>NC_056747.1:1009094916-1009398666 GCF_019279795.1 Protopterus annectens | reverse complement strand
CTTATGGATTTTAGGTGTTCTGAATACATGGAGCAATCTAGGTGATAGAATTGTGAGGTAGTTACTAAGCTGGACATTGATTATTCCATCTATAAACAAATCATTAATAAACATTCTAATTCTATTGTAAGCAATGTTCAATTCATTCAAACTTACTACCTCATATGTATCTTTTTCTAAGAGTTCCATCATTTTCTTTACATAGTGTTCACAATTCATCACTACTAGGCCACACCCTTTATCTGGTTTTATAAACCGAATGGGAAGGCTCCGGAAAGATGCTAGTAAAAACCTTTCCTCAACAGACACATTTTGTTCATTGAAATTTCTTTTGTTGTTATTTTTTAACAAAAGTTCCCTAAATTCATGTTCACATAAAAATTCAAACATGCTAATCAATGCATTTACTGGTGGGTTAAAAGTACTTGTGACCCTAAGTTCATCGTGACTGTATGCTGAATTACCCAGTAAAACAACCAAATTTAGCTTCCGTATAAATAACTTAATGTCAAATAACAAATCAGCTAAATCATACTTATTTGTCAGTACAAATGTCAAGCCCTTAGAAAATAGCTCAACAAGGTCACCGTCAATGTCATACTCTGTGTAGTTGTAGATTTTAAAGTCACCTTCTTTATTAACTACAAGTATACAACGATATGACTATTCTGATCTAGTCAATAAGTTGTCATCTATATTTAATTCCTCTTGTTGCTGCGAGTATTGTATGTCCTTTTGGGGTAGTATGCATTTGAGGACCATTTGGTTCCCCGTCTGTAGTTTTTTGTTGTTGTGGATAACCATCCCTCTCATTAGAATTAGTCTGGAAGCTATCCAAGTCCATACCTGCATTAATATAATTACCACTATCATTACCATTTTGACCTGGGTTCAAGTTGGTCCTTGATGTTGATGGTACTTCTTGATCATAGGATGTTCTTGGACTAGAAGATGCTACTTGGTTAGGCCTCCCCTGGGGGTGTACTGGCCCTTGCAAAGTGGTGGTTTTGGGTAAGCAGTACCCTTTCCATACGCCTTCAAATCCCCCTGTAGCTTCTTTATTTTTGTTGCTTTAAGCCTTTTAAGTTGTGCTATACTGGTAAAAATATGATTATAGTCGTACTGATAACGACTAAATGCAATGTCAGCCTTAATATCAACTTCCAACAATAGCATATCATTAGCCAAGTTGTTAATTAATTTTTGGTAATGTTTTGACATGCATTTAAGTAATTCCAACCCTTGGTTGTTAAATAGTATCACAAGTTCTTTATGAAATTCCGACCCTGGTTCTAGACCAGTTGGATACTGCCAGTACCTCAAACCCTTTGGTACTATTTTTTCTTTAATGCATTTGTCAAAATAATTGGAGTTCTAACTGGAGTTTCTTAACTTTTAAAAGTTTAACATGAAACACTTTCAGCTTTTCACCGATACATTTATCTCATTATGGGCTTCAATGTTAAAATGTTCTTGTTGGTTATCCAGGTTGAGTTCCTTACTCAACCAATTTGTGATATCCTGTGCAACAGTTAAACCTGGAATTAGAAGTCCACTGTTTGATGTAGTAGGTTGTCCCTGGTTAGCCGGAGTCGCCACATTATTAGCTCCAACCACACTACTATGCTGTATGCCCACTCGTTGCTCCTGTTCAGCCTCTACCAAACAAGAAATCGAAGAATTTACTGTTCTTACAGCATTCAAAGTGCCAGGGCTCCACACGTTATGTCAGAAAACTGGTCGACCTTTGCAGATAAACGTTCCAACCACTCATTCATTAATACAATTAACTGGGTCAAATTATCTCACTCCGTCTCCTCACTATGAGTTGGCGTCTCAACACTCAATGTGGTAAAAGGTCCCTGTAACAAAACTCGATCCACACAACGAACAAATTCACAACTGTAATTCACAAGAATGAACATCAGGTACCTACTCCACACTGCAGTTAGTTGAGACAGCAAGTTTTAATACGGAGCAATTGTAAAAACCTCGTACAAACAATTCAGAGTTCTAGAATCCAAAAGTAAATTAAGCGCTTTTTGTCCAGATATTATCCGGACTTCTTCAGATAACTATTCTAGTTAAAAAAACGGTTTAAAAAGCCCTCGTCAAATGACGAAATCAAGTGGGCGTTACTACATTCATTCAGCTCTTTTTTAAAACATAAATATACATGTATTTCAAACTCAAACTTTCTTTCTCAATATATAAAAATGTATATACATGGTTTCACACTCAAAATGATTCAATCCTTAAATAAATAATAAAAATAATAAAAATGAAGAAATAAAGAAATAAAACACTAAAGAAATGCCAATCTGCAGGTCGACTCTAGTGGCTGAAGAGCCTCATATTACACATATTTCTACTTTACTAACCAAATTAGCTGTCATATACTCCATCATGTATTATCTATTACATATCCTTGCGCAAAGGTCGTAGACACTATACTTAAAAAATTTGTGAATAAAGAAAAACAAATTTGTAAGGATCCATGGTCCTTCCTGGAAAAAATGAACACTATAGAGTTCAGGGAAGAGCTGAATTTCCTTGCAGTGGATGTTTGCAACCTTTATTCATCCATCCCACAGGATATGGATATTGAATGGGTGCTGGACTTTATTAGATCTAAAGGTGCAACCGAAATGGAGATTAGTGGAGGAACTTTTGGGTAGTATTTTAAAAAACAACTTTATTACTTTTGATAAGTTCTACCTCCAAAAAATTGGGGTTGCTATGGGTTCCCCTTGTGGAGCTAGTTTTGCTAATCTGGTGATGGCATACTAGGAAAACAATTTTGCTTTTAACAGTATGTGAATGGAAAGAATAGTGTTCTACACAAGATTTTTGGATGACATCTTTCTAATAGTGGATGGTGATTTTCATATAGTTAAAAACGTGGTGGATTTTTTTAATAGTACAGTTATGTTTTTGAAATTCACGATGGAATTTCAAGAACATAAAATCCACTATTTAGATGTGGAACTTGAGGAGAATACCATGGAACAAAGATATATAGCTAGGATCTATAGGAAAATCACCTATTCAAATTCATTTTTGCACTATACTAGCTCTCACCCCCTCTTCACCAGAAAAAAATCAGTGGTGAAGGGACAGCTAGTAAGAGGTGCAAGGATGATTACCCATGATTTCAGGGAAGAGCGCGAAAAGTTAAGAGATATGTTTTTGCACAGGGGTTATCCTGACAGCTTTTTATCCAGGGTTATTAATGAAGTCCAATCAAAAAGAAATAAGGGTACTTACAAACCTATCTTAAGTAAACACCTTTTAAGCGAGCTAATAATGGAAGAAACAACTAACAAGAAAACATTGAATTAAGATTTAGGGAGCAAGCCTATGAATACCTACTCTCTTACATTAATAATAACATTTAGTCCAGGAGCGGAAGAAATTCAAAAAATAATTAGGAAATTCTGGCCCCTAATGTCTATGGATAAGGAAATTTACAACAAAATAGGTGTTCATCCTAATATTACCTATAGGAGGAGTCTGAATTTAAAAAGCTTACTGGAACTAGCATCAAAGCCAATAAAGACGAACGCAGGCATGTATAGATGCGATGCATGTCGCTATTGTAGATACACTGATGTAGGTAATAGATTCTGGATTAGGAACAGCACTTATTATGTTAAAGACAAGTTTAACTGTAATAGTAAAATCAGTAGTTTACTTGGCGTAGTGCCAAGGATGTCCAGCTTTCTACGTCGGTAAAACCAACTGTAGACTACGTGAAAGGATATGAACATAATTATGCTATCCAGAAGCATAAAATGGATAATGGTCTAGCTAGACATTATGAAACTAATCAGGATCATTATTTCAAATTCAAAGTGATAACCCAAATAGCATCACAGGATATCAAAAGGTTACTGTTTGAAAAAAGTGAGTTGAGCTGGCAGCTTAGACTTAATGCTTGTAACTACCCAGGTCTAAATGAAACCTACTCAATAGCATGTTTGCTGAAATTAAAAAGTTTGAGGTAAATTAGGTAGTATAATATATATATATTTTTAGTGCTGTCTCTGTAAATTGGCATTTATTTTATTTTATTATTTATTTAGGTAGGTGTAAAGAAACAGTAGTAATTAAGGGCTATGTAGCCCTTTTAGTATTTTTTTTTATCAAATTTATGAATTAAACATTAAATAGTTATGTTATGTATTATTAATGATTACTGACTAGGGTTCATAAATTAACTGAGTTTTTGTGTATGGATTTAATTGCTCAGACATTATAGGTTCCTTTTGTTCTGTTTGATATATGTATTCTTCATGTAAAGAATTAGTTGACATTGGTAGATATGCGACCATTTTTAGCTTTACTATTTTGCTTTTTTTTATCTTTATATATATATATATATATATATATATAATTTTTTTTCCAAAAAATGTCTTGGTGGTAGTAACATATAGGCTTAATAAATTTGCTTAAAAGTAGGTACTCTTGAAATCAGAACAGTAGGTTTAAGTGTACTGTAATGTTTACCATTTAGCTGTGATGCCATAGTTCAAGGTAATAATTGAGTTCAGTATACTGAATAACATGGAGTATATGACAGTAATTTGGTTAGTAAAGTAGAAATGTGTGTAATATGTGGCTCTTTAGTCACTAGAGTCGACCTGCAGGTTGACGTTTTCTTTAGTGTTTTATTTCTTTATTTTTCTTATTTATTTAAGGATTGAATCATTATGAGTGTGAAACCATGTAGATAAATTTTTATATATTGAGAAAGAAAGTTTATGAGTTTGAAATACATGTATATTTATGTTTTTAAAAAAAGCTGAATGAATGTAGTAACGCCCACTTGATTTTGTCATTTGATGAGGGTATTTAAACAGGTTTTGTTAACTAGAATAGTTATTTGAAAAAGTCTGGATAATATCTGGACGAAAAGCGCTTAATTTTACTTTTGGATTCTTGAACTCTGAATTGTTTGTACAAGGTTTTTACATTTGCTCCGTATTAAAACTTGCTGACTCAAGTAACTGCAGTGTGGAGTACGTACCAGACATTCGTACTTTGTCAATCTTATGACCTGGGGTGCTTTTCAGCAGTACTGTGAACAAAAAACTGTCCTAAATCACCAAGGAGTAAATTGTCACTATTCAATTTTTTTCATCTTTTTGTACTGATTTTATAATACAGTAAACTCTCAGTTAACCGGAACTCAAGCAACCAGAAAAAAAAATCAAAGAAATACAGTACAGTATGAACAATTCAGTTTTTCATGTGTTGCACTTTCCATTTTCCCCCTGCAGAAACATATTTTTTTTTAGAGTTTTAAAAAGGAAGCTACACATAAATTCCCTCTCCCCAACCTGAGAAAAAGTCAAACCAAACAAGTCAAATCGCTAAAATATCAATACTCCAAACTCAGTCAATTTGCATCAGAGTGCATATTCTCTCTCCGATCTCTCACACACACAGTCTTTTCAGCTTTCATACATGCATTCACTCACTCTCTCTCTCTACAATCTCACACACTCTCTTCAGCTTTCATACATCTCTCCGATCTCTCACACATGCTCACTTCTGCTTTTATACATGCACTCACTCTCTCTTTCTCTTCAATTCATTCAATTCCAAACCACCCAGCATGCCACTGAAAACCATTCCATGTGCCGCACTTTCTAGGAGAAATATAGTTTTATAATATTATTATTCCAGCCAGGCTTTTAATGACTGTATTTCAATATTAAAATCTAATCAATACAGTATGGTATAGTATATGGTACAGTATTTGTCAGGTCTATTTTTAATAGTAACTTTCAAGCAACCAAAAACTACACTTATCCAGCATCTACCAATCCCCATGGGTACTGATTAACTGAAAGTTTACTGTACATGCTTTTATTTACTTAAGTTTCTTTAGTGGCATAGTACACTGATCACAACAGACCATTTTCAGGCACAGCCTGTGTGTGTGTTTACAGTACACATGCACTGAAGGCATGTATGCAAAATGCAGAGCTGCTGCCTGCCTTGGTGCAGAGATGGATAAAGCCCTGACTAAAGGCCCAGGCAACCTGGGTTTGATTAGCTGCTCAAAAGTTTAATGGAGCAGAGAGGTTTGATATACCCATCCTAAAGAGAGGGAACATGCTATGGCACACTTCTATGGTTAATCCCTGGTAGAAGCCAGGAACAAGTGGGGAATAGTGGGAAGGGATCTGGCATTGTATGTCAACCCCTTGGAGAATAGCAGTGTGCACAGGGGGGTGAGGCTGGGCACATAAATAAGAATATACTCCTTGGTAGAAGTGTGATGCTGCCCAAGGTGCCTCACTCTCCACTCCTGCCATGAACATGGGTCAGAATTACTCTGGGGATATTAAGAATAGTTCATCAGACCCAGCAGAAGAGGAAAAGTCCTGGAAGCAACTAAAGGTCAGGTGTGAGGAGCCAAAATATAAGAAAAAAGTAGGAATGCCACTTTTTCAGATGTCCAAAGCGGGACACTACCTACTGAAAAAAGAAGTTATGTACTCACCATAACGTTCCATGTTTGTTGTCCATCTCGCCATTCATTCTTACACTGATGGGTTCGGAGCCGATCCTTGGCTCCAATTCAGCCGAATACTTAGCTGAAGATCTCAAACTTGGCTCGTGGCAAGAAGGTATCCCACAATGCAATTCCCCAGATCTTGTTTGCTGCTAATACTGAGCAATATGTACACTATATACACATTTACACACATATACATATAAACAATATGTAAGTCCATACCAAGCGTACTGGAAAGAGAAACAAGCTGAGACAAAGAGCCCCTGAGGTAGAGAAAACTACCAGGTCCACAAGAAGTCTTTGGCAGGGGGAAGGAGGGAGGATTCGTAAGAATGAACGGCGAGATAGACGACAAACATGGAATGTTATGGTGAGTACATAACTTCTTTATGTTATGTTGTCCTATCTCACCTTCATTCTTACACTGATGGGACAGCATCCCTCGCACCTTTATCCTGGGTGGCTCATGGGAGTATACTTTTCAGCACCATGGAATCAAAGGATGCCCTGTCCCTGGAGGCCAAATCCACTTTGTAATGAGTAATAAAGGTATGTGGAGTAGACCACGTAGCTGCTGCACATATATTATCTATAGGAATTCTGGCTTGGAAAGCAGATAACGTAGCCAATTCTCTAGTGGAATTAGCCTTTACTTAGAAAGGTAGAGCCTTATTAGATTTGTAGATAAAGGTAATACAATTTGAAAGCCAATTAGAAAGTGTTTTTTGAAATTGATGATCCTTTCTTTGCATCAGAAAAGGATAAAAATAATTGGTCAGATTTTCTGAAATTTCTGGTTCTATGTAAATAAAATCGGAGTTATCTGTGCACATCTTTGTGTAATTTGTACTCTGCCTTGTTGCTATGTTGAGGAAAGAATACTGGAAGTTCTATGGATTGGTTTATGTTGTTTGGAGAAGCATCTTTTGGTAAAAAGGAAGGGTTAGTACACAAGGATACCCTTTCCTTATGGAATATCAAATATGGTGGTTTAACAGAAAGAGTTTGCAGTTCTGACACCCTTCAAGCAGAAATTATAGCCACCAGGAATAAGATTTTCCATGAAAGAAACTTATGGTCTGAAGATGAAGAAGGTTCAAAGGGAGGTAAAGTGATATGGGATAAGACAAAATTTAGATCCCAGGGAGAAAGGGGTTCCTTAAAGGGGGGGTCTTACTAAAGAAGCACCTCTGAAGAAGGCTCTACACATCCTGTGCGACATTACATTAGAAGTAGTATCGCCAATATGAAAATTTGAAATTGCAGCAAGTTGAACTTTAATGGTAGCTGCAGCTGAGCCTTGTTGGAACAGTTACGCCAGAAATTCCAAAATAGAGTGAATGGGTGCAGAGAAAGGGTCAACGTTCTTATCTCGAGCCCACAGGGAAAACCTCTTCTATTTGCTAGTATAAAGCTTTCTAGTAGAAGCTTTATGGGAGGATACTGAAATATGTTTTACAGCAGGACTGAAATTGTGAAGTCTGACTAAGTGGAGTAGCCAAGCTGTCAATTTTAGGGTGTGGAGAGACAGATGAAGCTCCCCGACATACGAGTAAACAGATCTGGTACTGGGTCCAGGATCTAAGGCTTCTCCTGAAGGTGGGGCCACAAGAAGGGGAACCAAACTTGATGAGAATTATCCTGCTGGCCAGTAAGGGGCAATGAGTTTTGAGTTTACTGGATTACTCTGGGTATGAGAGGAACAGGTGGAAAAGCATACAGAAGTCCCGAGGACGAATCGTGAGCCAGAGTGTCTCTCGGTGTCTCTCCTGGCTGGGGAACTAGGTAAAGTAGTTGCTGCACTTATTCATGGGAGTGGCAAAGAGGTCGCAGCAAGGCTGTCCCCATGTTCGGAAAATAATTTCCGTTACATTGTGATTGAAAGACTACTCATGAGGCATTAAAATTGCTCTGCTCAGCTTGCCCACTATCACGTTAGACTTCCCCGGAATGTGCATTGTGATCAGTAAGCGCTGGGAAGAAATTGCCCATTGCCAAACTCTTAGGGCTTCTCGACACAGGGGGTAGGATCTCGTTCGCCCTTGCTTGATCATGTACCAAACCACAGACATATTACCTGATTGGATCGTAATAGTCCCTAGAGGAAGAAAGTCTTGAAGTGCTTGCAATGCAAGAAGCACTACTCTCATCTCTAAACATTTATATGCAAGTGAGCTTCGTGATCTTGCCATGTACCTTGGACTGTTCTTCCCAGATAATGCCCCCCCCCCCTGTCTGGGAAGCATCCGTGGCCACTAACTATTGGTTGAGGTGGAACAAAAGGTCTGCCTACTGTCACGAGTGGAATGTATCCACCATCTCAAGTTGTTCTTGCAAGATTCCCTTATCCTGATCAGATGAAACATTGGAAGTTCTTGAAGAGACCATCTGGAGAATAATAGCCACTGAAGTACTCTCATGTGCATTCTGGCAAGAGGAACTAGAGTAATTGTGGAGGCCATTGTTCCTAATAAGCGAAGAATTACTTTTGCTTTCACTTTGTTCATAGGAAGGATGTGAAGAATTTGATGTCTGAAAGCTACGACCCTTTCTGTTGGAAGATATCATCAATGAAGTATCTAGATCTGCGCCTATGAATGTAATATGTTGACAGGGCAACAAGGCAGATTTTTGCAAATTCACTGTAATGCCTAAAAGATTGCAGATATCCAACGTAAGATCTCTGGGTTGGATGAGTAGATGCTTGGTGGTGGCAGACAGGAGCCAGTCTAGACACACAGAATCCTAGACATCTCAGGTGATCCGTGACTACTGCCATACATTTGGTGAACACTCTGGGGGCTGTAGTGAGACCAAAGGGCAGAGCTCTGAATTGATAATGGCTGGATCCCAGCTGGAAGCGCAAGTACCTTCTCAATGTCCTATCCATTTCTATGTGGTAATAAGCACCTTGAAGGTCTATCGAGCACATCCAATTGTCTTTCCCTAAAAAGGAAAGTATAGACTGCAGTGTCACCATTCGGAACTTTGACTTTTTACAGATTCATTTAACTTGCTTAGGTCCAATATGGGCCTCCAGTTCCCTGTTCTTTTTGGCACTAAAAAGAAACTTGAGTAAGTTCCAAATCCTATTTGGTCTGTGGGGACTTCTTGGATGACTCTTTTTTGGAGCAAATTTTGAATCTCTATAGTTGCTTGTTACCTTAGATTGAGTGGAACATCTGGGAGTGTTTTGGTCTTCGGGACAGGTAAGCAAAAGGGGATGACGTACCCTCTGGATATTATGTTTAGTACCCATTTGTCATTGGTAATATTTAGCCAGGCTTCTGGGTACATCAACAAACGTCTCCCGACTGCCTCCAGAGTAGAGCAGCCGGGCCTCCTTTCAGAAGCGCTAAGGCCATCCACAAAGGGAATCATGGTCACCTTGGCTTTGCGGACCCCCTCTGCTTCTGAGGCGGCATCTACCATTATTACCTCCCCCTCTTTCCCTGGGGAAGGTATCAGCCCGTGCATCCTGGAAAAATCTCTGGGATCATTTGAAGCACATCTTTCCCCCCTTCTGACTTTAAGGTCTTGAAGGTACGGAAAAACATACTCCAACAGCGGCGAGAGTTTTTCCTTCCTGCTCGCATCGGGTTAGAGTGTCTTTTACTTTAGGTCCAAATAGTGAGGAAACATCAAAGGGTGTGTTAGTAAAGGTAGACTTGAAGGGCTCTGCAAAATTACACAAGCGCATCCAGGAGTGTCACCTAAGGGAAACTCCAGAACCTGCTGCCCTGCTTGCTCCATCTGCTGTGTAAGATAGAACCCTCATGGAGGAGTTGACAACAGAATTTAAGGTGGACAGCTGGGAGGAGACCTTCTCATTCACCACTGCAGCTACTGAACCTTGTAGAGTATCTCCTAGCTCTTTCAGATCATCTCTTTGTAGCCTCTTAAAATGGGATAAGAGATTCAGAGATCGCAAGGAAAAAGTCACTGAAGAAGATATGCTTCCTGTATCTGTCCATCATTCTCAAATCTTTATTCAGAGGATGAACATATGAGGAAGTCTCTGCAAGTTCCTATTTGGTCGCTGCTGCCACTATCATATCATCTACATGTACTCCCTTTGTTAAGAATTCTTTACCCAGAGGAGCTGACAAAAACTTGTTTGGCCTCCGAGAGACCAGTTCCAAAGCATCAGGTGACTCCCAAGCCATTCAACTAACCAGATCCATTAGTTCATTGAAAGGCGGCGGACACCCAGGAGGCTGAAGGTTGAGACCCAAAAGCCTTCAGGTACACTGACTCCTCATCAGAAGGAGTAGTGGTCTGCCAGCTGCCTCTTTGCGTAAGGATTTCTAGAATATCTGCAAATGAGATATAGTCAGAGGACGACTTTGGGGACCCTACTAACTCATCAAGGTCAGTGTCTGAAGTATTGGACTCATCTGGGGAGTCAACATGCTTCCTCTTGCAGGTTCTCTTCCGAGGTGGCTCCTGAGAAGGATATTCTGGGGAGGCCTCAGATGAGACGGGTTCGCCCAAAGGGGGATCCCGAGGCTTTGGGTCTCTGCTGTCTTGAGGAATGGGTGGTGCTGAGACAGTAGCCGGTGCCTTGGGGGGGAAGAGTACTGGTAAAATGGGAGGACAACACACTCATCAGCTCAAAGGCGGATCCCGCCAGCTCCGAAGATGCCCCTGGCTCCAAGGAGACAGAGGGAGGCAACGGAGTTAACGAGATCAGACCAAAGGCTGATGTAGGAGCTGAGCTAACCAGAGCCGACCCTCCAAGGGGTAAGCTCAGCACCGAAGATCAGGGCGAGAACGCCCCCGGGGCCGACCAGGGAATCCTGGCTCCCAGACTCACCGGACGGTGCTGAGAGAGTCGGAGTAGTCAGCTCTGTGGAGACCAAAGGGAGTTCTGGAACCGACAAATCCACAGAAGATGGCACCGAGCACTCTGGCTCCGAAGGACCAGCTTGGCTCAGAGGAGGAAAAATAATGGACACAGTAGGCTCCGAAACCAAATAGGATGGAGCAGAGAACAATTCAGTTAGTGCCAGCAACTTAAGGAGTCTACGTACCACCCATTCCACGTCCTCATCAGATAAGCTTTTTGTAGACTTGGAGGATAATGAAGGAGATCCAAACCTATGGGGGATAGGCGATCTCAAGGTCAGGGAAATTTCAATGGACTGGCTCAGAGTAGAGGTGTCTTCTGGCTCCAAAGGCTTTGGAGCCGAAGAACCAAGCCTATCAACCATAAGGACTTCCGATGGCTCCGAAGACAGTGCAGCTGAGAAAGTAGTGGCCTTAGTCATTTTAGGTAATTTAACTGGTAGCTCCGAATGAGCTGATGCAGACGGAGACCGTCTTTTATGTGATTTACCTTTTTTTTTGAAGGAGATGAAGAAGAAGAGGAAGAGCTATGAATGGCCTCTTCAAAGGAGGGTTTTAAAAGCCCTTTAAGAATCAACTTGTTTCTTCTCTCCTGAAGAACTCTGGTACTGAACAAATGACAGAAGGTGCAGTCCTCCTGGAGATGGATAGCACCAAGACAATATACATAAACAACATGTCAATCAGTGATGAACATCTTTTGCAAGCATTTCTGACATTTTTTGAAACCTGAAGGCTTATGTTCTCTTTTTTCTGTTCTTTAGACATACTGACACAGACAAAGGAGCTATATCTAACAGGATAATGTTTAAAAACTTATGCTACCAAAAATAATGCCAGTAAGAAAAACTAGGGAAAATTAGAACCTCTAACTTAAACGGCTCTGATTTTCACACAAACTATTAAACAGGACAAGCCCTCTAACTAAAACGGGCATGTAGCTCTCTAATTTAAATGAGTCATAAAGACACAGAAACTACAACAAACTCTCTAATTTAAATGAGCTATAAGACACAACAAACAAATAACTACCACTACAGGGATACCAAGGTCTATAAAGCAAAGGCAAAAGCCGTGCCTAAGGAAAAAAATTATCTTTATTGAGGTAAAAACAGCAAAGAGAAGCCAACAAACACAATATATTGGTGAAAGAACTGTACGTTAGCAAATTTATCGGTTTTGACAAGAAATATAAAAAAAGTTTCACAACTTAGCCATGGCCAAGATGAGTGCATCCAACCTCGTAAAGCGGCAAATGAGATCTGGGGAACTGCACCACTGCACTGTGGGATACCTTCTTGCCACGAGCCAAGTTTGAGATCTTCAGCTAAGTATTTGGCCAAATCGGAGCCGAGGATCGGCTCCAAACCCATCAGTGTAAGAATGGAGGCGAGATAGGACAACATAACATCATAGGATTTTGCAAGACCAACCCTATCCCAAACCTCTCAACTGCTTGAATTTAGGCATAACATTATGGTTTTTGTCCTCCAAGCTAGCTTTGCTCTTCTTAGATTCACCAGTTTTGTTCATCGGTTCATAGGTAGGTACCACGCTATCGGCCCAAGGGCCTAAGTAAGCCTAGTCAACAAGTTTCTCGGACTTATGCCACCCAAAACAAGTTATTTTCCTGTGCCCCTGTCGAGCAGAGCCACCAAAGTGATCCCCGGAGTGTATTTCCTATTTCCCATCCACTTATCAAGATTTTTCTTGAAGAGTGCTAATGAGGAACTTTGCTTGACATAGATTGGTAGCTTGTTCCACAGTATGGGAAGTCTCTGGGACAGGAATCTATCCCTCCAGCATGTCCTGTTTGTGGTGACAAGGTTTAGGTCCCTAGAGCATGTTTATTGTGGTGACAAGGTTTAGGTCCCTAGAGCATATAGCTCGGAGGCATTGGGATTTCTTTAGGTGTAGCATGTCCAATAGCTCTGGGTTTGACATAGCTTTATATGTTAGCCAGAGATCACCTCGGAGTAGGCGATATGCTACAGACTAAAGCTGGATTTTTTGTGACGGTCAGTGTAGGGCATCTGTTTGAGGCCAGTAATCCTCTTTGTGAGGTACTTCTGTGACCTTTCCAGCTGCTGCAGGTGTCTTGTGAGGAACATTCCAAAAGGGGCGTTGTACTCTATAATGGGTCTAATGAGTGTCAAATAGAGGGGAACAATTACCTCTTTTTCCTGGATGAGAACCCTTTTGTGATGAGGTGTGTCACGTAGAAGGATTTCCTGACTACTGTGGCAATGTGATTATCAAAGGAGAGACTACAGTCCACCTGGGTCCCCAGGTCTCTTGTCACACATTCAGCATTAAGTAGACTGCCGTCTATGTGGTAGTTAATGGGTGCAGTTTTTTACCATAGGGGATGACAATGCACTTTTTAGCACTGAGCTTGAGGCCATGGCTCCGACACCAGGCATCTGTCTCAGTGAGGCCCTTCTGTAGGATGTTCACATCATTTGGGGACTTGGCTATGGCTCCTAGTTTGCAGTCATCTGCGAACTTCATTAGCCAAAGGCCATCTGTGTTAGCCTGTACTTCAGAGAAGTAGATACCAAACAGGAGAGGTCCCAGGACGGAACCCTGTGGTACTCCACTTGTCACTGGTTTGAAGTCGGATTTGGAGTCTGCAACTTTCACAGTGTGGGTTCTGTCAGTGAGCCAATTGGCAACCCATCTTGTGACATAGGGATTTATACCTAGTTTAGTGAGTTTAGCAATAATTCCAGAAAGGTGGATGGTGTTGAAAGCCTTGGCGAGGTCAGGATAGGCTGCGTGAACCATCTTACCCTCATCTACAGCTTTGGGGACTGCCTCAAAGAAGTCGATCAGGTTCAGGAGGCATGATCTTCCTTTCACAAACCCGAACTGGGCGGGGTCCAGAGTTTGGAGGTTACCAATGTCTTTGTTTATGAGTTCCATGATGGCACGTTCCATGGCCTTACAGACCAGGCTCGTCAGGCTAATAGGGCGATAGTTTCCAGGATCAGTGGTGGCTCCCCCTACGTGGAGTGGGATAACTGTTGTTTTGTGCCATTCAGTGGGCACAAAGCCTGATGTGAGACTGACTGAACATGGTGCTTAGGTGGGGAGCCAGTTCATTCTGAAGTTCGTGTAAAATGCAGCCTGGGATGTTGTCCGGTCCCATGGATGCTGTGTTTTTGGCTTTAGAGAGAGTGCAGCTTTTACCTGCATAGTTGTGATTACAGGGACTCTGCATTCTTCCTGTATAGCTATGTGCCCTTTAGGGGGTGAGAGAGGGGTAAAGTTAGCACTGAACCCAACTGCCAGGACGTTGGCAATATCAGTTGGTTCTGTCATTTTCTTGCCGTTGTGCTGTAACTCAGAGCAGATCTGGCTGTTGCCATTGAGATTTTTGACATAGCTATAGAATGCTTTGTGGTTGTCCCTAGAATCAGTTGCGATTTTATTCTTGTAGCTAGCTTTGGAGGATCTTATAAGGGATCTCAGCTTCTTACTGAGGCTGACCAGGGAACTCCTCCACTCATGGGAGTTTACTCTCTTTTGCAACAGTTTTTTCCTTCTGTTGTAGAGTTTGTTTATGGCAGGGGACCACCAGATTGGCTTCCTTTTTCTGGAGGATAACATCTTGGTTCTGTTTGGGATAGCACAATCCATGCACTTGTGTAAGTGCTTATAGAGTGCATCTGTGTAGGATTCAGCAGTCATAACTGGCTTTGGAGAAATTTGTTACCGTGATTTCCTTAATGGGGGGGGGGTGGGATGGGATGTGGTGATTATCTTATGGTCGGATCTGACCACCAAGGAGCTGACTTCAGGTGTGGAACACCGGTCACTCATGTCGGTAATGACTTGGTCTAGGATATTGTTGCCCCTGGTGGGGGTGTGGACAAGTTGATCCAGGGCAGTGGAATTTATGAATTCCAGAAAGCATTGAGCGAAAGAGTTGGTACAGGAGTAGTTTTCCCAATTAATGGTGGGGTAGTTGAAATTGCCCATTATTAGGGAGTTTGGTTGAGCCCTAATATTTTCCAGTATATCAAAAAAAGAGGAATGGGAATCCTGGGGCATGGTGGGGGATCTGTAACAAGCTACAATTTGGACTGCAGTTTTGCCCAGAGTTAGTTGCATTTGGATAACCTCGGATGCATTATGCTGAGCAACTAGCCTGGTGTTGTGGATATCATTAATAAATATGGACACACCTCTGCCTTTGGTGTTTCTGTCCAGGTTAGGTGGCCGAAAACTGTGGTATGGGATATAGCCTGGTAATGCAGGGGTGCTCTCTGGACCCTTGAACCAGGTTTCAGTCACTGCACACACAACATTATACTTGTCTGTGGATCCTATTTAATGAGATATGAGCCAGACAGATGCTAGAGAGGAAGACCAAGAAGGTGCTCAAGGACATGACCGAAGGCAAATAGCTATGAGGGAGGGAGGAAAAAAAAATTTAAAAAAAAAAGGCATATTATTTAGACACTCCAAATGATATCTTACTGATAACTGGTAACTTCAACTTGTAAATAAATATCAGATGTCCACAATCTAAACACTGCAACTTCAATTAACCTAACTTTACTATACATACTGTCTGTACTAATGTGGTCTTCAGATGTTTCTAAAACCTGTTTCAGCAGTATCTAACAAATCATCTGAATGAATCTGTTATTAGTTGTTCTATAATAAATCCTCATTGTTGGATCTATCAAAGCAGGTCATGTTCCATCAAGTTGGAAGAAAGTCATCAATGTACCTAGTTCCTCTTTTGCAGTAAACTTTTATCCAGTTGTGATCCTTTCACCCTTTTCAAAAAAAAAAGTGTCCACTGACATTTTTAATAAACTTCATATTATTTTCTGGACTTGGTATGAATTTAGGCCCAGCTATGGCAAAAGTACTATACTTCTTGATCTGGCAGAGAATGTTCAAGAGCACAGTGATCATGGGAAACATGTTGGGCCTAACGTTTTGATCACTTTACAACTTTAAATATGTATCCTCATACCACACTAATAGAGATCATAGAAGGTTATAGTTAAACATTCAATGCATTAATATGATTCTCAGCCTACATAACGTATAAGACTACAAACTTTAAAAGAGAATGACACTAATTCCTGGTCCACAATGGTTAATGAAGATGAACTCCAGGATTCAATATTTGGTCTGTTTTTGTTCACCATTTATATGAATGATGTAACCAATCCCTATGGGCAATCCAAACTAATTTAAAATGGTGATGGTTCCACTATTGCCCTAAGTGACAGGATGCCATATCCAGTTAATATCAAACTGGAAGCACAATTCCCTTTCCCACAGTGTTGACCAATTCCCGTGGCTCTACACCTCAGTGCACCAACAACCAAA
Source organism: Protopterus annectens (assembly GCF_019279795.1). Lineage (NCBI taxonomy): Eukaryota > Metazoa > Chordata > Ceratodontiformes > Protopteridae > Protopterus > Protopterus annectens. The sequence goes on along the minus strand of NC_056747.1, from coordinate 1,009,381,934 downwards.
TCATTGTTCCTCTCTCTCAAGTTCATTTTAAACCACCACACCTGACTGCCTTCACCCACCATTTCCTAAACCTGTCTCAAATGAAAACGGATGCAATTTAACCATTAAAGCTCCTAACTTAACAACCATATGAGGCTGCTTCCACTATGTTCCTTGAGTACATCATTAATAATCAATTAAAATTTAAAATCCAAGAAAATAATTTAGTCCCTAATCTTAATATAATACTAGGCCAACTTTCCATGGGCAAAACTTCCCTAGTAGCAACAAACAATCCACTAAAACCTCCTATCCATTTCCTTCATTGAGCCACTCTTTCTCATTTCTTCACTTACATTTCCTGTGTGATACTATGTAAACATTAGCAGGCTTATAACAGTTTTTTTTAGATTTGGTTCAGAATACCACAACATGATGCACCAATGCTCATCTCTACATAGATCACACTGGGTTGAGCCAGTCAGCAAAATGCCAAGTTGCGAAGATGAAGCCTGGGGTTGCAAGCATATGATATGCCAGTGCAGCACCGCAGTGGGAGTAGCAATGCCAATGCAGATGGGCTCTCAAGACAGGGAATGGGGTGATGTACACCCAGATAGACCTGACACACTCAAGCGATGTTTCTCGAGGGGCACTTGAAAAACTTGCTTGAGTTCCCCGGGAGGGAAGAGATGTGAAGACTGGAGGAAGATGGGCGAAGGCTGCCAGCCTAGTCAAATAGAATTTGATACATAATTCTATCAACTGTATAAATAAATGTAAAATACAGACGTGTTTTTAAATGAAAGAAAAACACTGTAAAATGTGAATTTCAAGATTGTTGCACCATTGCCATCTGCTGTGGGGAAAACCAAGCCAAGCAATACAAATGTGTCTTTTGAAGTTGGAAAGATATTATGAAGCTCTTTGATGTTTTACAAGTCGGCTCCAGTGGGTCTGGATGAAGGTTTCATGCCCATTGTTTTAAGGTTAAAGTTAAGGGCCAGAATTTACATGTAAAAGGTGCTTTATTGCTCTGGATGTTCTTCATCTCACATTGCTGCAGTCATAACCTGTGGGTAGTCCGCTGTCCTCGGTCGGCCCGAATACCAAAGTGTTAGGCTGGCGTCGGTCATGGTCGCTCAGATCTGACGTCAGTACGCCGTGGTACTAAAGCGCATGACCGATGCCATATCCTCAGTCTTTCTTGCCGCATGGCCCGAAGCAAAAGCAGCGTTTGCAAGTGCCGTTCGGCGTCCTGAAATTTTCGTATTCTGAGTTTCAGACCGAAGACCAAGTTGGGCTAAGTACCCCGTTGGGGAATATTTTTGTCTTTTCTTGCCTCAGTTTAATCCGGATGTCAGAAAAAGTGAATAATTGTATTTCTTGTGGGAAACAGATACCGCATAGGGATTACCACTCTCTCTGTATTCCTTGCTTGGGGCCTGAGCACGACGTAGTCGGGTGTCGTTTGTGCTAGATTTAATAAGCGCACCATTAACGCAGGTTAGATTGTGCTAGGCTTGTCTTGATGGCGGTGTAACTACAATATGCCGTCGGATCCTCCGGCCGCTTCGCTAAGAAGCGTAAGGAAAAATCGTTAAAGTCCAAGCAGGATGAGCCATCCGTTACGGACGCCGGTTCTTTAGAAACTACGGTGGAATCTGTGGATCCAGCCGAGGTTTCAGCTGAGTCTCAGGGGGAGCCTTTAATTTTGCAGGATGTGGCCTCTCAGGAGTCGGGTCAGGCTGAGGGGGCCTCTCAGGTCTCTGTAGTCCCTTCTTTGCATAAGGTGGTTAGGCCTTCTACTTCTGTCTCTAAAGTACCTTCCAAGGTCAGGCCTGGTTTGTCGGTTCTGTACCTAAAAAGCATATGCTGAAAATGGCAGAGGATTTGATTACCTTAATCAGGGGTTCTTTGCCCCCTCCAGATAAGAGGCCTAGGGTAGAGCCAGAGGTGGAAGGATTGGAGCATTCCTCAGATTACTCTGAGTCTTCGGCTGAAGACATTCAGGATTTTCCTCCTTATTCTGATTCGGATGCAGAGGATTCTAGTCCTTCTGCTTCCCCTCCAGAGGATTTTTCTTTTTCTGAAACCCTGCATTCCATGAGGGAGCATTTTAAGTGGGAAGGTCAGGATTTCTCAGATTCTCGAAAGAGACTTAGGGAATTTTTGTTTTTACCACAGCATAGGTCCTTGGCTATACCCCCTGTTTTGGATGTTGTTCAGGATGTTTTCTCTGAAGCTTCCCTTAATCCTGATTCTTTGCCTCCTGCCCCGGTCAAGCCAGACAGGTATTAGAGTGCCAGAGGCTCATAAATATTTGTATAAGAGCCCAAGAGCTGACCCGGAAACTATTAGCCAGGGACCTAAGGGTGTCAGGGCTTCTGTTGTAAAGAATCCAGTTCCTATGGATAAAGATTCTAGAGCTTTGGATAGGTGGGGTAAAAAAGTGTATACCTCTTCCACTCTAGCAATGAGGGCTTTGAATTGCCAGTTTCATTTGCTGAAGTACCAGAATTTTCTCCTAAGTCAGTTAAAATCTAAGGTAGATGCTTTGGCAGAGGGCATAGAGTGTAAGGAATTGCAGGATTTAGTTCATGCCTCTGATCAGGTGGGTAAGCATTCTTTGCAGTGTGGTTTTGATGCTCTTCAGGCTTCTTCCAGGGTGGCTGCCACTGGATCAGTTATTCGTAGGCATGCCTGGCTTAAGGATCAGAACTTGTCAGAGCATGTTAAAGCTCGAATTTTGGATGCTCCCCTTCAATCTGAAGTTCTGTTTGGTTCTCCTGTGGAGTCAGTTTTGAAGAAAATGGAAGACAAAGCTAAGTCTATGCAGACAGTTAAGGATTTTTACAGGTGCAGCCCCTAAGTTTAGCAGAAATTGGCCTACTAAGGGATGGGCTTATCCTTCTTCTGATTTACAGTCTAGGGGCAGATCTAGGCGTGGTAGGGGCAGAGCTCATGCTCAGGGTTCTTTCAGGCCTAGGACGTGGAGTTCCCCTGCACAATCTTCAGGTGAGGGCAGGGGTCAGCCTTTTCGTAAACAGACCCAATGACCTGTATCTCCAGCTGCCAGATCCCTCCTGTCTGGCAGCTCCTCTGGGAGGAAAGTTGGCACTTTTCAGGCAAAATTGGCTTTTAGTCACCCAGGACAAATGGGTGTTGGACATTATAGACCGAGGCTACAAGTTTTATTTTCACACCTTGCCTCCTTTCAAAGGCATGCCAGACGTTCCTCCTCAGCAAAAGTTGGAGGCTCACAAACAGATTTCTTTACTTTTAAAATGGGGGCTATCCAGGGGTCCCTCCGTCAGAAGTGGGCCTAGGATTTTATTCTCGTCTGTTTTGGTACCAAAGAAAGGAAACACTTGGAGGCCAATTCTGGACTTGTCTATTCTCAACACATACCTGGACATTCCCAAATTCAAGATGTTAACTTTGCAACAGCTTCTGCCTCTGCTAGGCAAAGATCACTGGATGGTAACTCTGGATCTCAAAGAGGCTTATCTTCACATTCCTATCAGGCCCAGCTGCAGGAGGTTCCTGCGTTTTGGCTGGCACTTTTCATTATCAGTTCTCTGCATTGCCCTTTGGCTTATCTACTGCGCCTAGGGTGTTCACAAAAGTCCTGGCTCCGGTGATAGCCTTCTTAAGACTAAGGGAATACAAATTTATCCTTATTTGGACGATTGCCTGATTCTTGCTCAAGACAAAGTCAAGTTACTTCACCATCTTCAGTATGTTATGACAGTGTTAAGGTGCCTAGGGTATTCTGTGAACGAAACAAAGTCCAGTCTAGTACCCTCTCAGCACATGTGCTTTCTGGGTGTGAGACTGAACACAGCCTCTCAGATGGCGTTTTTGACCCCGGACAAACAAAGAAATCTTGCCCTTTACTTCCAGCAATTATCTCTACGGTCCAGGCTGACTGCAAGGACAGTCCTTCAAGGCCTTGGGGTTCATGGCATCTTGTATTCTGGTGCTTCCCAATGCCAAACTGCATATGAGGAAGCTACAATGGTATCTCAAAAGCGTATGGACTCAACACTGCCACGATTTGGACACTGTCATTCAGATAATACCTTGCATCCAAAGGGAATTCTTGTGGTGGGCTCAGGAATGTCACCTAAACAAGGGACTCTCTGTGACCCGACCAGAGGCGAGTCAGTTCTTAACGACAGATGCCTCAGACATGGCTTGGGGAGCACATTTCAATGGGAAATGGGTTCAAGACACGTGGCCTCCCAGACTACAACATTTGCATATCAACATGAAGGAGATGTTAGCAGTCCAATTTGCCCTGATGGCCTTCAAGGATCTACTTCAACCAGGACAGGTGTTGATTCAAACAGACAACACAACAGTCATGTGGTACATCAACAAGCAAGGGGGAACCCATTTGTACCCTCTTTGCAGACAAGCTATGATTTTGTGGGAGACTGCTCTCAGTTTGCACCTCACTCTTCAGGCAAGGTTTCTGCCGGGAGTACAGAACTCCTTAGCAGATGTTTTGAGCAGACAGATGGTGGATCCCCACGAATGGAAATTGGATCCTCATGTATTTCAACAGTTGACGGTGGCTTGGGGAACTCCAGACATAGATCGGTTCGCTTCTCCACTAAATTTCCAACTGCCAAAGTTTTGCACAAAGCTGTTTCACCCAAAAGCTTGGAAAGTGGATGCTCTATCATTCAGTTGGAACAACCTTCACGTCTATGCCTTTCCTCCTCTGCCTCTTCTTCCCAAGGTGCTCTTGAAGGTCAGACAGGACAAGCCTTGCATGATTCTAATAGCTCTAGATTGGCCACGTCAGCACTGGTATCCTCTGCTGAGGAGTTTAGTACGGGAGCCTCCTTGGCCTTTGCCATCAGTTCCACACCTTTTGTCCCAGGCAAGCAATCATTTCCGCAATGTCAGGATACAGTCCCTGCATCTGACAGCTTGGCATATTCTGTTTTAGACCCTGGGGGGTCGCAGCTTCCTCAACAAGTTTTGAATGTCATTTTGGAGGCCAGACGGCCTAGTACCAGGAAAGTTTATGCTGATAAATGGAGGAGATTTTTTCTTTGGAGCAAAACAAAGAGCTTTGATGTCTCTGTGCCTAATTTGAGTGTTTCACTTCTCACTTCAGTATCTTACAGAATTATTAGACAAGGGTTTGTCTTTCTCCTCTGTAAAAGTTCATGCTGCAGCCATTTCTGCTCACTATGACTGTGACCCTCCTTTATTCTCTCACCCTTTGTTTAAGCAATTTCTTAGAGGGGCAAAAAAACATAAGACCCCCACGTAGAGCTCCTACTCCTTCCTGGGATCTCAATTTTGTGTTGGAAAAGCTCACTTTACCTCCTTTTGAACCTGCAGCTACTACGGAGTTGAAATTTTTGTCTTGGAAGACTGCCTTTTTGTTGGCCATTACGTCTGCTAGAAGGGTATCTGAATTACAGGCTCTAATGGCAGTTGAACCCTTCTTGATATTTCATAAGGATAGGGTCTCCCTGCGTACTAACCCTACTTTTATGCCTAAGGTTATTTCTAATGTGGCATTAAACCAATCTATTCATTTGCCTACATTTTATGCTGATCCCCAAAATAAGGGGGAAAAAATTTTACACTCTTTGGATATTCACAGGCAGTTGCATTATTATTTGAGCAGAACCAAAGGGTTCAGGCAGTCTCAACAGTTGTTTATTTCTTTTGCTTTGGGTTCTCAGGGGAAACCTGTTTCAAAACAAACTATTTCTAAGTGGATTGGCCATTGTATTGCTTTTTGTTATTCTCTTCATGGTAAGGAGGTTCCGGCTGGAATCAGACCTCATTCCACCAGGGCGACTGCCACTTCTACTGCTTTTTTAAGGGGAGTAGCTACTAAAGATATTTTGGAGGCAGCTACTTGGAGTTCAGTGCACACTTTTTCTAAACATTACCATCTCCCTCTTTATTCCAAATCTAGGGCTGGGTTTGCCACTGCAGTTTTACAGGGCATGTTAGCAGCTCCCAATGCTTTATGATTTTGCCAACCTCCCTTTACCTTTGCTTTGGGATTCTACCCACAGATTATGACTGCAGCAATGTGAGATGAAGAACATAGTACAGTTTTGTACCTACTATAAATGTAGATGTTCGAAGATCCACATTGCTGCAGTCCAATTTACCCTCCCTCCTTCCCCTCTGTAGTTTGGGGTGGTTGTGTGGTTTGTGTTGTAAATATTGTTTCTACATGGGTGATTGGGTGTTTTTCCATTTTTGGCTATGGCCTTTCTTTTTAAGGCCTTCTGACATCTGGGGCAAGAAAGACTGAGGATATGGCGTCGGTCATGCACTTTAGTACCATGGCGTACTGACGTCAGATCTGAGCGACCATGACCGACGCCAGCCTAACACTTTGGTATTCGGGCCGACCGAGGACAGCGGACTACCCACAGGTTATGACTGCAGCAATGTGGATCTTCGAACATCTACATTTATGGTAGGTACAAAACTGTACTTTTCTGCTAGAGTGTATATGTGAAATGCCTTGCATTGCTGTAGTTTCCTGAGCAGGTGTTAGCTTGCTAAATAATGCAGTTTGTGGGCTGAGAAAACCTAAGTGTCAAAATGATGTAATTTGGGAGGGCCTCACCAGAGCTGTTGGTTAGTAGTTAAAAACTATTGTTCAGTGAGAGACTGTAAGCATTTTGATCTTGGACATCTAACCCAACACTGCTTGCTCTTTATGTATGTAAAATTATAGCACTGTGTTTTCTCTTAAGAATAGCTAAAGATTAGAAAGTTAGATTGTGTTTTTCTTTGACATCCGACCTGTCCTACTGTATTATTTTAAGTTTCTGTGTGTTCTCTGAACTCTTAGATATCTCTGTAGTGTAGGAGTATTGTCTTGTGTTTTAATTATTTATTAAATATTTTAAAAACCTTTACCTGTGGCTGGTTTGCATAGAGAAGTAGGCTCTAGAGTACACTGCATATTTATAGAGGTCATTGTAATAGGCCACTCTAAAATAAGCCTTAGACTGAACAGTCACATTACCAATTGGATAATAATATTGCACAGTAATAACTGGACACCCTTTTAAGGGCCTTTTAGTAGCTGACAATATTAGCTGGTGGTGGCAGAAATTACTACCATATAGTCTGGGTAAAGGGGCACAGCTGGAGAATCTATGTCAGCCTTCCCTGGGAGTGTCTGTGAAGTTGTATAAATACTCATCTCAAAGTGTGGGTGTGTGTCAGCTAACTGGGCAGGGACAAGAAGCACTGGTTGGACAGAGAGGGTACTGGAGGTTATCTTGGGTACTGGAGGTTATCTTGCCAGCTAGGCTGAGATCTGGACCCTATAGCTGTGCCAGTAGAGAGTTTTATTGGGGACCTGGTGAGCAAGGGAGCAACCAGCCCCAGACTGACTGTGGTCGCTGTGTGCACTTAAGGGAAATTGTACTTTACTGTGTGTATTAGTTATCCTTTCCTCTTCTGGAGTCGCCCTCTCTGGTGTTAGTGGTGAGGATTGAGGCTCCTTTATTGTTGGGCCAGGGCACGGGCATCACAGTGGGATCCACAGTTGTCCTATATGCTAGGCAGAGCGCACCCCTGAGCAGTCTGTACAATACATAGTATATTGACAGGGATTTCAGTCAGTCTATTAGCATAGAACAGGTGTTGGATACCTTGAATTGGCTTTGTAAGGCACCTCGGATGTCTTTCCAATTGCTGCAGGTGCCTGGTGAGGAACATAACAAAAAGTGCATTGTACTCTATAATAGGTCTGATGAGGGAGGACTACAGGGGGATTCTAACCTCTGTTTCTGTGGAGGCAATGTCCTTATTGATGAGATGGGCAAAACAGAAAGCTTTCCTTACCACTGTGGACACATGGTGGTCAAAGGAGAAGTTGCTGTCAATCTGTGTGCCCAGATCTCTTACCACAGATTGGGTACTCAAGGTGGTGTTGTTAATGTTGTACTTTGCAGGGATGTCTCCCTCGCTGAAGGGGATGATGATGCACTCTTTAGCATTTAACTTGAGCATATGCCTTTTGCACCAGTGGTTGGTTTGAGTACGACATTTTTGGACGATGTCAAAGTTGCTAGGGGATTCAATAATTGCACCCAGTTTGCTGTCATCTGCAAACTTTGTTAACCATATGCCCTTTGTATTGGGCTGTACTTCTGAGATGTAGATTACAAACAATAGGGCCCCCAGCAGACAGCCCTGTTGTATACCACTGGTTACTGTTCTGAAGGTTGATGAAGAATCCCTATTTTAACTGTGTGTGCTCTATTGGTTAGCCAGTTTGCTAACCACCTGATTATGTACTGGTTTACATGCAGTTGGGTAAGTTTATCTATGATACCCAAGTGGGGAATGATGTCAAAGGCCTTCGCTAGGTCGAAGTAGGTGTTACACACAGATCTGCCTTCATCCAGTGCTTTGGTGACGGTCTCAAAGAAGTCCACCAAGTTTAGTAGGCACAACCTACCTTTGATGAAGCCAAATTAGGGTGGGTCTACTGTATGAAGGTCACCTACATCCTTGTTGATAAAGTCCATGAGAACTTTCTCCTTTGCTTTGCATATGGGGCTGGCAGACTTATGAGTCTGTAGTTCCCAATGTCAACAGAGGAACTCTCTTTGTGGAGGGGGATGTTTCCCCATCAGCAAGAACAAACCCAGTGCTTATACTATGGTTAAAGAGGGTACTCAGAGGTGCAGATAATTCTTGATTTAAGCAATTTTGATTGCAGCCAGGGATGTTGCCTAGTCCTGTAGAGACCATATTTTTAGTCATAGAAAGGACATTATAGACCTGATCCTTAGTGATTTCTAGGGGAGGACATGAAGGAGGGATACCTTACAGTACACTGGGCCAAGACGGGCAGGGGGGAGGAATCTTATCTGCCAGCCAGCAGGTTAGCAATACCACCAGGTTCAGTATATGTTATACCATTTAAAACAAGGTCTGTGCAACTCTGGGAATTTATCTTTGCGATTTCGGACATAGCCAAAGAATGCATTATGCGTACACCTGACCAGGATTGCCTATTTGGATTTGTAGTCTAGGTGCCTTATTTGCTTATGTAGGCCAAGGAGGGATTCCTTTAATTTTGGGGGACAGTCTCTTACTGCTTTTGGACAGAAGTTTATTTGACCTTATTATATAGCCTGTTTATGGCAGCTGTCCACCAACCAGGTTTGTTCTTACATGATGAGATTACTTTTATCCTGTTCGGTACAGCTGAGTCAATGCATCTGTGAAGGTGTTTATAGAAGGCTGTGGTATATGCCTTGGCACTGGTATACTTGCCTTTAGTATGGTTAGGGGCTGTGAATCTAGTAATATCCTCTTGTAAGTGATTTTATTTTGCTCTGGAGAAGTGTTTTAGTCTAATTTCAGCTGGAGGAGGATCAGATGTTATTATGACTTCTAGTGCGACTGACCTGTATTCAGATCTCATTAGAGATGACTGTACACTTGGGGTGGTGCAGTGATCACTTATGTTCATAAGTTCAAGATCCAGAATGTTTGAACCCCTAGTGGCGATGTTCACCAACTGATCCAAGGCATTAGAGTTCACAAAGTTCAAAACTCTCTGTTCAAGAGCACTGGTACAGGTGTAGTTAGACCAGTTTATTGATGAGTAAGTCTGCAAGAGTTAAGGTGTTAGGCATTATATTGAGGGCCTCCAGGTAGGCATTGTGGGTGTTCTGGTTCATGGAGGGAGACATATAGCTGGTGATAATTTAGAAGGGGGGGGTTTACCTACAGATAGTTATATTTGGAATAGTTCAAGGAAATCACCACAAGTTACCTCACAGGGTGGATCTAATCACACAAAACAAGGGATCTCTCATCCATCCCCACCTGTCCATGCTTCATCTGACACTGTGGGCAATAGGATTTTGATTCCTCATACAAACCTTTTGCCTGAGGATGTGCTGCAAATCCTTCAGGAGGCCAAGAAACATACTAATAGGAGATCCTACTTATCAAAAAGGAATAGGTTTTCCATTTGGTGTCTGTCTTGCAACCTGGAGCCACTTATTGTGGATGTTTCTTTGGTTCTCTCATTTCTGGGAGTTGCGCAGTGCTGGTTTGGCCTATTTTTCTATTAAAGCCCACTTATCAGCTATCTCTGCTTGCCTGCCCTTTTCTCCTCCTTTAGCTTCTAGATTTGAGGTGAAACAATTTCTTAAAGGCGTCCTTAATCCCAGAAAGGCTCTTCATCCTACCTGGGATCTTAATTTTGTTTTGGAGTTGACCCAGGCTCCATTTGAGCCTGCTGCTTCAGCTTCCATGCAACATTGTTCTTGGAAGACTGTTCTTTTGTTAGCTATTCCTTATGCCAGACGGGTGTCTGATTTGCAGGGCCTTATGGCTTCTCCTCCTTTTTTGATCTTTCATGAAGACAGAGTTTCACTGCACACTAACCCTTCTTTTATGCCCAAGGTGGTTAATGAGCTATCACTTAACCAGTCTATTAACCTGCCTACTTTTCCCCCCTCTTAGCAAGCTGGCAGTGAGAGGGTGCTGCATAGTTTGGACATGTATATGCAACTTTAACTTTAGATGTTTGGGATCCATCTCGCCTACATTCTGTACTGATGGGTTCGGAGCCGATCCTCGGCTCCGACTCGGCACGCTATGCAATAGAGCGAAGTCTCTAATTGACTGAGCTATTCTATATCCCAGGATGCACCACCACCAATTCAGCAGATCTTGTTTGTCCGCACACATGCACTGCTGATATAACATTGCCAGATGTTTCAAGATGAAACGGTCGAACTCGAACCGTCCGGTCTCTTCTGATCTCCAAGGCAGGGGGAAGGAGGGTGGGTATTAGGAAGGTAGGCGAGATGGATCCCAAACATCTAAAGTTATGGTAAGTACATAACTAAAAGATGTTATGTGATCCTCTCTCGCCTACATTCTGTACTGATGGGACAGCGTCCCTAGCACCTGATTCCTGGGTGGCTCACTGGAAAACACTCCTGAGAACTGTGGAACCGAAGGAAGCTTGCCCCCGAGATGCCACATCCAATTTGTAATGAGAAATAAAGGTGTGAGGAGAGGACCAGGCAGCCGCAGCACAAATGTCACTAATGGCAAGCTTAGCATGAAATGCTGTTGAAGTAGCCATAGCCCTTGTAGAATGAGCTTTCACAGAGGTTGTAAGCTCTCTATTAGAAAGAAAATAATAAATATGACTGATACAGTCTCTGATCCACTTGGCAATAGTGACCTTCGTGACGGCTTTGCCCAATTTATTGTCTGAAAAGGACACAAACAACTGATCTGTTTTTCGTGTTTGGTGCGTCCTAAGTAGAAACACAATTGTCTGTGGACATCCAATGAATGGAAGATGTATTCTGCTCTGTCTGAGTAATTGGGGAAGAAAACTGGAAGTTCCAAAGACTGTTGAAGACAGAAACTCGAACAAACTTTGGGAACAAAAGATGGATTAGGCCTAAGGGATACTCTATCCTTGTGAAAAAACAGGTACGGCGGGTTGACACATAGGGCTTGAAGTTCCGAAACTCTTCTGGCTGATGTAATTGCCACCAAAAAAGCGGTCTTCCAGGAAATAAATTTCAAGTCAGAAGTTGCTGCCGGTTTGAAGGGGGAAGAGGTCAAGGCACCTAATACGAAATTGAGATCCCATGGTGGAGCAGGATGAGAAACTGGAGGACGTAGCAGCCCAGCACCTTTCATGAAGGCTTTACACAACTTATTGCTCATCAAAGGTGGGTCTATACTTGCATGAAAATTAGAAATAGCTGCTAATTGAACCTTAATGGTAGAGACCAAAGAACCTTGATTGAATAGGGAAGCTAAGAATTTCAAAACGTCCGCCACCGGAGCAGTAATGGGATCTAAACCCCGGAGTTGGGCCCAAATGGCGAATCTCTTCCATTTACTATTATACATTTTCTTAGTCGAATTCTTGTGGGCTGAGGACAAGATATGTATAACTTCTGAGTCCTGGTTCCTGACTATAGTCGGAAGTGGAGGAGCCAAGCTGTTAACTTCAGTGAGTGAAGGGACTGGTGAAGCTGTCCCGACTGGTGGATCAAGAGATCTGGAACCTGGTCCAGGAACCATGGACCGTCCAGTGCGTATTTCCAAAGAAATGGCAGCCAGACTTGACGAGGCCAGTATGGGGCAACTAAAATCATCTTGCACTGCAAGCGAATCGCCTTCTGGATCACCCTGGGGAGAAGGGGAACTGGAGGAAAGGCGTACAGTAAGCCGGTGGGCCAAGCTTGGACTAGGGCATCCTTGGGAAACCTCCGCAGACTCGGGGTAAGAGAAAAGAACCGTAGACATTTCGTGTTGAGGGGAGTTGCAAAGAGGTCGCAACAAGGAGTTCCCCATCTTCTGAAGATCTGAGATGCTACTCTGTCGTTCAGAGACCACTCGTGCGGGGAGAGAATGGTTCTGCTCAGTCTGTCGGCTATCACATTGGATCTCCCCGGAATATGTGTTGCTACCAAGAAACGGTTGGTTGCAACAGCCCAATCCCATACTCTCATGGCCTCTCTGCAAAGAGGGTAGGACCTGGTCCCTCCCTGCTTGTTCAGGTACCAGACTACTGACATGTTGTTGGACTGAATGGCAATCATACCTTGGGGGAGGTAGCAGTGTAGTGCTTGAAGCGACAGAAGCACTGCCCTCATTTCCAGTATGTTGATGTGTAGGGAAGTCTCGCCGGTGCGCCACTTGCCTTGAACTGACCTGCCAGGTAATGTCCCCCCCACCCAGTCTGGGAGGCGTCCGTAGTCAAAGTGGCCACTGGAGGAGGAGGAACGAAAAGTCGCCCCTGATCCAGGTTGGACGAGGTAAGCCACCAACAGAGGTCCTGTTTGCACGTCTCCGTAATTATAATTTGGTGACTGAGAGGAAGTTCCTGATACGACCACTGGACCGACAGGAGCCACTGGAGAATCCTCATGTGTAATCTTGCTAAGGGGACCAGGAGAACGGTAGCCGACATGGAACCCAACAGTTGTAGGACCATCCTTGCTGGGGCTCGGTGTTTGAGGAGCAATGCCCGGACTTGAGATTGTAATGTTTCTATTCCCTCTGTAGGAAGATAGAACCGCATTTGCCTTGAGTCTATGTCTACCCCGATAAGCCGTATAAGCTGAGATAGCAGCAACACAGACTTTGCCCAATTGAAGGTGATTCCTAGGGAGGTTCCTAGAGATATAGTGGCTGCTAGGTTCTGTAATAGTAGATGCCTGGAGGTGGCAGTTAGGAGCCAGTCGTCTAGATACGGAAACACCTGGAATCCTAGACTCCTCAGGTGAGCAGTCACCACCGCCAAACATTTGGTGAACACCCTGGGGGCTGTGGTGAGACCAAAGGGCAGTGCGCAGAACTGGAAATGACTGTCTCCCAGGCTGAAGCGCAGATGTCTCCTGGATGCCTGATCTACCAGAATGTGATAATAGGCGTCCTTGAGATGGAGCACATCCAAACACCTTTCTCCAGTAGCGGGAGAATGGATTGTAAGGTGACCATCCGGAACTTGGACTTCTTGACTGATCGATTCAGGTTGTTGAGATCCAAAATGGGCCTCAAGTCCCCGGTCTTTTTTGGCACTAAACAGAACTTTGAGTAAGTCCCTAATCCGGTCTGGTCTACGGGGACCGGTTGGATGACTCCTTTTTGAAGCAGCTTTGAAATTTCGATGGCTGCAATATCCCGTTGACTGGGTGGGGGGTCCAGGATTTTCCTGGATGGAGGGGGGGTGAAAAGGGGATGACGTAACCTCCGGCGATGATTCGGAGCACCCATTGGTCCTGAGTGATACTCTCCCAGACCTTTAGGTGCCTCAAAAAACGACCCCCGACTGGCTCCGGAGCTGCGCAGTCGGGCAATCCTTCAGGGATGCCGAGAGGTTGAAGAGCCACGAAAAGACTCGCGGTCTCCAGTGTTGCGGGGGCCTCTGCCGCCTCTGGGACTGTGTCTTCCCGAAAAATTTCCCCCTCCTCTGCCTCTAGAGGGGGGGATCGTCCTGCTGTGAGGGGTAATTCTTCTGAGATTTACGGAACCACATTTTCCCTCCTCTTTTAGCCTTGGGATAAGGCCGAAAGGGAGAGGAAAACAGTGCTCCTACGGCAGTCAAAGTTTTACCCTCTTGTTCACAGCGGGTCAAGGTGTCCTTTACCTTGGGTCCAAACAAAGAGGACCCATCAAAGGGAGCGTCGGCAAAGGAAGACTTGAAGGCCTCCGCAAAATGACACAGGCAGAGCCAGGCTTGTCTCCGTAGAGCAATACCCGTACCCGCCACTCTACTCGCCCCCTCGGCTGCATACGAAATGAGCCTCATGGACGAGTTTGATATCGAAGACAGGGTAGCCAACTGAGAGCTAACCGTCTGGACTAACTGCTCAGGCAGGTTACCAGAGAGGGTATCTGAGAGTTCCTTGATCAGGTCCCTCTGAAGTCTAGTGAAGTGCGTGAGGTAATTCAGAGACCTTAATGTAAAGGCTGCTGAAGAAAGGGTGCGCTTCCCGTACCGGTCCATGCTCCTAGACTCCTTATTAGGGGGATGGACGAACGTCGAAGCCTCTGCCACATCTTGCTGGGTAGCAGATGCCACCACCATAGCATCTACAGTCACACCCTTGGTGAGAAATTCCTTTTCCGGGGGCGCTGACAAAAATTTGTTAGGGCGAGCAGGCACCGGTTCCACAGAATCTGGATGTTCCCACGCCCTTCGAGAGATCATCCAGGAGCTCATCGAAGGGCGGAGACACCCAGGAGGCAGAGGGCTGAGCCCCGAAGGCCTTGAGGAACACCGACTCGTCAGAGGAAGGGGATTTGGTCTGCCAGCCGCCTCGTTGCTTGAGGACTTCCAGGATGTCCGCAAAGGAGACATCATCCGAGGACGACTTGGGGGGACCCTTCCGCATCATCAAGATCGGTGTCGGAGGTGATAGACTCGTCAGGGGAGTCGACGTGCTTCCTCTTGCACTGTTTTTTTTCTTGGGGGTTCCTCCGAAGACTCTTTAGAGGGACCTCCAGGAAGAGGGGGACCCCCAATGGGGGTGACCTCAGGCCCCAGGGCTCCGCTGTCTTGAGACAGGGGGACTACAAAGGACCCAGTCTTCATGCCTAGGGAAGGTGCCGGGGAGACGGTGGAGGTAGCCAAAGAAGATTTGGCCAAAGCACTCCTCATGGCTCTAAAGGCCGGACCCCCAGAATCCTGGGAAGGTCCGACCCCCAAAGCCATAACAGCAGACGGCACTCCCGCAGCCGACGCACCGAGAGAGAGGCTTGGAACTGAAAACATCGGTCCCGAAGCGTCACCCCCGGGGCTGACCGAAGAGGTCCGTGTACCGAACTCCGACCCAAAGGTCGGAGTAGGAGTAAGGGTTGGAGCCGACCCAGACACCTCCATTGGCTCCACCAGCACTTACTCCAACGGTGCCGAGGCTGTTGGAGGAGGAACCAAGGCTAAAGGGTGGACCATCGGCTCCGAAGCCGACTGGGCTGGAGCCGAAACTAACTTTTTGAAGAGTGGAGACTGAAACAGCCTTTGGAGCACCCTGTCAATGTCCGAATCTGACATCTTGGAAGATCGGGAGGAGATCGAACGGGTCCGACTAGACTTCTCCACCGGCTCCGAAGGACTGGGGGACCGGCTCCGAATTGTCTCGATCAAAAATCGGTGCCGAAAGAGACTCCATTGTAATTTCCCTAGGTGCCGAAGAGGACTTCGGCGCCGAAGGAGAAGAGTCTGAGCGAACAACCCTCATCGGCTCCGAAATCAGCGGAGCCGATGAAGGTGATCCGCCTCTCGAAGCTCCAGCCATCGGCTCCGAAGCCAGAGGAGTCGAGGCTGGAGGCATCGAGGCAGACCGTTCCGCCCTCGGCTCCGAAGTCCGTGGAGCAGATGGAGAAGCCTGCCTAGATTTCTTAGTGGTCGGTTCCGACTGGCTGGTCGGAGCCGACGATTTCTTTTTCTTAGAGGAAGAAGAGGAAGATAAGGCCTCTTCAAAAGTAGGCTTAATAAGTCCTTTTAAAATCAATTTATTTTTCCTCTCTTGGAGGACTCTAGTGGAAAAAGCGTGACACACACTACAAGACTCCTGAAGGTGTTTGGGTCCTAAACAGTACATGCAAAGGGAGTGATTGTCCGTTATAGACATTTTGTAATTGCATCTAGTGCATTTTTTAAACCCAGAGGGTCTGTGCTCTTTTGACATAATGCCAAACAGTTAGAAAAAAACACAGGAAAAAACTGAATAATTAGAACAAACACACTACTTACAGTAAAATATAAGTTAACCAAAGGGTATTGGTCACACAACAGGAGGGCCAAGAACCCTCTAACTAAAAACGGGAACTTGATCACCTCACAACACTACACAAAAAGGCTCACTCACGCACGAGGGGAAGGCCCCTCTAACTTAAACGGAAACCTTTCCCTGAAAAAAATTTTTACCACAAAAAAGTTCAGAAAACTCACTCATACACAACGATAGCTGTTAAAACAGCTTTTTGGTTAAGTTTAAGAAAATTCCTGACAGAAAATTCTAATAAAGAAAGCACTTAGCTCAGCCAAGCTCAAGACCACGTCTTTGCTTTGTAAGCGGCAAACGAGATCTGGGGAATTGGTGGTGGTGCATCCTGGGATATAGAATAGCTCAGCCAATTAGAGACTTCGCTCTATTGCATAGCGTGCAGAGTCGGAGCCGAGGATCGGCTCCGAACCCATCAGTACAGAATGTAGGCGAGATAGGATCACATAACATCTCCGGGTTTATTTGCATAACACTAAGGCTAATGGAAAATCTGATCACTTCATTTTTTTTCTCTCCATCCAAGAACCAATTGGTCTTTTACTGTATCTAAGCAAACTCTTTGTTCTGGGATTTCCAAGGCGATTTCTGTTTGTTACACTTTTCATGGAAAGAGCCTTCCTTCATCACTTAATGGTCATTCCACTAGCTGTGACTTCTTCTAGTGATTTTGTCAAGGGCTTAGATAGTAATTTGATCCTTGAAGCAGCTATCTTGACTTGTGTGCATTCCTTTACCAAGCACTACAAGTGGGTGTTATAGACCTAAGACTGGTTTTGCTAGTGCTGATCTTCAGGGCTTTTTAGGGAACTCTCCTAATTCTTCTCCCTCCCAACTTTCCTCTTGAGCTTTGGCACTCTCCCATATGTTAGAATAGTGCAGCAGTGATGTAAGTACATAGTGCAGTTGTGTAAAATCTTACCATAACAGTAGATGTCCTTGCCTTCACCGGTACAGTATTTGCTCCTTCTCTCCATCCCCCTACTCCTTTGCCTTCCTGGATGTAAAGATTACCTCCTGGGTTGCTTGGACTGGTGTTCCTACTGGAGCTATCAGTTCTGTTTTTGGTAAGCCTGAAAATCACCTTTATGTCCGATGCTACACAAGGATCATTTGGCTGAGGTTTGCTATAACTTTATAGAAATGAGAGTCTTTGGTACACTGGCCAGATGCTGGCCTTCCATGGCAGGGAATCTCATATGTTAGAATACTGCAGCAGTGAAGGCACGGACATCTACTGTTATGGTAAGATTTTACACAACTGTACTTTGCTGTTGAGAGACTTAAGTGCATGCATAATTTTGCAGACCCTAGTACCGGACAGGCAGCTATCCATGACATTCTCAGTGTACAGCCTGTTAAGGGGGACATTTGTGTCTCACTATAGATTCACCTATGACCAAGACATTGGTTTTGAGGACTTTTGCCTTAAGTGCTTAATGGGGGAGACACTGATATGTTTGATTTTGTGTGTAGTGAGTTCTGTTGGGACTGTAATGTGTGCAGAAGGTTTGCATTTGTGAGGTGCCTGCTTTTATCGTAAGCTTCTAATAGTACCTCTGCATATGTGAGTTTGTCTTGTGCATTTGGTTTGTTGAGGAGGTGAAATGTGCGTGCTGACAACGTGTTTGATATCTGGTTCGTTGTTACCTGAAAGAGACATTTATTCTACATTCATTGTATATTTGCATCTCTCACAGATTCTATTGGTAAGCTGTACGAGTACACAGTTATCACTATTTATTTATTTTTATTTTTATTTTACATTTGTTGACCGGGCTAGTCTAGCTGGATATATGTCCATTTTCAGTAGAGGCCCGGGGAGATAAGCTCCACTTTTATAATTTGAATGATACTAAGTTAAAAACCATTAAGCACTACATGTACACATAATAACATAATACTAAGATAAAAATATTTTTGACATTGATACTGGTGATGTGGTACAAAAAGTGATGGAATGACAAAGTATTGTAGAACATGACATTCATGAAGTATACAATAAACATGTACAGAGAGAGGGATCAAGGAAAAAAATCAGCTGAAAAAGAATGTAAACTTAGTCAGGGGTGAAATAAATCAGTTGTCAAGAAGTAAAGTTAGTCAGGATAAGTACAGGAGCACAGCCATTGTGTTTTGAGGTAAAGCTTGAGTTTCTTTTTAAAGGGAGACTTTGAGGGAATAGAAGAAAGTTCAGAGGGAAGCAGGTTCCAATCTTTTCCAACAGTGTTTGAGAAGAGAGAGTCTCCGGCTTTGTTGTTTGACTTGACAGAATCTATAAGAAGTTTGTGTGCAGATCTCAGGGACTTTAGGTTGTGGTATGGGCGAATCAGACTGGATAGTATAGGTGTTTTGTCAGGTTGATAAAGAATTTGATGGGCTATGCTTAGCTGGTTAATTTTTAGTTGCCGTTGATATTCCAGCCAGCCTAGTTGTTTTAAATTAGTACACTGGTGGGTTCTGTACGGGTTTCCTGTGGCAAATCTGGCTATGTTGTGGTAGGAGTTCTCTAGTTTTGACAGATTTTTTTTGACAAGTTGGTAAAAATGGGGGAGGCATAGAGAAGGGGTGAGATAAGGTGGGAGTGGGCTATAGTAGTTCTAGATTCTGGAGTGAGGAAAGGTTTGATTCTGTAAAGAGAGCCTATTTTTTTATTAATGGTTTTTAGTGTGTTGTTAATATGGGCATCAAAATTAAGGTTGTTGTCAATGGTAATGCCTAGTAGTTTGGTAGTAGACTCTTGTGATATAAGTGTGCCATTTGTTGATGTTATAGTAAAATCAATGAGGGGAGATTTGCTCGAAGGTGTGAAGAGGAGCAGTTTAGTTTTTTTAGGGTTGAGTAGTAGACAATGCTGGGAAAACCATTCTTCTACAGAGTTAAATATCTGTTGTGTGAGGGAGTGAAGGTGTGATACAGATGTGGCTGAACAGATAAGCGTTGAATCATCTACGTACTGTATACATGTGGCTTGGGGAGCTACTTGGTGTAGGTCATTGATAAATAAAGAAAATAGGAGAGGACCCAGTATAGACCCTTGTGGGACACCAATGTTGACAGGTAGTTGGGAGGATAGAGTGGAGTTCCAGAGTACTGCTTGATGTCTGTTTAAGTAGGACTTAAACCAGTTAATAGATTGGGTATCAATTGATAAGGATTGAAGAATGTGAATGAGTATTTGGTGGTTGACCATGTCAAAGGCTTTGGACAGATCTAAGAAAAGTGCTGAGGAAAGGGTGTTCTTGTTGCGAATTTTGTTGATTGTGTCTGTAAAGGAGAGGAGGGCTGTGGTGGTACTGTGGGATGGTCTGAAACCGTGTTGGGTGTTAGAGAGTAGGTTATTATGGAGAAGGTGGTGAAGCAGTTGTTTGTGGATACACCTTTCCATGATCTTAGATAAGGGCGAAAAAAAAAGCTATAGGGCGGTAATTAGAGATTTCAGTAGAATTTCCACCCTTATGAAGTGGGATAATGTGGGAGATTTTCCAAAGTTTAGGGACATATCCTTCAGTGATGGTTCTATTTATCAGGATTGAAATTGGGAAGGCTATTGCTTTAGCTGCTAATTGCAAGTATTCTGCGGGTAATAGGTCAGCAGAGGGAGTACATGGTTTGAGTTTTTTTAGAAGGGAGAGAATATAAGTTGTTGGGACTGGTTGGAAGTGAAAAGGTGGGGGTGGGTTTGGGTTGCTGTTAGACATGTGTGTGTTTTTGAGGCCATAGTCAACTAGCTGTGTAAAACCACAAGTACCCTTATTAATCATATGCAGATGGTCGTTAGCAGAGCAATTTTGAGAGCAGCACCAACTGGGCCTGTCTATGAGGGACACAGGTGCCACCAGAGAGGCTGAAATAGGCTCCCACTGCATATGAAGTAGTACTCCTCAATGGCTACCTTGACTACTGGTTGATTGAATGTACAGTTGCTTCTGAGCTGGCACCTATGTCCCTCATGGACAGGATCAGCTGGTGCTGCTCACAAACACGCTCTGCTAAAAACAACCATTCAACTAGGCTGAACAAGGTACTTGTGTTTTTACACAGCTAGGCTTCTACAGACCCTAGTGCTGACAGGGTATTAGCCTTACTTGAACCTATGAAGCTATGTGCCTATGCAACCCTCACAACCTGTTGTCTCCCACATAGCCTGATGTCATCTACTATACGTTCATCTACAATCAAGTGTAAAGCAGACTTGTGCTGTGGAGTGTGTTTTAAGTCCTGTGTTCTGTAGTTGGTGTACTTCGGTAGGGTTCTGTTCTCACTACACCCAACTTGTTTTATGTGTGTGTGTGTGTGTGTGTGTGTCTTAACAGAAGAGTGTATGTAGCCTACAGTTGCTTCGCCAATGGCGTTGTTTTGATGCCTACACATCCATTTCATGCAGGTCTCCCAAACTCATCTCCCACATGGCCTGCTGATGTCATCTACTATAAGTTAACCTGTAGTCACGTACAAATCAGACTTGTGCTGTGGAGCATGTGTTAAGTCCTGTGTTCTGTAATTGGTGTACTTAAGTAGGGGCTCTGTTCTTACTACAGCCAATTTGGGGTGTGTCAGAACAGTGTGCATACCCTACAGTTGCTTCTGCAATATGGATGGTCTGTATTTTGACATCTACACATCCATTTCATGCAGGCCTCAGAACCTCTTGTCACCCACCTAGCCTGCTGATGTTATCTACTATAAGCTCACTTGCAGTGAGGTATAAATCATACTTGTCCTGTGGTATGCGTGTTAAGTCTTGTGTTCTGTAGTTGGTGCACCTAGTTAGGTAGGGTTCTATTCTTGCTACAACCAACTTGGGGAGGGGTGGTGAGCTGGTGTCAGACATTGCAGACTGCTTTTTTGTTATTACCATATTCTCCTCCCCAGACACTGCTGATGTCATCAGTTATAAAGTGTTGTTTGACCCACTCCAGCTCAGACTTGAATAGTGGTGCATGTGCTAAGTCTTGTGGTTTGTAGTATCTGTACTTAGGCTCAAGGCAGTTAACTAGAAGGGAGGGGTGTGAGCTGGTCTTGGATATAGAGTGTCTTTTTGTCATTACTATATTCTCCTCCCCAAACACTGATGTCATCAGCTATAAAGTGTTGTTTGACAATCTACCACAGACTTGAATAGTGGTGCATGTAGTCTTATGGTTTGTAGTATCTGTACTTAGATAAGTAAGGGTTCTATTCTCAAGGCAACCAACTTGAGGAGAGGGGGTGTGAGCTGTTGAATGAGACAGAGTGCCTTTTTGCTATTACCATATTCTCCTGTCCAGACACTCGAGTTCTATTCTCAAGGTAGCCAACTTGAGGGAAGGGGGTGTGAGCTGGTGTCTGATGTTAAAGGGTGTCTTTTTGTTATTACCTTATTCTCCTTCCCAAACACTGCTGAGGTCATCAGCTATAAAGTGTTGTTTGACACACTACCACTCATACCTGAGCAATGCTGCATGTTAAGTTTTGTGGTCTGTAATTGGTGTACTTAATTACGTAGGAGTTCTACTTTTGCTACAGCCAACTGGGGAGGGGGTGTGAGCTGGTAGCAGAGGGCCTTTTTTGTTACTACCATATTCTCCTCCCTAGACAATGCTGATGTCATCAGCTATAAAGTGTTGTTTGACGCACTCCAACACAGAGTCGAGCAGTGGTGTGTGTTAAATCTTGTGGTTTGTAGTATCTGTACTCTTAGATAGGGGTTCTATTCTCAAGGCAGCCAACTTGTGATGAGAGTGAGACAGCTGTTATTACACAGACCATTTCACACTAGCATATGGGACACTGCTATCTTGTCCTCAAAAGATATTGCTGATGTCATTAGGCATATTACATTTTTAGATATGCATTGCTCCCTCCAGGGCACCCTCCAGGGCAGGGCCACAGACTGGCCTGGGGACCAGGCAGCAGTCATGTCATCTTGCACAATAAAGTTTACAGTGACATGGCTTTTAATCTATAAACATACATTATGGCATAGTGTGTAGGCTCTGTGGTATCTTGCTGAGAAATCACAGTGGTCTCTCTAGCTGTTACGTTTGTCTGGGGTGGTGCGTGTGTGTATATATATATATATATATATATATATATATATATATATATATATAAATAAATAAAAGAGCACTATACTCTATTAGTGCTGTAATGCAGTTTGACTACAGTGCTGCAATACAATCCTAAGATGTCAATATGATGGCGTGACTTATGATGTACATAACAGATCCTTTCATTGGCAGTCTGGACACTTGGTGTACTGGGTTTCTGCATAGCAGGACGTTTGTCAATACTGTGATTAACATGGTGATCCACTTTTCAGACAAACATTACAAGCACATATTTCTGAATTTATTTGCAGATCTGTCACCATTCAGGTGTGTTAACTCCTCCTATACTATGTTATCACCATTGCTGGACTCTGATTACACAAAACATGCAAGAATCAGCAAACTTGGTAAGCCAAAGGCCATCTACTTTAGCCTGAACTGTTGAGAAATACAGTTCAAACAGTGAATGGCCAAGAACAGATCCTTGTGGAGTTGCAAATGGTGACAGCTCTACTGGTACATATCAATCCACCAACTGTCACATGATGTGCTTTGTCAGTGAGCCAATTGTTTACTCATCAACTGACATAAGGCTTAATCCCGAGCTTGGGGGTTTTGTCCAGGATACCTGCATGTGTGATTGCTCAAAACCCTAGGGCAGATCACAATAGGTAGTATGCACTGTCTTAGCTTACTCCAGGCCCATCACATGAAATCAATGTGCTGTGACATCACAGATCACCTGTGGCATGGCCAGGCACATACACCTCCCTAATACCATGGAATACACAGTTCAACATGGCCTATGTCTATATTCCCATACAAGGGTGTGCATCAACATACATCCACCTGCATTGGGAGGACAGCACCTGATGCATACATGTACAGAGATATCCAGACTCTCAACTGTGAGGTACACCAACATGTCATCATGGAACGTTTCTATATGTATATTCCAGGTGTATGCAACAGACCTGTGGGAGTTGTTATTGCTATATCAGATCCCTTACAGCTAACAGATGTCCTCAAGAGGTCATCACAACCTGTTGTGGAGCTTGAACAGGTAAAGGCATTTGACAAAGTCGCACTGTGGCATTCAATTAACACTATCACGTGTCCAGAAACAGCTACATCAGCAAATGGTTATACCAGTGTATGACATATGTAGCATCGCACTATGTTGAAATGTGTGATGTCACATATATCTCAGGTCCAGTGATCAGGTACATCAGGGGTGTCTGCTAGGCCTTTGCATGCCCATTAGTTAAGTAATGGACATTACAGATGACATACACATGCAGTGTCCAAAGAGCTGCCTGAAGGACTACAGCTTGTGGACAATCATGGACTACAAATGTGAAATTAGTATAACACACACAGTACTACGAACTATGAAACGGGTGTAAGCACTTGGTGAAAAACTGATAAATCCAATAAAAAGTGCCAGGGCACGCTGTTAAGTGATCCAAAGATGTTTATTCCACAATGAATAAAAACCACGCTGTTTGCTTCACTCAGAAAACAGCGAAATCAACAGAATAAATAAACGCTCTTACATAGACACTAAATACTGCATTTTCGTCACTAAGACTTCATCAGACAATCTAATTACCTTTAACACACATTTAAATACTAAGTAATTTAGTTAAAATCAATTCCATTGGTCATAGTACTTATCCTTCTCATTCAAACACACCAATCCATATGTCTAATTCATTAATATTAATGCCTTTCTCGATAAAGTGCTTTATGCTTTTTGTTAAAAGTGTATATTTAAAAGTGAATTAAAAACTGACATATAACAATAAATACAAATTAATAAAATAGTTATTTGAATTTAAATATGAATAAATGTCCAATTGTATAAATATGAATAAGTAAAAACACATTATAATATTAAATCCTTAACATATACTGTGATGAATAATACTTAGAAGTACATACTGTAGTGGTGCCATCTAGTGTCCAAAATCCGAACTACTCTATAATTTATTAGCTCTTATTTTTAGTAGGGGTGATATAGTTAAAAATTCATTGATCCCTGGACTAGTGTTGGAATCCAGGTTAATCTGCCACCATAATTCCTTATTTTCCAGGATTTCCTCCCAGAGGCCTCCCCTAATATCTGGTTTAACCTGGTCCAACACAAAAAATTCATATTTAGCTTCGGGGCATATATTGCTGTGTTTATATAGTGCATTAGTGTTTTTGGCTTTCAGTATGTCATAATTGTGTTCATATATTCTACGTTTCAAACATCTCTCAGTTTTACCTACGTAGAACGACTGACATATCTGGCAAATTGCTATATAAACAACTCCCCTGCCATCACAATTGTAATAAGTCTTGCTTTTAATCCTTCTCTTTCTACTATCTAAATATATTTCTGCCTTGTTCATTATGTATGGACATTGTTGGCATCTTCCACATTTATATGTCCCACACCTCCTAGTATTTCTATTCTAAAATACTTCTTTTCTCCTTTCTAAAATTTTACCTATGTTAGGTGGATTTTTGAACACTATCTTTGGTTCCATTCTAGATATCTCTTCTATGTCTGTTAAAATACTGAACTTTGTCCATTCTTTTTTGAAAAAATCACTTAACTTTATATTGGAGCTGTTGTATTCTAAAACTAAGCTTCTCCTATAACTATCTTGGTCAATCTTCTTACTATTTGTTTCTGGGGTATGTCCCAACCCCAGATTATGCTTGTTCCCCTTACCTAGTATAGGTTCAAATCTACCCGACCTTCCTTCCTCTACTTCACTTCTTAACTTGTTGATAAATTCCTCTGGGTAACCACGTTCTTTGAACATGTTATGTAATGTCTTACATTCTTCCTGAAAATCTGAGTCATTTGATGTCATTCGGGAACCCCTTACAAATTGTCCTTTGACAATGTTCTTCTTGCTATGTAAGGGGTGGGCACTATCATAATGTAAGTAGGAGTTCACATAGGTCCCCTTTCTATGTACCTTGCTCTCAAATTTTCCAGCCCTTTTATATATTTCTATATCCAGGTATTTCAGGGACTCTGTGCTGATAGTATAGGTGAACTTCAGAAACTTGGTCGTATGATTAATATATTCCATAAATTCCAAAAAACTTTCCTCACTCCCTATCCAAAAAATGACGATATCGTCCAGAAACCTATGGTATAATGTCCATAGTTCCTTAAACCTGCAGTTGGTGATAAATTGCTCTTCCCATTTGGAAAGTACGATATTAGCGTATGTGGGGGCACAAGCGCCCCCCATGGACACACCTGTCTTCTGCTTATAATATTCACAATCGAACATGATAAAATTATATTTTAAGACAGTGTCCATTAATATCACACTTGCTATCTTGTCATTGAGACTCAAAAAGTCGTCTTCAAACACGGACTCTTCAAATGAATTCATACCCTCAAAATGTGGTATGCATCCAAACAAATCAATGACATCAATGGTGATGAACATGATATCATCTCTATACTTGTCCTGTTTTAGTTCCCCCAAAAAATCCCAAGAATCTTTGAGAATTAACTTATTGTTGACCCAGATGTGTTTGGTCTTAAAATCTACAAATTTGGCTAGGGGACCTAGTGTGCTTTGCAATGTCTAAAAGTTTGTAACAGCAATATTTAAAAAAGTGTCCCTTTCCCCACCTTCTGATGGCTGCCTTTGTAAACGTATTGCCCAATGAGGTCGAGAGGATTGGTGTGCACTGTTCATTTGAGGGAG
Source organism: Protopterus annectens (assembly GCF_019279795.1). Classification (NCBI taxonomy): domain Eukaryota; kingdom Metazoa; phylum Chordata; order Ceratodontiformes; family Protopteridae; genus Protopterus; species Protopterus annectens. The sequence continues at coordinate 1,009,355,891 of NC_056747.1, read as the reverse complement.
GAGTGGACTGTCTGTTATCTGTGTTTGGCTTCAAGGTTTTGCAGCCGCCAATAGTGGCACGAGTCACAAAACCTCAGTTAGGTGCACAGCACTTCATTAATATGCATTGCATGCTTCTAAGAAATGATCATGGTCATGTACAAGGATGCACTCTGTGTAGGCTCTACACGGAGTATAATGAATCCTATGGACTGCCTGAGTGTATCTTATAAAGGAAGAAACAAAGTGCATATATCTCAATTACTCCTGATTTTCAGGGGCACCCCTGATTTTGACTCAATTTTTGCACTGCCCATCATAAAATGGTCAGTTTTAGAAGAAAATGTGATGAATTACAAAACATTCTTAACATTTAAGAAGGATAATATATTTTACTTTTGAAAATACATGTTAATTCACATTCTCCTATTCTGTCAACTTGTCAGGGTACTAATATTTTTAAGAATGGTCTCTGACTCTGGTGGTAGAGGTTGAGAGTGATGTTAGAGAGAAACCAGTGTTTTTTTAATACTTGCACTTGCAGTTAGCACAGCTGACTAAGATTATATGCAGTTAACAAATGCTTCTTGTAATCCAGACTTTGATACCCTCAGCCTTCATTTTCCTACTGTGTAACCTTGAGCAGTTCACTTAACCAGACGGTGCTTTGGGCAACTGGACTAGGCTCCTTGAGGGTCTCCTGAACCACAAGCCTACTATTTATGACCTACATTGCTCTCAATCTTCCATCTCCAAAATGTGGAAGAAATAGGCAAGTGTTGAACCCTTACAAACAGCTTCAAATAGCAAGCCCACATGATGGTTAAAACGTATTACTTTATACTTAAGGTTAAAAATTCTATACAGAGGCCAAAACAAAGCAACTTTTCCTTTTAAACCCAAACACTTCTGGCGCAAGGTCACCTGCTCAATGGACACAAATCCTCTCTCAACTGAATCCAGGCTAATTAAGGACCACTCCTCTGCTCTGGCTATCAGAGAATTTAGTCACTCTCCCCAAACTATCAATAGCATCTCCAGTATTCGTTCCCAGAGCCCCCTCCCTTTGTCCTCACCTTCAAAAGAAATTTCTAACAAAGAAATCAGTAACCTACTTGAAAGCATGCCCACAGACATCCCCAAGTCTCAGACCACGTTCAAGGACATCATCAGACAGACGTTATGTACACCATAGCATACATTTCTCTAACTAGGGGGGGGGCTAGCATGGTGGTAGTAGGGTAGGGGGGGGTGACCTGACCGAACTTCCTTAGTTTTGGCTTCAGCTGTATTTGGCAGGTTGCTTAATTCCCAATAAATACAGCTGCAGTCAACTGATTTTCCCTTTAGTCTTTCTTACTTACCATGTTGCTTGCTGCTACACATACCTGCGTTGGACTGGACAGGTGGTTTTCTCATATCCCAATTCCCAGTGTATGTGTGGATTGTTTGTGGTGATCTGTTCATAACTCAGAGAGTCTTTTGGCTTGCCTTAAATATTACGTTTGCAGCTGTATTTTATTTGCACACCCTGTAGAGTAAGTCCATTCCTGTTTACCAAAATCCAATTGGTGCGTTTCTGGTATAATATGCATTTTCACATAGAGTTGCCTGGTAACTGAACCTGGTTTAAGTCGGACAAACTGAGGGTAAGCAATGGAATGAAGGACTGTGATCTGAGACTGAGCAGAATTTCTTTATGAGGCAAGAGACCGGGACCAGACTGAGTAAGGAGAAGGTCACAGTAAGCTGCCTGTCGGGCGCTAGAATCCGCCACATAACGCAAGTACTCAGGTCTCTCAACAGCAGGTACAAATACGACTCAGTCATTGTCCACGCTGGTGTAAACGACCCGAGACGTACCTCCTTGGACTACATGAAAAGAGACATTGAGGAGCTCTCTGATTATGTAGCCCAGGCAGGTATGACCCTGACCTTGAGCAGTATCCTACCTTCACCAAGAATGATGCCACAATACAGAGATAAGATGATCAGCTTTAACAATTGGCTTAAACTCTGGTGTCATTCAAAGGGGATCCAATGTCTGTCTGCCTGGGATGACATGATGGACAAGCCACGCTGCTTAAGGGCGGCTTGCACCTGTCACCCCTGGGATTCGGATATTGGCAAAGGCTCTTGCCACCCCATAGTGCCTTTTTAGGCAAGGCTCAAATTCTAAACCTACCACCCTAGAACACAAAAAGGAAAAAACTAAGGGTAATGCTGCTCAATGTCAGAAGTCTAAATCTCAAAATGCACGTTCGAGGCCCTTCTCAGTATGGAGAACATCGATGTCTGTGCAGTGACAGAAACCTGGTTCAAGGCTCCTGAGAGCACCCCAGCACTATCAGGTTTTACCTCTTATCATGCGTTCCGGCCCAAAATCCGGACAATACCAAGAAAGGAGGGGGTATCCATATTCATCAAGGACACCCACACCTCAAGACTGGTGGCAACGCACGATGCATCGGAGACAATCCAGGTGCAATTAACCATAGGCAAGACTGCTCTGCAAATTGTAGCATGTTACAGGCCACCCTCACAAACTCAGGAACCTCACATGGCCTTCCTGAAAACACTAGAGGGATAAATGTATCACCAAACACCATCATACTAGGTGACTTCAATTACCCTAATATAGACTGGGAACACTACTCAAGCCCAAACACCCTAGCCCAAAAGTTCCTGGAATTCATAAACTCAAATGCCATGGAACAACTAGTCACCATCCCACAAGAGGAGAAAACATACTTGATCTCATCATCACGAACATGGGAGCACAATGTTCAACACCGGAAGTATACCCCTCACTGGTGAGATCAGATCACAAACTAATCTCGCTGGAGGTCCTCATCCCACCCCACCTGAAATAAAAAAGACCACAGTAAAGCACTTCTCGAAGCCGACTTTACACTTCTAAAGACTAGTGTGGTCTCCTTTAAGGCCCCGTGCTCGGAAAACAGTACTCAAGCCGCTGAATCACTTACAAATGCCTTCTACCAGCACCTGCAAGACTGCATGGATAAGGCAATCCCAAGCAAAACAAAGACTCTTTGTACCAAAGGCAAGCGTCCAGTCTGGTGGACCCCAGCCATAAACAAACTCTACAACAAAAGGAGGAAGCTACTACAAGATAGAGCAAAATCCTTAAAAGGTAAGACACCCTTGATCACTATAAGTAAAAAACTAAGAGCTCTCATAAAATCATCCAAAGCAAATTTTGAGAGAAAAATAGCTAAAGACTCAAAAGACAATCATAAGGCCTTCTTTAGCTATGTTAGAAACCTGGGAGGAAACTCCCAGATATGCTCAGAACTAGTTCAAAATGATGTGAAGGTTACTGATCCTACAGACATTGCCAACATACTGGCTGACAGGTTCAGTGCAAACTCCCCCCCCCCCAAAAGGAGAGATATCTATACCAAACGATTGCAGCCCCCCAAACATCTCCAACGCCCAAGTGAGAACTGCTCTCTCCAAAGCAAAAACACAGCATCCATGGGACCTGATGGTGTCCCCGGCTGTGTGTTCCACGAACTCAACGAGGAATTAAACCCACAGCTAGGACAGCTGTTTAATCATAGTCTTACCTCTGGATACGCACCCAGGGGTGGCGCACTGCAACTGTGGTCCCACTTCACAAAGGCGGTGCCTCCACCGACCCTGGAAATTACCGCCCATTAGCTTGACAAGCCTTATCTGCAAAGCCATGGAGAGGATCATAATGGACCTCATAAATAAAGACATAGGGAATTTGCAGACTTTGGATCCATCCCAGTTTGGCTTTGTCAAAGGCAGATCATGCCTTCTAAACTTGGTTGACTTTTTGAAACAGTCACCAAAGCCATTGATGAGGAAAGGCAGTCCATACAGCCTACCTCGATCTGGCGAAGGCCTTGATACAATACCCCACTCGGGTATCATTGAAAAACTCATCAGCTTAAATGTTAACCCATACATCACAAGATGGGTTGCAAACTGGCTGAGTGACAGAACCCACAGGGTCAGAGTTGCTGGCGCCATGTCAGACTCAAAGCCTGTCACAAGTGGTGTACCACAGGGCTCAGTCCTGGGCCCACTCTTGTTTGGCATCTACTTTTCTGAAGTACAAGCAAACACAGGAGGGTTATGGCTGACAAAGTTTGCAGATGACTGCAAACTGGGCGCCATAGTAGAAAACACATCCAACACAGATATCCTTCAGAAGGGTCTCACAGAAACAGATAACTGGTGCCAGAGCCATGGCCTAAAGTTAAATGCCAAAAAATGCATAGTCATACCCTTCGGGAAAAACAAGGTTACCCCTAGCTACCAAATAGGTGGCAATCCACTGAGCACAGAAGAAGTTATCAGGGACATGGGGACCCAAGTTGATAGTAGTCTGTCATTCAACACCCATGTAGCTAAAGTAGTTAGGAAGACCTTCTACATTGCCCACCTTATCATGAAGGGATTCTCATCTAGATCAAGGGAGGTCATAGTCTCCCTATACTCATCACTCATCAGACCAATGATTGAGTACAATGCCCCATTCGGAATGTATCTGACCCGACACTTGCAGCAGCTGGAGAGGCCACAAAAGTTCCTCACCAAAAGGATAAAGGGTCTCAAACATCTGTCCTATGCTGCCCGACTGAAAGAACTCCAGCTCTATTCAGTCGCTTACCGCTTGCTCAGAGGTGACCTTTGCCTAACATACAAGGCCATGTCAAACCCAGATTTGATGAATATGCTTCACCTCAAAAAATCTAGATCCATCAGAGTCACAAGGGCGGGAGACTTAAACCTCGACATGGCTATTAATAGGACGTGCTGGAGGGATAGATTCATCACCCAAAGACTCCCTATGCTGTGGAATAAAATCCCGGTATATGTGAGGCAGAGCACCTCGCTGGCCTTGTTCAAGAATAATCTTGACCAATGGATGGGAGATCGCAGATATACCCCAGGGATTACCTCAGTGTCACTGCTCGACAGAGGCACAGCAAAATAATGGATATAGTTCCCCATACTAAAGGGGTGGCGTAAGCCACAAAACTATGGGCTAGGCTTGTAAATGCCCTCGGGCAGATAGCCTAGTATGAACCTATGAACTAATCGGTGGTTTCGTGTTTTAGTGTGTGTGACTGACTGAAACGGAGCTAGAAAATGGACTAAAAATTTTTAAGTAGGGACATATTTTGCAGTGTGTGTGTCTATAGGGGCAAGAATGAAGCTGGGCGAGTGCCTATGTTTATGTATGTATGTGGAAGTGTGCATGCATGTCTGTAGGAGCAAAAAAGAATGAAGCGGAGTGGTGTGTGTGTGTGTGTGTGTGTGTGTGTGTGTGTGTGTGAGAGAGAGAGAGAGAGACAGAGAGAGAGAGAGAGAGAGAATCCTACATCTCAACCTCTTAGTGCTAAAAATCTGGACAAAGTCTGACAAAATGGGAGGTGGGCAAAGCCCCCAAAATAGGGACAGATTTTAAATATTGAAGGTTGCCAGAATAACATGGTTTGTGTTAGCCTGCATTTTTTCTGAAGGATCTGAAGTCTGAAACTCAAATGTATATCATTATTTGGTGACTTCAAGATCATTGCAGTGATTTGCAAGAAAATCACAAATTTTATGAGGAACAGACCAAAAATATGAGGTAAAAATCTGGACAGCTGAGAGGTATGCAAATCTGTGTCATATCACTATGAAAAAAAACACAAAATCATTTGCCACAATTCCTCAAGAAATATCCTTCCCTTCACTGCAGAAATTAGGCACGTAGCTCATTTTAAAAAATACTTCGGCTTTATTAACAAAGCTCATCACTACTTTGGAGAGGTATGCTCTCAACTAGGCAGATTTTCACAGAATGTTAAGATTTTTACCTCTTATCTTTAGTCTGTTTCTCATGGTTTTCTGACTAATCACCGAGGATAATCACTAAATAATATGTTTCAGACTCCATACCATTCAGAAAATGCATGCTAACACAAATCCTGTTCTAGCAACTTTCTAAGTTTATAACAGCAACATTTAAAATTTGTTCCTATTTTGGACTTTGCCCAGATTGCTTGCACCAAGAGGTTGAGAGATATGGTGATGCGCGTGTCTCAGTTTGGTTTGTTACACTAGGGGAATTAGATAGAGAATTCTGAGTCTAGGCATATGCATGTGTGTGGGTAAAAATGGGTGTGTGTCCGCAAGTCCAAGCGACTGTGGGGGGGCTTGCTTGATCCTATTTGGTATGTGTGTGTGTCACAATGAAATAATGCCCTAAAAAGCAGGGACAGATTTGCCAGTGTGAATGTCTGCATAGATCTGTAGGGGCAAGAATGAAGCTGGGTGATTGTGTGTGTTACCTCCCAACTAAATAGATTTTCACAGAGTCTCCAGATTTTTGCAATGTCTCTCATAAACGTGATTTTCTGGCTAATCTCTGAAAGTCATCACTAAAGTGTTCGACTTCATATCCTTCAGAAAATGCAAAAATGCATGCCAACACAAATCCTATTCTAGCAACGTTCTAGATTTATCAGCAACATATAAAGTTCTGTCCCCATTTTTGGACCTTTGTCCCCCCATTATTTTAGGCTTTGTCCAGATTTCTTGCACTAAGAGGTTGAGAGGTATGGTGATAATTCGCCTGAGCTATTGCACTAGGGGGGATTAAATAGGGAATTGTGAGTCTAAATGTGTGTGTGTGTATGCGCGAATGTATGAACGTGAGAGCACATTTCTGTGGTTAAATGGGTGTGTGTGTCCAAAAGTCAAGTGACTGTTGGGGGGGGCACTTGACTGATGCTATCTGATATATGTATGTGTGAGAATGGGATCATGGGCTACAAAGTAGGGACAGATGTTACATATTGCACTTTTAAACTGGACTGGCTGTATGTTAATATGCAGCATGTGTGTGTGTGTGTGTGTGTGTGTGTGTGTGTGTGTGTGTGTGTGTCAGAGAGAGAGAGAGAGAGAGAGAGAGATGATAGGCTAAAAAGTAGGGACATTTTAAATATTGCTCTTACAAACAGTTGCTGGACTGCTATCAGTGGCGGCTGGTGACTTCAAATCACAGGGGGGCTGCAGGAGGGTCAACCATAAAGGGAGGGCTATGCACAAAACCACAAAAACTAACTTTAATTAAATCTGGGTGGCAAACCATCATTATGAAAGTCCAATCAAGACAAAAATAAGTGTAGAAGAATAAAAATATTTCAATGCATTGGCTGCATGACAGCTTACTTAATATCTAGATGGAAACAAAAGGTTGTGAGGCATGAAAAAATAAATTACTTTTTAAATACATTACTGGAATGCCAGTCAAAATCAAGTATAAGAAAAACCAGAAGCACTCAACTCAAACCACTTCTCCTTGCACTGCAGTTCTAATTATAATATATTCAGCTTTATTAAAGTACCAAGCAACATGCTGAAAGTAGAAATCTATGTGATGCCCCCACTTGTAAAAATGTTTCTTATCCAAAAAAGACCTGTTTCATGGGGAAAACACGATAAAAGTAAAAAATGAAAAGCAAACAAGAAACAAGCTCAAGATACATTGCTTAAAGGATTACTGTACAGGTTATGGACCACACGATTGGCATTCTGTTTAGTTTAAGCCTGTAGAGATGACTGGAAGTCTCCAACAAGTGTAATGAGCTTTTTAAAATAATGGAATCCTGTCCTTTAATACCCAAGGCTTATACATTATCTAGTCAAGTATTCTCTGCATGGCAACAACAGAAAGGCTTTCAATGTTGGCAATTCTTTAACAGTATGCTTATTAAAGCTTACTTGCATCTTACGATGTCAGACAAGCTTACCTTATGGTCATTAAAGCATTGCTACTTAAACACAGAGCAACAGGCACTTTGAGTAATAAGCATAAATCAACAGTACAAAAATATGACAGAAACCAGAATTCTGCAAAATCAAGGACAGATGAAAAGCCACTGTAGTACTTATGCAGTGTGTCCTCCCCATCCAAGGTAGATACAACTACTCCTTGCCTTGCTTGGACACAACCAGAGTCACTACATGGGGGAGTGGGGTGCAACAAGCATGTCACAATTTGAAATCTCTCTGGCTGACTGTGATGGCCCTGACACATTTGTCATACCTCTCAACTTCAAGAGCAAGAAATCTGGACTAAGCCATACACAGAAGTGGGACAAAGGCACAACAATAAGGACAATTTTTAAATATTGCTCTAATAAACTTAGAAAGATAATAGAATAGGTCTTGCATTAGTATGAATTTTCTGAAGGGTATAAAATCTGAAACTCAAATGTCTGTCATTTTCTAACTTCAGTCTTTAGTGATTTGTCACTAATTTGCCAAAAACACAATTTTATGAAAAATGGACCAAAATGTGATGCAAAAATATAAAATAGACACACAATACAGCTTCTACCTGTCAAAGAAGGGACACTTTAATATTAGTACTGCTACCTTGAGCAGCTGACAAAATAAAAGAATCTACATGCATTTCAAGTAATCTATAACTTTGATTATTACAGTTATTTCTTAATTGTAAACCCTCCATGTTTTCTTCCAAAATTGCTATTTTATGGAGGGATTATTAGGGAAGAGCAACATTTTGAGCCAAAAATTGGGGACAGTTGAGAGGTTGGCTATGCCTAATTCTATAAAGCAATTTATTTGCATGTACCTCTCAACCTGTTAATGCAGTAAATCTGAACAAGGCCAAATATATTGGGGCACATATAAACAGTACTAAAATTGCTCTTGTATAAATTGAGACAGTTGATAGAACGGCTCTTACTTTAACATGCATTTTTATGAAGGTTATGAAGTCTGAAACTTATTATTTAGTGACTTCTGGCAAATCATTTAGGAATTAAAACTACAAATTTTATGAACAAACCAAAATAAGAAGCAAAAATCTATTCATTCTTTGAAAATCTGGACAGTTGGGAGGTATAGTTCAGCTGGGCCTGTCTGAGTTTGCTGCCCTTCCCTGACAAAATAATGGTTGAACTGGAGCCTCTGCAGCCATTCCAATTAACCATTACTTGGCTATTTCACTCCATTTACCATAAACACTAATGTGCATACTGCTTTACTTCAATGATTGGACTTCATTTGAAAGTTTTATTTTGTATTTTACAGCACAAACATTAAGTCATCTGTTAAACAAAGCAATGCAGTCTCACAATGAAAACTTAGCATTAAAACTTCTCTGCCCTTGAAACTCACATTCATTGAAACAGCATTGAAACCCACATTCAAAGAAAATACATTTTGCCAGTGGCAGATAAAGATTAATTTTGGGCTGTTTTGAATCATAGGCCCCCATATGAAACATACATGTGCTCTTTGATACACCTTCCTCATTGTACTAAAAATTATATTCCTTGTACAATACAGTACACTTGTTAGAGGGTGTTTTAAATTTGTTTTGAACATTTTTCCAGTAAGCAATGAAACAAAACATATGCACCCATAATGGCAAAACTGCCCAGTTGAGAACATTTATCATAAAAAAGTCTACTCAGACTTCCACAGTCCACCATTATTAGTAAATATACACAATTCTACAGTCCACCATTATTAGTAAATATGCACAATTCCACAGTCCACCATTATCAGTAAATATGCACAATTCTACAGTCCACCATTATCAGTAAATATGCACAATTCTACAGTGCACCTTTATCAGTAAATATGCACAATTCTACAGTGCACCTTTATCAGTAAATATGCACAATTCTACAGTCCATATTCAGTGAATTCAGTTCTTGCCATAGCTGTCAACCTTAGCACAAAAACCTGGACGAAGCCAATAATGGGGAATACAGTCCCAAAAATAGGGACAAATTTAAAATATTCATCTTATAAACTTAGAAAATTGCTAGAAAAAAGGTTGTGCTACTATGTATTCTGAAGAACATGAAGTTTGAAATTCAAATGCGGTCAATTTTACTGCGGACAGAACAAAAACAATTTTCAGCAGAGGCAGGGATTAATACTGCAGACACGTCTTTGTAAAATGGCAGGGCATCAGAGCAAATCCACACAAACACAGAGAGGAGATGCAGACTCACACAGAAGCCACCCCAACCAAGAATCAAACCAGAAAACCTATAGCTGTGAGGCAACAATACTACCACTGCACCATCAAATCTGCAAGGAATTAAGCATTCAGAAACCTGAAGTCTGAAATTCAAATGCCGGTCAATTTTACTGCGGACAGAACAAAACAATTTTCAGCAGAGGAATTAATACTGCAGACACGTCTTTGTAAAATGGCAGGGCACCAGAGGAAATCCACACAAACACAGGGAGGAGATGCAGACTCCACCCCAACCAAGAATCAAACCAGAAAACCTACAGCTGTGAGGCAACAATACTACCACTGCACCATCAAATCTGCAAGGAATTAAACATTCAGAAACCTGAAGTCTGAAATTCAAATGCCTGTCAATTTTACTGCGGACAGAACAAAAACAATTTTCAGCAGAGGGATTAATACTGCAGACACGTCTTTGTAAAATGGCAGGGCACCAGAGCAAATCCACACAAATACAGGGAGGAGATGCAGACAGAAGCCACCCCAACCAAGAATCAAACCAGAAAACCTATAGTTGTGAGGTAACAATACTATCACTGCACCATCAATTATACAAGGAATTAAACATTCAGAAACCTGAAGTCTGAAATTCAAATGCCTGTCAATTTTACTGACAGAACAAAACAATTTTCAGCAGAGGGATTAAAACTGCAGACACATCTTTGTAAAATGGCAGGGCACCAGAGCAAATCCACACAAACACAGGCAGGAGATGCAGACTCCAAACAGAAGCCACCCCAACCAAGAATCAAACCAGAAAACCTATAGCTGTGAGGCAACAATACTACCACCGCACCATCAATTATGCAAGGAATTAAACATTCAGAAACCTGAAGTCTGAAATTCAAATGCCTGTCAATTTTACTGCGGACAGAACAAAACCAATTTTCAGCAGGGATTAAAACTGCAGACACGTCTTTGTAAAATGGCAGGGCACCAGAGCAAATCCACACAAACACATGGAGGAGATGCAGACTCACACAGAAACCACCCAACCAAGAATCAAACCAGAAAACCTATAGCTGTGAGGCAACAATACTACCACTGCACCATCAAATGGAATTAAACATTCAGAAACCCTTAAGTCTGAAATTCAAATGCCTGTCAATTTTATTTAACATTTTTAATCAGGACAGTCTGACTTGGAACAAATAAACAATTTTCAGCAGAGGCCCAGGAAGAAATAATGCAGACATGTCTTTGTAACATGGGAGGACACAAAAGCAAACCCACACAAACACAGGGAGAAGATACAGACCCCACAAAGAAGGAACCCCAGCCAAGAATCAAACCCAAGAACCTGCAGCTGTGAGGCAACAATGCTACTACTACACCATCAAATATCAAGCATTGCAACATTTACAAACCACAGATATTACGAGGAACAGATCAGATCGAATATGAGGCAAAAATCTGAAATTTTTTTAAATGGTGGTGGGTAGGGAACTCAAGTCTTTAACACCTGCATACAGGGTACAGGGTTCAAGCCTGAGGCATTCCCTACCACACCACCATAAGCACCTGGGGCATTTTCACACACACACACACACACAAGCACCATACACAAACTCCAGTAAAGCACAAGCACCATACACAAACTCCAGTAAAGCACAAGCACCATACACACAAATAAACATTGTAAATTAAAAAGCACAAACTCCATACAAATAAACATTGTAAATTAAAAGGCACCTTACCTGAATACATTCAGCTAACGCATCCTTCCATCCCAATGCTCCATCCCGACGCCGACGCATCCCTAATGCTCTGTCCCGAGTCCCTGCTGCTCCTCTTGCAGTCCGGACGCGACCATAATCCTGGGGGGTCTGTGCACTGTAAAAGTGCACCCTAAAATAATTTTTTTTATTTTTCATTTTTCTTTCTTTCTTTATTTTTGAGGGGGATGCAGTCCGGCAGCCCTATGCCACGAGCCGCCCCTGACTGCTATGTTAGTATGCAGAGTGTGGGAGAAAGTGATAATGGGCTAAAAAGTAGCAACAGATTTTAAATACTGCGGTTATAAATTTAAAGTTGTTGAAATAACTGGATGTGTGTGAGTGTGAGAGAGAGAGAGAGACTAAGAGAGATTACAAAGGCCCAAAAGTAGGGACAGATAACTCAGACAGTTGCTGGAATAATCTGTTAGCATGCATTTTGTGTAGGATAAAATATCTGGATTCTGGACCAAGTGGAACATGATGGTGGGACAAAGGCTGAAAAATGGGAACAGATGTGAAATCCTGCTGTTATAAACTTAAGAGAATTGCTAGAACAATTGTATCTGTGTTAACATTCGTGTGAAGAATGACCCAGTAATACAGACAGATTTAAAATACTGCTCTTATAAATGTAGAAAGTTGCTGGAATAACTGGATCTGTGTTAGCATGCATTTTCTGTGTGGTTACAATAAGCAGACCAATGTTAGCATGCATTTTCTGTGTGGTTACAATAAGCAGACCCATGTTAGCATGCATTTTTGTGTCAATAAAGATGCAAAACTGGGAGCAGATTTTTTAAATATGGCAGTTATAAAACTGAGAAAATTGCTGGAGTAACTGGATCTGTATTAACGTTCATTTTGTGTGCGTGAGAACAAAGACCATAAAATAGGGACACATTTTAAATATTGCTGTTATAAACTTGGAAAGTTGCTGGAGAAACCATTTCTGTGTTAGCACTCGCTTTTGTGTGTGTGACTACAGACCCAATGATAATGGACAGATTTTAAATATTTCTCTTAGAAAGCTGCTAGAATAACTGTATTGGTGTTAGCATACATTTCTGTGTGGTTGGTAGAATAACCAGATCTGTGTTAGAATCCTTTTTTGTGTGTGAGTAGCTCATTAAAAACAACATGGTTATAAACTAGAAAAGCTGCCAGAATAACTGGATCTGTGTTAGCATTGTGTGAACAAAGGTTGCAAAATAGGGGCTGAGTGTAAATACAGCTGTTATAATCTGAAAACGTTGCTGGAATAGCTGGATCTGCGTTAACATCATTTTCTGCATGGTTGGTAGAATAACTGGATCTGGGCTACCCTCCATTTTGTGTGAGAGCAGACGCAAACATACAGGCTGATTTTAAATACTGCTGTTATATCCTGGAAAAGTTTCCATAATAACGGGATCTGTGTTAACATGCATTTTCTGTATGAGAGCAAAGACCTAATAATAGGGACAGATTATAAATTTAGCTGTTAACGTAAAAAGTTGCTGGAGTAACTGTCTCTGTGCTAGCTAACACAGAACCAATAATATGGAATGGACAGATTTTAAATATTTTTCTTAACTTAGAAACTAAGAACTTGCTGAAATAAATGGATCTGTGTTAGCATGCATTTTCTTTGTGGTTGGTACAACAACCGGATCTGTGTTAGCATCCATTTTTGTGCGTGAGCAGACCCAAACATAGGGGCTCATTTTAACAACCACAGTTATAAACTGGAAAAGTTGCTGGAAGAACTGGATCCATGTTAGTATGCATTTTCTGACGTATATGAAGTCTGCACAAAATAACACATGATGGATGGAGTGAGCATAGGCCTGAAAACAGCAACAGATTAACTTAATTTAAGGTTTGCTGGTATTAGTTGCAGAGTTTCACTGTTTTGCGCACCGTTTCATGCAGATTGCCTTACATTGACTGCTGCAGTATTCTTAATGATATGGGATTCCCTGCCACGGAAGCTCAACATCTGGCCAGTCTTCTAAAGACTTCTGAATTTAAAAGGTATGCTGAATGTCACCACATGCTCCCCGTGTAACATAGGGGATAAAAGTGACATTCAGGCTTACCAAAAACAGAACTTCTTTGCTGCCAGTCTGAATGCATTTTTTACACCGTCTGCTTACCTGCATGTATCTGTCAGTTGACCACTTTCTTTCACTAATGACTTTCTACACCTGTTTGCTGCTTTTGCAAAAGAATTGCCCCATTGAGGATTTTGTTTTTTCTCGTGTGTTCCTTAAGGTTTATGTCATCCAGGAAGGGTAAATCATCCAGGAAGGGTAAATGCAAGTGTAGGAGAAAGATTCCCCATACACACTGCCACGATAAATGTAATTTTGTTTATGTGCTTCTCATGACCATACATCTTGTTCTATTTGTCAGACGTTTGTTCCAAAAACTCTGCAGTAGATTTTTTTCCCCATTCCTTGTATCTTGAGAACTAGTGTCTTAAGCTACTTGCTAAACCTACAGCTATTCCTCCTGTCCTGGCTGCTTTACTGGATGCTTCCTCCAATGCTCTCAGGGACCCGATTCTCTTCCCCTCTGCTCTCAAGAAACCCGATAGGAAGGTTCCTGAGCTGAGGATTGTTCTTTTTTATATACACGTCCTGCTGCTGACCCCTCGGTAGTGTCCATATCCTCTGATAAGCTATCTCAGTTGCTTCCTTCACCCAACTTATTGCCTTCCGACAAGGACAGCAGAACTATGAAGAGGCTGGGCAAAAAGGTTTACATTTCTGCTACCCCAGCTTTTAGGGCAATTAGTTATCAGACCCATATGTCAAGGTATGCGTTGGCTGTTCTCTCTCAGGCCTGTCAACTTACTTCTGATTTTCTGAGGGTAAAACTTCTGCTCTTTCCTTATTGGGGACTTCCTCTGAAGTAATTTGTCATTCTATTAAATGTAGTTACGATGCGGCGGATGCCTCTTCTAGGGCTGCTGTTTTTGGTTCAGTTATGAGGAGGTATTTTTGGTTTAGGCTTTAACCTCTATGTGATGATATTAAAGCTAAGTTGATGGATGCTCCTCTGGATTCTAAACTTTTATTTGGGGAAGCTGCTGCTGGTTTGTCCCTTCACGATAAGGGTAAGGCCTTACAAGAACTTAAAACCTGTTTCTCCTGTGCCTAAATTCCAGAGAAACTACCTTGCGAAGCCTGCCTTTGTGGCCAGTTCTGTCCTTCTACTAAAGGTAAGAAGAGTGGCAAACCGACTCTTGGGGTCTCTGAAGTCTTCCTTTCTGGAAGACCAGATGCTGTAGGACTGTCTGTTCCCTCCCAGCCCCATTGCTCTCTCTTTTTTCCAGTTTGGCTTCAGATCACTCAGGTTTCTTGGGTTCTGTCAGTCATCTGTCGGTACTTCATGGTGTGTAAATCCCATCCTCCTTTTATGGACATTCTTCAGCCTCCTTGGGAACATCTTCCCTTTTTACCAGAAGTTCTTAAAGTCTCGTCTCTGGGAACTATTCAAAACATGCCCGTGTCCCAAAGGGGGAAAGGGTTCTACTCCCGACTGTTTCTAGTGCCCAGAAAAGAGGGCAGTTAAAGACCTATTCTAGCTCTCTCTCTCATCTAAACACTTAAATGTACCTTCTGATGGGACAGCATCCAAAAGGATTTGGTTTCCTTGCTAGCTCCCTCAGGCTTATATGTTGTCTCTGGATCTCAAGGATGCTTACCTCCATAGTCCGATCGATCCACTTTTCAGGAACCTTTTTGCGTTTCTCTGTTGCTTCCTAGCAATTTCAGTTCTCTGCTTTGCACTCTGGCCTTTCTACTGCCCCAAGGTTGTTCACCAAATGCCTTGCTCCTGTGATTGCCTTATGCAGACTTCAAGGGATACAAATATTTCCTTACTTGGATGACCTGTTGATTCGGGAGTCTTTTCCACAGACCCTTTTGCAAAATCTTCATTTTGCCATATCCCTTCTTCAGAGCATGGGGTTCACTGTAAATTTCAAAAAGTCTTCTCTCACTCCTTCTCAGGATCATGCTTTTCCATGTTGCAGGATTCAGACAGTGCCAATGCTTCCATCCCTGCCCCCTCCAAAGGCCCTCAATCTCATTTCTTTCTTTCACACTTCCTCTGGCTTCATTACTGCCAGTGAATTTCTGAGAGTTCTGGGTTTCAAGACACCCACCATTCCTACGCTCCCCAAGGCCAAACTTCAAATGAGAAAGTTTCAGTGGTTTCTAAAGTCAGTTTGGTTTCAACATGCTCATCCTCTAGAATCTGTAATTCCTCTTCTTCCTTGCCTCAGACAGGAGCTTCTCTGGTGGATTCAGCAGTTGTCTCTGAATCCAGGGATCCCTTTTCATCCCTCTCAGTAATTGTTAGATTGATGCCTCAGACATGAGATGGGGGCGACTTCTGGCTCCCTAAAGGTACAGATGGTGTGGTTGCTGGGTCTGTATTAGTTCACCATAATGTTATTCCAGTGAAAACTTATTCATCGACCCCTAATCAGCGAAAATCGCTTCAGTGATTCGCTGAATTTACTAAGGGCAACAAAATAGTTGCCCGAAGCACAACAGACCAATGTGTAGTTGAATTGAACCCACCCAAGTGGGGGGCTTTGCCCACCCCCCAACTATATATACCAACTCCCAAGATCGCACTACAGTAGAGAAAAGGGCAAAGTTCTGTAGTTGGCCAACTATTCCTTGCTCTTAGTAAATTCACAAATCGCTGAAGCAATTTTCACTGATTAGGGGTCGATGAATAAGTATTCGCTGGAATAACATTTTGGTGAACTAATATAGACCCGTAGTCACCTCGTCAGCAGAAGGAGCATGTCAATATCAAAGAGAAGAGAGCTCTTCTGCTGACTCTCTAGGCCTTTCACTCTCTCTTCTCCAAAGCTTCTCAAAGTGTTCAAAGACAATACCACAGTGATGTGGTATATCAACAAACAGGGAGGAACAAGATCTTATCTTTGCCAGTTGGCATTTCGGGTATGGGATCTTGCTATCAAGCATCTCTTCAGGCAGTTTATATCCCTTCTGGTCAGAACACTGTGGCAGACACTCTGAGTAGGTCCTTAACTCAAGTCCCACAAAAGGATGCTTCACAGGGATGTGTTTCTGGACACTATCCACCAGTTTGGTACTCAAGTGGATTTTTTTGCATCTCTTCTGAACAGACAACTTAATCTCTTTTGTGCCAGAGTCCCAGGTCCTCTAGTATGGAAGGTGGACATTTATGCATTCCCTCCCCTTCCTCTCATGCTGAAACTCCTGTTCAAAATCCAACAGGATGCCCCCCAAATCATGTTGATGACTCCCTTTTGGCCACAACAGCACTGGTTCCCTTTCTTCTGCATCTAACTATGAGCAATCACCACAAGTTACCTCACAGGGTGGATCTAATCACTCAAGACATGGAATTGCTTATCCATTCCCACCTGTCCACACTTCACATGCTGTTGGTGACCGGATTTTGATTCCTCATAGACCCTTTTTTTTGAGGTCATGCTGCAAGTCCTGCAGGAGGCCAGGAAACCTATGACTAGGAAATCTTACTTATCCAAATAGAAGAGTTTTTTTTTTTTTTTTTTGGTGCCTCTCTCATAACATGGACCCACTTACTGTGGATACTCCTTTGGTTCTCTCTGGTTTGTGCGAGTTGCTCAATGCTGGTTTGATCTATTCTTCTATTAAGGCCCACCGATTAGCTATCTTGGCTTTTTCTCTTCCTTTAGCTACTATATTCGAGGCGAGACAATTTCTTGAAGGTGTCTAACATTAGACCTCCCAGTAAGTCTCTTCCTCCTCCCTATGATCTTAAATTTGTTTTGGAAAAGTTGACTCAGGCTCCTTTTGAGACTGTTGCTTCAGCTTCCTTGCAACATTGTTTCTGGAAGACAGTTCTTTTGTTAGAGCTTACTTCTGCCAGATGCAGGCCATAATGACTGGTCCTCCTTTTTGTTTTTTTTTTCATGAGAACAAAGTGCCCTCATGCACTAACCGTTCTTTTATGCCAAAGGTGGTTAATGAGCTATCACAGTCTATTAATCTGCCTACTTTTTCCCCTCTCTCCAAACTGACAGTGACAGGGTGCTGCAAACTTTGGACATGCATAGGCAACATAACATTTATTTGGATATGACCAAGGCTATTAGAAAATCTGATCAATTGTTTATTTTCATCCTAGATCTTTGGGGCTTGCTATATTCAAGCAGACTATTTCTTCCTGAATTTCTAAGACTATTTTCTTTCGTTACACTCATGGCAAAAGCTTTCCTTTTTCAATTAAGGCTCATTCTACTAGAGCCGTGGCTTCTTCTGGCTTAGACACTAATTCTAGTCTTGAAGCAGATACCTGGACTTCTGTGCATACCTTTACCAAGCACTACAAGTTGGATGGTATCGCTACAGCTAGAGCTTGTTTTGCTAGTTCAGTTCATGTCTAGGGGACTTCTGTCCTTTCCTCCTCCCAAGTTTTCTCTTGAGCTTTGGCACTCTCCCATATCATTAAGAATATTGCAGTAGTGAATGTAAGCACATAGTACAGTTGTGTAAAATTTTACAATAACGTTAGATGTCCTTGCTTTCACTGCTGCAGTATTCGCTCCATCCCACTTGCCTTCACTGCTGCAGTATTTGCTCCCTCCACCCCCCTTGCCTTCACTGCTGCAGTATTCGCTCCCCTCCATCCCCCTTGCCTTCACTGCTGCAGTATTCACTCCCTCCCCTCCACCCCCCTAAGTTATTTGCCTTCCTGGATGTACACATTAACCTCTTGGGTTCCTTGGATTGGTGTTCCTCTTGGGGCAATCAGTTCTGTTTTTGGTAAGCCTGACTGTCACCTTTATGCCTTATGTTATGCAGGGAGCGTATGGTGATGTTCAACATATCTTTTACATTCAGAAGTCTTTGGAAGACTGGCCGGACATCGGGCTTCCATGGCAGGGAATTCTATATCATTAAGAATACTGCAGCAGTGAAGGCAAGGACATCTACTTTTATGGAAAGATTCTACACAACTGTACTTTTATGGAAAGATTCTACACAACTGTACTTTTAGAGCACTGTAGTTTTAATAATCATGCATATTCTAAATTTATGTTGTATTATTTGCTGAGATTCACTTTGGTTTGTGTTTACTGTTTAGGATACAAGTAGCATATTAATCTTCATGTTTTGTAATGACGTACCAAGACTAACCCAGTTCTAGTACATGTCTCGACTGTCATAGCCTTATTGTGCTGTGCTGTTTTCTCAGTGCTGCAGGCATTGTTGGCTGAAAATTCTTGATACAAATACATCAGTTGGAGAGAATTATTTGAAATTGTACTTGTAACATGAAGTAGCCAAGGTGAAGGATAAAACTTCAGAGGTGTGTAGTACCATTAGATTACACAGAATTGCAGCTTAAGTGTTATAACTCGCTATCCTGTTGCTACTGCCTTAACAGGTGTACAATACAGTGGAACAATGTTTGATTCTTTGTGCATTATACTGTGAATTTCTGTGTAAACATGTAAGCTGACTACATATTCTCCATTGCTCATCAGACCTGAGGCTGGAAAAAGTTGCTTTCACCGTTTTAAAGCTTCAGTGGACAACCGATCTGTGACTGAAATGTTGGCAGGTAGCCTGCTTCAGGCTTCAACATGCCTGGAATATTAGATATACTGGTAGCTAGAAATCTTGTCCATTTCCCTTGCCCCAATACAGAAAAACAGTTGCTTCTACTTATTGAGCATCCAGTGAGTTTTTTATGCATTCCTGCTGCTTATTTTCATTGTAATGCTAACATCCAGTCTGTGACTGAATCTGAGATGAAGCTGGGTTCCACTAGCCTTCTCCACACTGCATGGCTTTGAAGTAAACGTGACAGTGGTACATACATTTCCTGTACTGACAAACTTCTGGCCAAAAATGATCCCTTGGGCAGTGAGTTTTTTTATTGGAATGTTGCCTGTAGGAATATAAGTTTACATTACATTGCCCTGACTTTAGTAGGCAGAAGAAATGTGCATTTCTGATTTAGTTTGTGTCGTAGGAATGCAGTCTACATTGAAATGAAAAAAAGAAGTTATGTCCTACCATAACGTTCCATCGGTGTCGTTGATCTTCGTTCATTCATTACTGATGGGTTTAATCGGTTCCGTCCTCGGACCAGAGCCGGCCAACATCAAGCTCGCGTCAGCCAAAAACTCTTGAGCCAAGGTCCTACCCAGAATGCTCTGCTCCGTTAACTCCGATCAAGTTTGCAAGTTGATAGATAAAAGTAGAGGCTACCTCTGGTCATAACAGACCTACAATAAAGGAGTATATGAGATCAACCATGAACCTCCGGATGGGGGATGGAGGGTGGGAAGTAATGAAGATCAACAACACAGATGGAACGTTATGGTACGACATAACTTTATCTGATGTTAATCTTCATTCATTCCTTACTAATGGGACAGAGTCCCCAGCTACCTGCATTTCCGGGTGGCCCTCATGGAAAGACATTCCTGAGCACCATAGGAAGCTCTAATGGAGGCCAAGTCCAATTTGTAATTAAGAATAAAGGTATAAGGTTTGGCCCAAGTTGCAGCCGAGCAAATATTGACAGAAGCCTTAGCATGGAAAGCTGCTGAAGTTGCCATAGATCTTGTAGAATGAGCTTTCGCTCTGAGGCAAGGTGAGACTGGCTTCATGGTTGAGAAATTGTATTACCTTTATCTACAACAAAAATAATGTAACTTTTGATACAGGATGACCTCGTCTAGGACCAGAAAAAGTCAAACAGTTGGGTCCGATTTACGGGTAGATTTTGTTTTTGATATGGTGCACCATAGGTTAAAGATGGAAGTATGTAAGCGAGGGCTACAGCTTTAGTTGGTAGAGAGAGGAACCTGTTATGCCTGTAAAGTAGCCCTAATTTTTTGAGTTTTATTAATAATTTGATTGGATGTGTAGGTCGAATTTTAGGTTCTCATCTATTATGACTCTGTTGCCTACCAATTTAATTTTTATAGAGTTTAGTGAGAATATATTGAAACTTTCTCTGTTGACATTTATATTTCTTCTGGGGGTAAACAGCGTTTAGACGGTAGTGGTGCTGCGGTAGCGTTGTTGCTTTACAGCAAGACGCTGTCCCGTTGGATTCTCAGTTAGAGCGTCTTCTGTGTGGAGGCATGCGTGAATGGGCGTGCCTTCGTTGAAGGTTGTGCGCCAGGGCTGGTAACTCGGCACGTAAAAATCCACTACCAAACATTAGCGGGCCGGAGTTCCACTGTGGCGACCCCTAACTGGGATAAGCCAAAGACACAAACACAACAACAACAAGAGAGATTTTTTTGTGGTGCCATGATTCTATAGTAGAGAATGCTATTTGGGTCATTTGCTGTAGAGTGGCTGGGTTCGGAGCAGAGCAGACTACGGTTGAATTATCTGCATACTGGACTAGGGAGGTGTGTGGACAGCTTGGTGGAGACTGTTTATGAATATGTTAAATAAGACAAGCCCTAAGACTGAGCCTTGTGGAACGCCTGTAGGGTTATGAAGGTAGGGAGAAAGAGAGTCTTGCCATTTAACTGCAGGTTGCCTGAGAAATAGCTTTTATAATAGTTAAGAGATTTACAGGAAAGCCCTATAGAAGTAAGTTGAGACAGGAGAATGGTATGGGAGATGGTATCAAATACTTTTGATAGGTCCAGAAGTAGGGCTGATACTATATGGCCCAAGTCACGAGTTTTGTTGATTATATCCAAGAAGGAAATAAGGGCAATAGATGTACTATGCCCTGGACGAAATCCATGCTGGGTTGGGGAGAGAATAATGTTATTTAGAAGGTAATGCACAAGTTGTTTTTGGACACATCTTTCCAGAATTAAATTTTTGAGATCGTGGACAGAACAGCAATGGGGTGAAAGTTTGATATATCTGAGGATGGGCCGCCTTTATGAAGTGGGAGGATTATAACTTTTTGCCAAAGGCAAGACACAAAGGATTCCTGGATGGACCTGTTAAGGATACTAACTTGGTAGGCTACTGAGTCTGCAGTGATCTTAAGGAATTTGGCAGGAATATTATCAGCAGAACTAGAGCAGGTTTTTTTTTTTTTTTTTTTTTATGGAAGATGTGGTGATAATGGAAAGCCGAATTCTAGTTCATGGGGTTACTTGCTACAGTTTTGGTTAGGGCTTTTTGGGCTTAAAGGATTAATGTAGGATTAAGGGAGAGAAGCTGGGTGTAGAGATGCGATTGAATGGTAGGGCAGTGGAGTAGGAGGTAGTAAGACTGGCTATAGTACCAATGAAATAGTTGAATTTAGAAGTGATACGGTCAGGTGGCATGTTAGGGTATGGGCAAGGATTATATCTAGTGCCAGGGTGTAAGAGGTTATTGACAGAAGACCAGAACAGTTTAGGATTAATTTTCCCTGTTTGTAGATTCCAGAAGAACTGCTGCTTTGGCTTGGTTTAGAAGCTGTTTATAATGGATAAGGCTGGAAGGAATTTTGTATCTCAGCCAACATTTCCAGGTTTTATCCCTATTTTCCATGATTACCCTGGTAGATTTAGATAGCCATGAGGCATAGTGCGATTTAATTCTCTTAGATTTGGTAGGAGCTAAGCTGTGCAGGATCTTTAAAAATAAACTCTTGAAATAAATGAGGGCATCATCCAAAGGAAGAGTTTTAAGAAAGTTCCAAATGTAGCTACCTAAAACACTACTGAAGGTGTGAAGACAAAATGTGGATAAGTCTTGTGTTACCTTGATATTATGGACTTTTGATAAAGATGAGCATTTCCAAACAGCGAAGGCCGGGAGGTGGTCACTATGGGAGTTTGCCATAATGCCGGACATGGTGTATTTGGATGCGTCTGAGACCAAGATCCAACCTAGTATTGAGCCCTTAGTAGTTTTATAGTTAAATCTGGTGAAAGTGTTGATTAGCGGTGTTAAGTGATATAAAATTGATGCTACAGTGAGATTGAGGGGAGGAAGTAGAGGCCCAGTTGATGTTCATGTCACCTAAAATGATAAGTTTCATTTTCTATAGCGGAAGAAATCAAACCCAGGAAAGTATATCTTCTAAAACTGGGATGTTTCCTGGAGGAATGTATAGGACTATAATACAGTTTCTTTGAATCAGTAATATCTAGGAATGAGATCAGGATCTCAGCATTTTGAAAATGCAGAATGGGATTAGTAAAATGGGATATATTTAGAGTACTGGAGTAAATTAAAGCAACACCACCTCCTTATTTGTGTTGTCTATTAGCCGATTACATTGAAATTGGGAGGAAAAATTCAGAGTCTTGAATGGAGGGTTTTAACCAAGATTCTGTAGCAGCTAGGCTGCGAGTTCTGTTTTGGGTAAGCTAGGCATGGAACTCTGACGTTTTGTTACAAATGCTTTGGAAGTTTATGGTGGTTAGGTGAAGAGGTTTTATAAGTTTAGAAGAGTTGCATTTTTGAGGTGAAAGTGGAGTTTGGGGCCCTGGGTTGGGGTGAATGTCACCTGAACGTATCAAGGAGGAAATGATGGAATATAGTCTGCTGGTGAAGTCTGCGTTTAAACAGAAGTAGGGGAGGAAGGTATTCCAAGTAGTTTCTTTTATAGTGTAGGGAATAGTTAGAAGGGAGTAATAGGGGTTGGAACAGAGAATAGGGTTTAAAGAGAAAAGGCTAGAGCTAATGTTAGAGTAAGAGGCAGAACTGGGGCCAGTTTTTGGAGTTATAAGGTTAGAATTGGTAGTTAGGAGTGAGGGCTTAATGCTGTAAGGTTTGAGAATAGTAGAAGACAAACCAAGAGGAGGTGTATAACATGAAAGGTGAAAGGAGGAATGGCAGGGGAAGGCAGACAAGGGTGTGATGCCTATATAATTAGGAAAGAGTAACAGGGTAAATAAGTGGATAATGAGTAAAGTGGGTGTGACGGGGTGTGGGTATGAAAGTATAAATGTAATGAGGGAGGGGGTGGGATAGGGGAGTGAAATGAGCCTGGAGCAGGGCTGCACCTTGTTGAAGGATTAGGCCTGCCAAGAAAATAAAAACAATGTGGAAAGAACTCCGGTAGTTCAGGGACTCTTGTGCTATGATAAAATAGCAAGGTCAGAACCCAACCTAGGTGGTAGGGAACTTTTAGTTATGTACTCACCATAACTTCAGATGTTTGGGATCCATCTCGCCTACATTCTGAATGATGGGTTCGGAGCCGATCCCTCGGCTCCGACTCGGCACGCTTATGCCAAAGAGCGAAGTCTCTTATTGGCTGAGCTTACTATATCCCAGGATGCACCACCAACAGTCCCCCAGATCTAGTTTGTCCGCATACATGCACACATGCATACCCTGCTTATATAACATCGTCAGATGAAACAAGATAAAAACAGTGGAGCTCAAAACCGTTCTATCTCTTCTGATCTGCAAGGCAGGGGAAGGAGGGTGGGTATCAGGAATGTAGATGGATCCCAAACATCTGAAGTTATGGTGAGTACATAACTAAAAGATGTTATGTGATCCTATCTCGCCTACATTCTGAATGATGGGACAGCGTCCCTAGCACCTGAATCCTGGGTGGCTCACTGGAAAACACTCCTGAGTACCGTGGAACCAAATGAAGCTCGTCCTTTAGATGCCACATCCAATTTGTAGTGGGAAATGAAAGTGTGCGGGTTGGACCAGGTAGCCGCAGCACAAATTTCCGAAATAGCAAGCTTGGAATGAAAAGCTATAGAAGTAGCCATAGCTCTGGTAGAATGAGCTTTGATAGATGATGCGAGTTGCTTATTTGAAGAAGAATAGGCCTGAGTTATGCAATCTCTGATCCATTTTGAGATTGTAGCTTTTGTGATGGTTTGGCCCAATTTATTGTCTGAGAATGACACAAACAACTGGTCTGACTTACGAAGTTGCTGGGTCCTGTCTAAATAGAATCGTAATTGCCTGTGAACATCCAATTTATGGAGAGTATATTCTGCCTCATTAGAGAATTTTGGAAAGAAAACTGGTAGTTCTAGGGATTGTTGAAGACAGAAACTAGAGCAGACCTTTGGGACAAAGGATGGATTAGGCCTAAGAGATACTCTATCTTTGTGGAATATCAGATATGGTGTTTTAATAGACAGGGCTTGAAGCTCTGAGACTCTTCTTGCTGAAGTAATAGCCACTAAGAAAGCCGTTTTCCATGACAGATATTTTAATTAGCAGCCGGTTCAAAAGGGAGATGTTAATGGCACTAAATCAAGATCCCACGGAGGTGCAGGATGAAAAACTGGTGGTCTTAACAGACTCGCACCTTTAATGAATGTTTTGCATAGCCTGCTGCTCATCAAAGGAGGATCCGTAGATTCATGGAATTTAGAAATAGCAGCTAGTTGAACTTTAATAGTTGAGACAGAAGATCCTTGATTAAATAGGGATGTTAAGAATTTCAAAACTTCTGGGACAGGAGCAGTGATAGGGTCTAAGCCCTTGAGTTGAGCCCAGATAGCAAACCTCTTCCACTTACTGAGGTACAATTTGTTAGTGGTGGGTTTATGGGAAGACAAAATGTGAACAACTTCCGGTCTAGTGTGTGGCTTCTGACTAAGGTCGGAAGTGGAGGAGCCAAGCTGTCAATTTCAGAGATTGGAGAGTGATGCCAATGTCCCGACTGATGGATTAGCAAATCCGGGATCAGGTCTAAGGTCCACGGATCGTCCACTGCATGCTTTTTCAGGTAAGGAAACCATATCTGACGAGGCCAGTATGGGGCAATCAGAATCATTGAAGCCCTTAGCTGGGAAGCTTTTTGAATGACTTTGGGAAGGAGTGGGATTGGAGGAAAAGCATAAAGCAACCCTGTTGGCCAGGGTTGGGCTAGAGCATCCATGGCCGGTACTTCCTGATGTGGAATCAAAGAGAAGAATCTTTGGCACTTGGTGTTCTGTGGAGTCGCAAATAGATCGCAGCCCCCATCTTTTGAAAACCTGGGCTGCTACTGTGCGGTTTAGAGACCATTCGTGAGGAGAGAGAATTGTCCTGCTTAATTTGTCCGCCAATACATTTGACTTTCCCGGGATATGGGTCGCTACCAAGAAACGGTTGGTAGCTACAGCCCATTCCCACACTCTCATGGCCTCTCTGCAGAGGGGATACGATCTGGTCCCTCCTTGTTTGTTCAGATACCAAACCACCGACATGTTGTCTGTGTGGATGGCAATGATACCCTGAGGAAGGAACTTGTGTAAGGCTTGTAGGGATCGAAGTACAGCCCTCATCTCCAACACGTTGATGTGGAGAAGAGCTTCGTCCGGAAGCCAGGAGCCCTGAACTAGCCTGCCCAGACAATGCCCCCCCCACCCTATCTGGGAGGCATCTGTCGTCAGGGTAACCGCTGGAGGGAGAACAAAGGGTTTGCCCTGATCTAGGTTGGATGTCTGAAGCCACCAGCAGGTCCCTTTGCATATTTCCGTAATCATGATGAGATGATTGAGTGGGAGATCTTGAAAGGTCCATTGAGTTGATAAGAGCCACTGAAGAATCCTCATGTGTAACCTTGCTAGAGGAACTAGAAGTACCGTGGCAGACATTGAGCCTAGAACCTGTAGGACCATCCTGGCTGGGGCTTTGGATCTCGAGATCAGAGCTTGCACTTGGCCCTGTAAGGTTCGGATCCTTTCGGCAGGAAGAAAAACACGCATCAATCTTGAGTCTATCTCTGCTCCTATAAACTTTATGCGCTGTGAGGGCAGCAAGACAGACTTTGACCAATTGAATGTAATCCCCAGGGAAACACCCAGGGAGATGGTGGCTTTGAGGTTGTCCATAAGTAGATGCCTGGTGGTGGCAGTCAGGAGCCAGTCGTCGAGATAGGGAAACACTTGGAATCCAAGGCTCCTTAGGTGAGCCGTCACTACTGCCAAACACTTGGTGAACACCCTGGGGCTGTGGTGAGGCCAAAGGGCAGAGCACAAAATTGGTAATGACTGGCTCCCAGGCTGAAGCGCAGATACCTTCTGGACGCCTGATGTATCGGTATGTGATAATAGGCGTCCTTGAGGTCTATGGAGCACATCCAAACATCCTTCTCCAACAACGGGAGAATGGATTGCAACGTGACCATTCGAATTTGGATTTCGTACGGATAGGTTCAGTCTGCTGAGATCCAATATTGGTCTCAGGTCCCCTGTCTTTTGGCACTAAAAGAACCTGGAGTAATTTCCTGATCCGATTTGGTCTGTGGGGACCGGTTGGATGACTCCTTTTGTAGCAGCTTTGAAGCTTCTGCGGCTGCTATTTCCCTTGACTGGGTGGTGGGTCCGGGATTCTCTTGGACGGAGGCAGTATTTGAATGGGATGATGTATCCTCCGGCAATTATCCGAAGCACCCATCTGTCCTGAGTGATTGACTCCCAGGCTTTTAGGTGCTTGGCAACGACACCCGACTGGCTCCGGAGCAGCACAGCCGGGCAATCCCTCATGTCGTGTGGGAGGCTGAAGAGCCACGAAAGGACTCGCGGTCTCCAGAATTGCGGGCCCTCTGCCGCCTCTGGGACGGCGTCTAATTTCCCGCCCTCTGCCTCTGGACGGGAATCTTCCTGCTGTTGGGAGAAAAACTTGCAGATTTCGAACCACATTTTCCCCTCCTTTGGCCTTGGGGTAAGGCCGAAAGGGAGTGGAATAACGGGCCCCTCGGCAGATAACGTTTTCCCTCTTGCTCACAGCGGTAAGGGTGTCTTTCACCTTGGGTCCAAACAATGAGGACCCATCAAAGGAGCGTGAAGGAAGACTTGAAGGCCTCCAAACTGACACAAGCGGAGCCAGGCCTGTCACGAGAGCCACGCCTGTGCCTGCCGCTCTACCCCCTTCGGCCGCATAAGATATGAGCCTCATGGACGAGTTAGCAATTGATGTCAGGATAGCCAACTGAGAGCTAACAGACTGGGCTAGCTGCTCAGGTAGGTTACCCGAGAGGAGTCTGACAACTCCTTGACCAGATCCCTCTGAAGCCTAGTAAAATGTGCCAAGTAATTCAGAGACCTTAAAGTAAAGGCCGCTGAAGTCAGGGTGCGCTTACCTAACCATACTCCTAGACTCCTTATTAGGAGGATGGATGGACGTTGAAGCCTCTGCCACGCCCTGCTCTGTAGCAGATGCCACCACCATGGCATCTACAGCCACGCCTTTGTAAGGAACTCCTTCGGGGAGCAGATAAGAATTTGTTTGGACGAGAAGGGACTGGTTCCACAGTATCCGGGTGTTACAAACTAAATCCAGAAGCTCGTCAAGGGCGGAGACACCCAGGAGGCGGAGGGCTGAGCCCCAAAGGCCTTGAGGAGCACAGATTCGTCCGCAGAGGGGGGTTTGGACATCCAGCCGCTTCGTTGTTTAAGGATCTCCAAGATGTCTGCAAAGGAGACATCATCCGAGGACGACTTAGGGACCCCTCTGCATCATCCATATCCGTGTCCGATGTGATAGACTCGGGGAGTCCACGTGCTTCCTCTTGCACGATCTCTTCCTTGGGGTTCCTCTGGAGGACTCAAACCCTCAGGAGGGGAACCCCACTGGGGTAACCTCAGGCCTCGGGCTCCACTGGCCATAGACAGGGGACTACCAAGGATCCAGTCTCCACGCCCAGGAAGGTGCTGGTAAAACCGGAGAGATGGCGAAGAGGATTTGGCCAAGGCACTCCTCATGGCCCTGAAAGCCGGACCTCCAGAATCCTGGGAGCGCCCAGTCTCCGGGCCATGATAGTAGACGGAAGTCCCGCAGTCGCAGCTTAGAGGGAGGCTCGGAACCGAGCATCGGTCCCAAACATCACCCTCGGGTCCAGCCGAAGAAGTCCAACTCGGACCCGAGGGCCCGGGTTGGAGTAAGGGTCGGAGCCGACCCTGAGATCTCCACCGGCTCCAAGAGCACCTGCTGCAGTCGGAGGAGGAATAGCAATGGGATGGGTCATGGCCATCGGCGCCAACTGGGTCGGAGCGAACAATTTTTGGAAGACTGGGGACTGGAAAAGTCTTTGGAGCACCCTGTCTATATCCGAATCCGACATTCTCGAAGACCGAGAGGAAACAGAACGGGTTCGAGAAGACCTCTCCCTCGGCCCCAATGGACTAGGGACCGCCCGAGGCGACTCGATAAGAATCGGTGCACACACCAGATTCCATCGGCGCCGAGGTAGACGCCGAGGAGGAAGTGTCTGGGAGCAGTGGAGCCGACGAAGGTGACCCGCCTCTCGATGCCCCAGCTATCGGCTCCGAAGTCCGAGGAGTCGATACTGGAGGCATCGAGGCAGACCGTTCCGACCTCGGCTCCGAAGTCTTTGGAGCCGAAGGAGAGGCCTGCCTAGGTCTCTTGGCAGTCGGATCCGACGGACTGGTTTTGGCAGGAGTAGGAGCGGAAGACAAGGCTTCTTCAAAAGAGGGTTTAATCAACCCTTTAAGAATTAATTTATTTTTCCTCTCCTGGAGGACCCTAGAGGAAAAAGCGTGACACACGCTGCATGACTCCTGCAAGTGCTTTGCCCCTAAACAGTAAACACAAAGTAGATGGTCATCAGTGACAGACATCTTGAAAGCACATTTAGTACATTTTTTAAAGCCCGAAGGCCTAGGGGCTTGAGACATAATGCTAACAATTCCTGACAGGAAATTAAATCACTGTAGAGTAAGACAAAAAGCCGAAGGCTTACAGACACTGTGTGAAACACAACCTTAATGTAACAACCGGGAACTTGAACACTAAAGTTTAGTTAGAGAGTTTGACCAAAAAGGCCCTGGATTAAAGTGAAACAAACTCTACACACTCACACACAACAAATTTCAGTCACAATCAAACACAATCCAAATAGCAATAGCAATAGTAATAGCAATAGCCGTTAAAACGGCTTTTGTTTTGAAATTTAAGCACAACAACTGAATGAAAAAAGTAGTTAATAAAGCTACTCAGCCCAGCCAGCTCGAGACCACGTCCTTGCAGTTAAGCGGCAAACGAGATCTGGGGGACTGTTGGTGGTGCATCCTGGGATATAGTAAGCTCAGCCAATAAGAGACTTCGCTCTTTGGCATGATCGGCTCCGAACCCATCATTCAGAATGTAGGCGAGATAGGATCACATAACATCAAATATTAATGCTATTATGGGACAAAATTGTAGCTGGTAAGAATGACAGAGCAGAGGGTATGGAGAGAAAGTAAAAGACTGGAAGGGAGAGAGTGGTCGGCCCTGGTGAAGTGCAGCTCAATAATTGAGGCGAGTGGAAGCTAAGGAATTTAAGATAACACTACAAACAATAGTAGCATTCTACAAAAACTAAAGCACACATATAAATTTGATAATTATACATTCTATAGAAAAATAATGCAATGCTGAGCATGTCAATGCTGCTGATAGATATCCACACTCTTCTTATCACAAGATTTGATTTAATTGCATCTCTGGTTACAATAAAGTCTGTGCTTGACATGATTAAGCCACTTCATTTGTACCTGCAGCAGGAAGAAGCAAAGGTTGACAATGGCATTCTTCAAACAATGAGATCAAACACTGACAATTTTTTTTCAAAAAAAGAAACGGTCCAGGCGACAATCAAGGATGGCAGTACAGAAGAGCTTTAATAAAATGCCACAAGCGCTTCACCCTGACTCAATTGCAGGGCTTTTTCAAGTGTATAACAAAAAAACACACCCATTTGAATACCCCCTTTCATAAAAGGGAACCAAAAACATTTAAAGTAAAATATACAATTGTTCTAAAAAAATGTTAAATTATGAGCAAAACAATTACATAGAAAGGTATATCGCAAAAGAACACAAAGTACAGAGAAAGTATGGACCTACATTGAAAATGTACTATTAACTTTTGCATTGAAACATGAAAATTATGAATTCTTGGTATTCCAAATGCTGCAGGAACAAATGGATGTTCTACTCTTAGAAAGTTGCAGAGTTCTTCCGAGATAACCCCTTGCATAAGTGCATTCTCTATAAGAAAATGTATTTTTCTGTAAGCAATAAAAAACTAATTTCTTGAGGAAGTTTGGATTTTAACTCATCTCAAAATACATGAGAACGAGAATTTGCATAGTCTAACTTGTCAAAAACAATTCCATCACCCTTGTCAGGCTTCATGAGCCTAATGCTATCATCTTAAATTTTGCATTAAATCTTTAACAAGTAGAAAAATGATTTTGACAGGGTATTCAAATGTTGATTTCAAATTCCTCCCCATCTTGTAAACAAAATTTGTCTTGTTCCCTAGACTTAGGACATCAGAATTGTCCGTACAAATTGTCCAGTTTCTACATATAACACCCTGTCAAAATAATTTCTCTACTGGATAAAGATACTACCAAGTGTGGGACATGCAGGCAATGCCCCTACATACTTGAATCTAATAATATAGTACTAAAAGGAAAATGGATACAAGGTTAATTTGCACAAAGGAAACTAACAGCAAGGGTATAAGTTTACATTTCAATCTGCCAAACTTGTGGCATAGGTAAGACAAAAAGAAAACTTAGAACAAGGATCTACGAATATTTTTGTACAAAATATCAAGGGGGTAATGTGAATATTCACTGTATAAACACTCCTTACAGTGTCAGGACTTGACTAGATTTAAATTTGGGATCTTAGAACAAGTTCCATTAAATGCCAGAGGTGGGTGGTAGGAGCTCCGGTTGGAGTTGAGAACTTTTTTGGATAATAAAATTAAACACACCACCAGGTATTAATGAGAATATTCCTTTGGCTCCAGTGTTAAAAAAAAGAGAGCTCTGGATATAACATAGTATTTTTCTTAAAGCTTCAATATTTTATATTTTTAACATAAATGTTTTAAATTGTGAGTTTATGGAGCAGTGTGGATCACTTTAATTACAGAATTTTTAATTTGTAAATTGTTTAATTAATTAACTAGAATGTAAATGACACATGGGAATAATAACTTAGTTCTGAAGAAGTCGGTTTTGGTGAGGGAGACTAAAGCACTTAACTTTCTTTGTGTTTGGAATAAAGTCTGTTCATAAGAATTTTGGTCCTGTTATTCCTGTGGAGATATGGAGCTTATGGTGTGGACGCAGTGAATTGCTCTTCTAAGTTGGTTTTGGTCAAATATACTGGCAATTTCATCTGCATGGCTTTGTTTTACAAGTTTCTTTTCATGTAGAACTGGTAACACACAGCCGATACCTTACTTGCCTGTATATTTTTTAGTACTTTTTGGCAAGAGTGCTTTTTACACACTGATTTTACTTACAAATTTCTGATTATGGACAGGATCACGAACCAACTTCATCCATTTTAGTTAACATGGACAGTCCTGGTTTGAATAAAACGGACTTAAGTGTCACAAATAGTTGCCATGTTGTATCCCAGCAAGTGGCTGCCTTGGACAAGAAGACAGATATACTACAAGAGCCGCAATGCAATGAGGCAGTGAGAAGGAAGTGAACTTTGAAGTACATCCAGGGCACACAAGCCTGGTAAACCAGGGTGACCTGGTAACAACAATACTTACGGGGTTAGTGAATTACCGGCACCATTTTGTAACAGTAGATAAACAATAATGTGGAAGCTGTAGATTACACAATACTGAACAACTAACTTAGGGACATTCCTTTTTCTGGTCACAGCATCAGCCCTACATTGCAACATCCACCGAAAACCTTAGAAAAGAAAATGAAGGAGCTGGAAAGTACAGCTTTGTACCTACCATAAATGTAGATGTCCGATAGACATGCAACTGCAGTCATAACATATGGGTTGTCCTGCCTCAGGCAGCCCTCGGTCGGCCGGATTCCAAAGTCTGGGTCCGACGTCGGCTGATGTCACATTTCTCTCCAACGTCAGAGCGGCTGGAGTACATAAGCATCAGCCAACGCCATTTTCTTCAGTGTTTCTTGCCCCAGGTGCCCTCCAAGGAAGGCTGTAATCAAATTGGAAGACAAAAACAGGATTCCAGACAAATAAATGAGCAATAAACAGATACACCATAACAGATATCCCCAGCCAAGAGAAACAGGGATAGGAGTGGACCCTAGGCATAGAGGGGTATGGAGGGAGGGAAAATCCGACTGCAGTTGCATATCTATCGGACATGTACATTTATGGTAGGTACAAAACTGTACTATGTCCTTTACATATGGGTAGAATACCATAGCTTAGCTGGGGGAGGAGGAATGCTCTAGGAAAAAGATGGTGTGGCAATCAAACCCTGCAGGACTGCCGAAGCAAAGCCTGCTCTGGATCTGGAGTATAGAGGGAGATTGTAGTGTTTGGAGAATGTATGCACGGAGCTCCATGTAGCAGCTTCTAGAATGTCCTTAGTAGGCACCCCTCTTAAGAATGCTGTAGCTCTGGTGGAATGTGGTCTGACATTGGCTGGAACAGTCTTTCCATGAAAGGAATAACAGAATCTGATGCAATGTCCAATCCATTTTGAAATAAGCCTGTTTTGAAATTGCTTTTCCTTGGACTGCAGGGGCGTAAGCTACAAAAAGTTGTTCAGACTTCCTACTGGTCTTGGTTCTGTCCAGGTAGTATCGAAGTTGTCTGTGAATGTCCAAGGTATGCAACAGTCTTTCCCCCTTATTCTCAGGATTGGGGAAGAAAGCAGGCAGATGAATAGCTTGATTTAAAGAAACCCTAGATACCACCTTTGGCATAAAAGTAGGGTTTGTCCTTAATGAAACCCTGTCTCTGTGGAAAATTATGAACGGTGGTATTGCCATTAGGGCCTGTAGTTCCGAAACCCTTCTTGCTGAGGTAATTGCCAACAGGAAAGCTGTCTTCCATGAGAGAAATTGCAAGTCAACTGAAGCTGCTGGCTGAAATGGAGGTAGAGTCAGTTTTTCTAGAACAAAATTGAGGTCCCAGGCTGGCACTGGAGCCTTTCTTGGTGGCTTAATGTTCTTGATTCCCCTGAGGAATTGCCTTAGCAAAGGATGTGAAAAGACAGGCGGATCAGTGTTATATCTAGCTGAAATAGCTGATGCATGTATCTTTATGGAAGAATATGAGAGTCCATTCTTTAGCATATCTGCCAAATATTCCAGGATGAGTGGGATGTTCAATAATGATGCATCATGTCCCTTGCTGGTATTCCAAATGCTGAATCTCTTCCATTTTGCTAAGTAAACCTTTCTGGTGGATGGTCTTCGAGCCTCTGTTAGTATCCGCTGAACTTCCTTGGAGAGAGATAGGTTGAGGTTATTCATGGGATCTCCCATGCTGTTAGCTGCAGTGTCTGAAAGTTTGGATGCACTGTTTTGAAGTTGTGTTGAGTCAAAAGTAGAGGCCATTGGGGAAGGGCCCACTTCTTGGTGTGACATATGCTCCGTAGTAGTGGATACCAGTGTTGTCTTGGCCAGTCCGGAGCTATTAGGATCCCCTTGGGTCTCTCTGCTTTGATCTTTAGTAATACTGAGGTCATCAGTGGCAGAGGTGGGAATGCATAGATTTTTAGAAGTTCCAGTTGAATGAGAGAGCATCTATTTTCCAAGCTTGTGGATGGTATGTCCTTGAGCAGAATTTTTGTAGATGGTTGAGGCGAGAGGCAAATAGGTCTACTTCTGGCCTGCCCCATGTCGAAGTGAGCTGTGTGAAGATCTTCGGATGTAACCTCCACTCGTGTGGATCTGTGAAATTCCTGCTTAGGCTGTCCGCCAGCACATTGTCTTTGCCTAGAACAAACTGGGATTGCAACTGAATGTTTAGGCTCAGTGATTTTTCCCAAAGATGCATTGTCAGTCTGCAAAGGGGGTAATAATGGGTGCCCCCTTGCTTGTTTATATACCACATCACAGTGGTGTTGTCTGTCCATATCAGTAAATGGCCTTGCTGAAGTTGGTGTTGAAAGGCCTCGATGGCATGCATTACTGCCAGCATTTCCTTTTGGTTTATATGCAGATGTGTTTCCTTTGGAGACCATTGTCCTTGTATACACCTGCCTTCCATGTGCGTCCCCCATCCAAGGTCTGAGGCGTCTGTGGTCATGGTCTGTGTTATCTGTGGTTTTTTGAATGACATACCTGTGTTTGCCTGGCTTACAGAGGCCCACCATAGGAATTCCTTTTGTGGGCATGGAATGAGCAGTATGGTTGTCTCTAAGTTGTTGCTGTGCTGAGACCATAGGCTTTTTAGGTACCATTGAAGCTTTCTCATGTGTAGTCTTGCTAATGGAACCAGGAGAATGTAGGATGCCATGTAACCCAGGGCCTGTAGGAATCTCCTTGCAGTCATCTGGGTAAGTTTTGCCAAACCTTTGAAATAATGAGTTAACTTCTCTTGCTTGTCTTCTGTTAGGTAAGCCATTTGAGAGGCTGTGTCTAATTTGGCTCCTAAGAAGATTATTTGCTGGGATGGCTGAAGCCTTGACTTTTGGAAGTTGACTGTGTATCCCAGAGCTTGAAGTAATCGTATGACATAGTCCAGGTTTTTTTTGTCAACATCAATTTGTCGTCCGCTTGTATGAGGCAGTCGTCCAGGTACGGGTAAATTTGGATCCCCTGGAGCCTGCAATGAGCAATTACTGAAGCCAGCCATTTTGTGAATACTCCGGGCGCAGTAGATAAGCCAAATGGCAATGCTGAGAATTGATAATGCCCTGGCCCTGCAAGAAATCCGAGGTATCTTCTGCAGCTGTGTCTGATAGGGATATGCAGGTATGCCTCCTTGAGGTCCAGAGTAATCAGCCAAGACCCCTTGCCCAGCATGGGAAGGAGTTGCTGTACAGTCAGCATTTTGAACTTTGGTACTATGAGAAAGGTGTTTAATGCGGACAAATCCAGTATTGGTCTCCATTGAGATTCTTTTCTTGGAACAAGGAACAGTCGCCTTGTTCTTGTTGTGGAACTCTTTCTATTGCTTTCATCCGAGTCAGCAGAGAGATTTGCTTGATAGCCTTTGCCCCTCTGGTTTTGTGGTAGGTTTGGCATGCCCTGTTTTCTTGGTAAGGTATGAAAATGGAACCTGTAACCTCGGTCTATAATGTCCAAAATCCATTTGTCCTTTGTCAATCTGTGCCAATTGTCTGCAAACAGAGATAATTTCCCGCCCAAGGGAGCTTCTATTTGTTCCCTAGTAGGCGGAAGTAGAGGAAAGTCATTGAGACTGTGGCTGTGGGGCAGGTGAAACCCCTGTGTCACTTCTTTGGTTTGCTGGCTGCCATTGTAGTCCCCTGTAGGGACCTCTGTATTGTCCTCTTCCTCGGCCACGTCTGTTTTTACCCCTTTGAAATTTTTCAGGATTAGGAAAGGACCAGTTTTTTGAAGGCCAATTCCTACTGAATCTGGGGGGTTGAACCTGGAGGAAATCTTTCACCGTCTGAACTGATTTTGCTTTTTTCTCGATGGACTTTAACACATCCTTAGCATTGGCACCAAAAAGCTTGTTCTTTTCCAAAGGTGCATCCAGAAGTTTTGCCTTTACATGATCTGGTAGAGGTTGATCTTTTAACCATGCATGTCTACGAATGACTGCCCCTGTCATAGCTGCCCTACATGAAGCTTCCAGTGCATCATATCCACACTGTAGGAAGTGATTGCTTACTTGCTGAGAGTTATGTACAGCTTCCTGCAAAGACTTCCTGTCTAAAGGATCAGGAGAGGCCAATGTTTTCTGTAAATCTTCTAACAGGAAATCCTGATATTGTAACATATGAAAAAGGCAATTCAAAGCTCTCATAGATAAAGTAGTGGAGGTGTAAACCTTTTTACCCAATCTCTCTAATGACCTAGCTTCCCTGTTGGAGGGCAAAGGATTTTTAGAGGTGGAAGCTGAAACACCTTTAGGTCCCTGAGAAATAGTTTTCAAATCAGCAGTATGGGCCCTAAATAAATGGGAATGTGTTTCTGGGACCCTGTAATACCTGTCTGGCTTAGCTGGAGCAGGAGGAAGAGAATCAGGGGTAACACTAGAGTCAGAATATAAATCATCCAAAACATCAAGCACAGGAGGAATAGCTAAGGGCCTGTGCTGGGGCTTTTTAAGGAAAGTTCAAGGCTTTCTGGAATCAGAATATTCCTGGCCTTGCCACTTGAAATGTTCCCTCATGGTATGCAGAACTTCCCCAAAAGAAATATCCTCAGGAGGGGAGGCAGAGGGGATGGAATCCTCTGCATCAGAGTCCTCATAGGTCTGGAAGAGCTCTTCCTGGCCATCAGAGTGGACAGAATCCTCAGAATCTTCATCTGAAGG
This sequence comes from Protopterus annectens, assembly GCF_019279795.1. Taxonomy (NCBI): domain Eukaryota; kingdom Metazoa; phylum Chordata; order Ceratodontiformes; family Protopteridae; genus Protopterus; species Protopterus annectens. Next base: position 1,009,318,981 of record NC_056747.1, on the reverse strand, counting down.
AATAGGGCCAGAGGGTTCAACCCGGGGCCTTTTATCAGAAGGAGGCTGGGATCCTCTCTCAGGATGGGCCTGTGAACCTCTAATCATAGAAATTAAGTCAGCAGCCATAGTCATAATTTGTCTCTGGAGTAGGCTGAGGTAAGGCTTTAGCAGTAAGATGCTTGGTCTTGCTGGCTGCCTTAGCCCTAGTGTAGGCCTTAATAGACATGGCCATAGGAGGCCTGGCAGCTCCACATGCAGGAGTGACCTTATCTACAGCAATGGTCTCGGGCATTTCCTCGGTTTCAGTATCCGGAGGAAAATCAATAACTGGCGGAGTGATATCCGGAATCGGAGTCGTCGGTAATGCGGTGTCTTCGGTTCGGAGCGGTGGAATAACCGTCTCAGGGGGAACCGGAGCACTCGCGGTAGGTTTTGGCATGGAGTCGGTGGTACACGCGGGCCGAGGAAGTCGGTCCCGGTCTTTTAGTTTCTTGGGAGTTTGCGATGTCGGAAGTTCCGACTGCATTGTATAAGCAAAATTTTCGCCGAAAAAATCTTCAGCGAACTCCGCCTGGCGCCTGAGAGTGCGCTTGTTGAAGCGAGCACAGGCTACACAGGCCGAGACGTCGTGGTCTGGGCCAAGGCAAGGAAGACAGTAAGAGTGGAAATCCTTATGAGGTATTTGTTTACCACAAGAAAGACAATTGTTAACTTTTTCAGTAATTTCTGACATCGGCTGAGGCAAGAAAAGGTCCCCAATGGGGTACTTAGCTTTTTTGATGACTTCGGAATCGAAGAATACAGGAGCTGACCGACCAGCACTTGCGAACCGCTTCTGCTTCGGGCACCACGCAGCAAGAAAGACTGAAGAAAATGGCGTCGGCTGATGCTTATGTACTCCAGCCGCTCTGACTGAGAGAAATGCGACATCAGCCGACGTCGGACCCAGACTTTGGAATCCGACCGACCGAGGGCTGCCTGAGGCAGGACAACCCATATGTTATGACTGCAGTTGCATTCTTGAAGGACATCAAAAGCTTTTCAATGTACAAAATATATACTGTGACATTTTTTTAAATGAAAGTCTCAAAAACAAACGAGTACCTAAGAGTCTCTTGACTGTACAAGTTCCCTAATGGACTTTCTATGGACAATATTGAAGTTAATGAACTGACAATGTTATTTGATAGCTTTGGCTTTCAGTTAATTTTATTATAAAATGCAACGACAAGCCTATTTCTGTATTATTTAATGAACTTGAAATGTTGAATGATGAAATTACTAAAGATTTGTTGTTTGAACATATATCATACACGGACAGTATTTTCAGTAAGGTAAAAAAGAATATTTCTATTAAAATGTAAAGAGCACAAGTTAAAAAGAGACTATCAAAATTATTTTAACAAAAGAGTACATCCATTTCCTAAGTCTTATTACCATCAGAACCAGGATGTTCATACAGTTTTAGACTAATGTTCATGAGAGGGAGGAGTGGGAGTATTCTGATGGCAGAGAAAATTTTTCAACAGGATTTTGGTGCTAATAACAGAGATGAATACGATTCAGAATACCCACACCTGGGGAGATCTGAATGGCTTTACAATAAAAACAGACAGCAACATCTTTTACTAGAGCATCAGCACAACACCTACCGGAGGGGGAGGGGGAAATGCATAGAGGCATTAGTTGAAGAAACAAGTCTCAGGCCTCCTTAAGTAAAAATTTATACAGACAACGGTATTTTTAATTCATACGGTTTTAACATTTTTAACTACAATTCTTCAAAAGAGACCTTTTTAAAATTATTTACTAAAGGATTTAAATTTGTACCCTCACTTAAGGTAAGCACAGTGGATACTATTTTTGAAAAAGAAGTTATGTACCTACCGTAACGTTCCATATTAAGTTGTCTTCATCTCGCCTTCCTTCTTGCTGGTTGGGATTGGAGCCGATCCTCTGTTCCGACTCGGCCATCTTCAACAGCTGTTTACTGGCTCGAGGCTACCCCTTATTCCATAATGCCTAGTGATAGCTACCCAGATCTCGTTTGAAATAGCTAACTGCAGACATAACATAATAAACCAGTCAAGCAATCAGTTGACTATACCTGCCATATTCTCCAAGTCAATAAACGAAACAAGAGAACACACAGCCAGTGAAACAGAAAAACACTCCTCTCGATCCACTAGAACAGGGGGATGGAGGGTGGGACGCAAGAAGGAAGGCGAGATGAAGACAACTAACATGGAACGTTATGGTAGGTACATAACTTCTTTATGTCAAGTTGTCTATCTCGCCTTCGTTCTTGCTGGTTGGGACAGCGTCCCTAGCACCTAAAATCCTGGGTAGCTCAGTGGAACAGACTCTTCAGAACAGTGGAACCAAAGTCAGCTCTGCTCCTGGAGACCATATCCAACATGTAATGAGAAATAAAGGTATGAGGGTTTGCCCACGTGGCAGCTGCACAGATGGAATCCATGGACAACCTAGACTAGAAGGCTACAGAAGTGGCCAAGGCCCTAGTAGAATGACCTTTTGGTTTAATAGGTAACCGTTTGTTCCTTAACTGACAGATGAAAGAAATAGTGTGAGACAACCATCTGGACAAGGTTACCTTGGAAACTGGGAGGCCTTGTTTGCCCAAGGCTGAAGAAAGGAATAGTTGGTCTGACTTCCTTACTTCTTTAGTTCTGTGCAGGTAAAAACGCAATTGTCTATGAACGTCCAATTGGTGTAGTTTGTACTCTGCCTTGTTGGCATGATTAGGGAAAAAACACAGGAAGATCTATAGATTGGCTTAAATTATTTTCGGAGCAGACTTTAGGGAGAAACGAAGGATTAGTCCTCAGAGCAACCCTGTCCTTATGAAAAACCAAGTATGGAGGACAAACACATAGCGCCTGAAGTTCGGAGACGCGTATGGCTGAAGTAATAGCTACCAGAAAGAGTATCTTCCAAGATAGAAACTTAATAGAGCAGGACGCTGCTGGTTCAAAAGGGGGCAGAATTAAGGCGGTTAGGACTAAATTAAGGTCCCAAGGAGGAGGGGGATCTCTCATTGGAGGCCTAAGAAGAGTTGTCCCACTCAAAAAAGCTTTACAGAGCTTATGAGACATAATGTTAGAGTTCGAAAAACTAACATAAAAGTTAGAAATGGCCGCCATTTGTACCCTGATCATAGCAGAAGCAGACCCAGAGTGAAACAGTTGTGCTAGGAATTCCAGGATTTCGTGGACTGGGGCTGAAAAGGGATCCACAGTGCCCAACAAGAAAAAAGTTTCCCCATTTGCTAGCATAAGTTTTCCTCGTTGTAGACTTGTGAGAGGAGACGATAATGTCACGGACTGCTGGGGAAGTGCTGGGAAGGCTGGCTAAAATTGGAAGTGGAGCAACCAAGCTGTGAGCTGAAGAGTTTTGAGGGATTGATGCAACCCGCCTCACTGATGAACCAGGAGGTCTGGAATTGGGTCCAGAGTTGATAGAGAAGGTAACGATGCAGAACGGGAACCATATCTGTTGAGGCCAGTAGGGAGCAATGAGGATCATTTTGGAACCCAACGATATTGCTTTCTGTATACGTTTGGGTATCGGGGAAAGGAGGAAAGGCAAGTCCCTGGGGCCAAATCAGGGACTAGAGCATCTCTGGGTATGTGACCCAGAAGCGGAAGAAGGGAGAAGTAGTTGCTGCATTTGCTGTTGGAGGGGGTGGCAAAGAGATTGCAGCAAAGCTGTCTCCATTTGCAGAAAACAAGATTCGCAACTTCCTGATTCGGAGACCACTCGTGAGGCATGAGGATAGCTCTGCTGAGCCTGTTTGCTATGACATTGGATCTCCCGGGGATGTGCGTCGCAATCAGAAAATGTTGGGAGGAAATCGCCCACTGCCAAAGTCTGAGTGCTTCTCGACACAGGGGGTAGGATCTGGTTCTGCCCTGCTTGTTGATGTACAAGCACCACTGACATATTGTCCGTTTGAATAGCAATGGTCCCAGAAGGAAGAGAGTCTTGAAGGGCTTGCAACGCCAGGAGCATGGCTCTCATTTCCAGGACATTTATGTGCAGATGGTACACGAGGTTGCCACGTGCCTTGGACTGTCCTGCCCAGATAATGCCCCCCCACCCTATCAGGGAGGCGTCTGTCGTCACTGTGGCTACCGGAGGGGGTTGTATGAAAGATCTGCCTTGTGTAACTAGTGGGAAGACCATCCACCAAGAAAGATGTCTTTAGCATGCATCCGTGATCATGATCATGTAAGTCATGGGTAGCTCTTGGAAAAACCTCTGCGTAAACAGAAGCCACTGAAGAATTCTCATAAAAGTGCGCCAGTGGGATTAGGAGAATGGCTGCTGCCATGGAACCCAGAGTTTGAAGGACGTACCTGACTTGGATCCTTCTGCTCTGCATCAGAACCTGTACCTGCTGATGGATTGCGGACACCCTTTCTAGTGGTAGCCCTGCAAACATATCCCTTGTGTATAAGTCTGCTCCTATGTAAGTGATAGATTGACAGGGCAACAAGGCAGATTTTTCAAAATGTATTATAATGCCGAGCTGGGAGCAGACTGTGTAGTCCCATGCTTGTATGAGTTGATGCCTGGAGGTAGCAGTAAGGAGCCAGTCGTCTAGATACGGAAACACCTGGAATCCTTGACGCCTCAGGTGAGCCGTGACCACTGCCATACATTTGGTGAACACCCTGGGGGCTGTGGTGAGACCAAAGGGCAGAGCTCTTAACTGATAATGACTGGCCCCAGCCGGAAGCAAAGATATCTCCTTGAGCACCTGTACATCTTTATATGGTAGTACGCATCCTGAAGATCTATCGAGCACATCCAATTGTCCTGACCCAGAAAGGGTAGAATCGACTGCAGCGTGACCATCCGAAACTTTGTTCTTTGCACAGACCTGTTTAGTCTGCTGAGATCTAGAATCGGTCTCTAGTCCCCTGTCTTTTTTGATACTAAATGTCTGCCGGGACTTCCTGGATGGCACTTTTTTTTCTAGCCGTTTTGAAACTTCTATTACTGCTTGCTCCTTCAGATTGGGTGGAACATCTGGAAGGGTCTTTCTTGACTGCAAAGGGGATTGATGGAAGGGAATTTTGTAACCTCCGGATACAACGGACCATAAACATCTGTCTTGTGTTAAAACTTTGCCAGAATTTTGGGTACAGTGAAAGTCTTCCCCCGACTGCCTCCAGAGTTGAGCAGCTGGGCAACCCTTCAGGGATGCTGGAAGGGCTCATCAGAGAAGGATTCTCTGTTGCCCTGGTTCTGCGGACCCCCTCTGCCACGAGGGCGGCGTCTATTATTATTATTGTTTCCCCCTCTGCCTCTGTAGGAAAAATCACTACGTGTGTCAGGCAAGGCTCCCTGACATTTATGGAACCACATCTTCCCACTCTTCTGACCCTTGGGGCAAGGTCTAGAGGGAGTGGAAAAACAGACTCACACGGCAGAGAATGTCTTGCCTTCTTGCTCACACCTAGTCAAAGTGTCTTCCACCTGTGGTCCAAAAAGAAAGGAACCAAAGGGAGTGTTGGTGAAGGACGCTCAAAAGGGTTCCGCAAAGTTACACAGCCACATCCACGAATGCCTAAGGGCCACCCTGGCACCAGCAGCTCTACTCGCCCCATCAGCTGCATAGGAAATGAGCCTCATGGAGGAGTTTAACAGAATTAAGCATTGCTAGCTGGGAAGCTACTTTGGCTTGTGCTCCCTCAGCTGTTGGATCTTGGAGGGTATCTCCGAGCTCTTTAAGGAGATCCCTTTGAAGTAGGGTAAAATGACACAGGTAGTTCAGTGACCTCAGAGAAGGTCGCTGAAGCGAACATTCGCTTCCCATATCTGTCCATCGTCCTAGACTCCTTGTTAGGAGGATTGACGGATGAAGAGGTCTCCGCTAACTCTTTTTTGGTGGCTGCTGCTACCACCATAGCATCAACAGGGACATCTTTCAAAAGGAACTGCTTATCCTGGGGTGCTGTAATGAATTTACTAGGTCTCCTCGGAGTTGGTTCCACTGTATCTGGAGCTGATCAAGCCTTCTGAGCCACCACTGTCATACGTGGATCGAAAGGTGGAGACACCTAGGAGGTGGAAGGTCGGGAACCGAAGGCATCCAGAAATACAGACATCCTCAGAAGGGGCTAGGGGATTCCAGTTCCCCCTCTGCTTAAGCATTTCTAGGATGTCCGAGAAGGAAACATCTTCAGAGGGGGATCTCGGGGACCCTTCCGAATCACTCGGGGGAGTCAATGTGCTTCCCCTTACACTTTTTCTTCCGAGGGGGCTCCTAGTGATCAGGAGAGGCCTCAGAAGAGGAGGAAACACCCAATGGGGTGTCTTAGAGCATCGGTTCCCTATGCCTAGGGTCTGGAGGAGCAGAGGTTGGCACAGGCACTACAGGGGATGGAGCCGGTGGGGCTGATAGTGGAGCTGACTCAGGGGACAACACACTCCGCATGACATAGAAGGCTTCGCTGCCACGATGCAAAGAAAGCTCCGGTTCTGAAGAAATAGGAATCTTTCTCTGTACCGAGGGAGATGGCTCCGAGGCCTATAGCCAAGCTCACCTGTGCCAAAGCTCTGAGGGGGAGAACGGGGTCGGACAAGGGTCCGATGCCACTCGCCCCCTCGGAGCCGACGAAGGAGCACCGGCACCCAGATCCCTCAATGGAAGGTACCACCGAGGGAATTGGAGCAGACGTCGGAACCGGAAAGTTATCGGAGCCGACTGTTCCACTAATCGAACCCCAACGAACTCCGGCTCCGAACTCATTGGAGTCGGCAGAAGAACATTGAGAGAAATGGACGGAGCCAATACCTGTTGAGGAGGGCTGGACAACAATTTAGCTAGTGCCTGCGACTTTAGCAACCTACTGACCACTCTCTCCACATCATGATCAGGATACAGAGGAATGAGAGGATCGGTGACTACGCTCGCTCTGAAGTAAAGGAGACAGAGAAGCAGAATGCACAGACTTTAGTGAAGGGGACCTCATCCTCTTGTGGCCCTGTGACGGCTCTGAAGTCTCTGATGGAGCCGACGGGGAGATTGTCTTGTCGGTGCCAGCCAGAACAGAACAGCCAGAACAGACGTAGAAGGTAAATCCTGAACAGAAGACTGCATTGAACTTGGAGCCGACAGCTTAGTGGATTTAGGGGATTTCACAGGCTGTGAGCTCTTTTGGCAGGTGAATCCTGGGGTTTTAAAAGACCCCTAAAATCAGTTTATTCTTACGCTCCTGCAGGACTCTTGGACTAAAGGCATGGCAAATAGAACAAGAGTCCTGCAGGTGCACAGCGCCTAAACAATAGACGCAAGAAGTGTGCCCATCTGTCAGAGACATTTTCTGACAGCATGAGTCACACTTCTTGAACCCAGAAACCTTGGACTCTTGACAGTGTTAACAGTAGAAAGAAAACCAATTATAACAACAATAACAAGAAGCAATATACAGTCTACAAAAAACACACCTACTAGAAAGACTATAGCTAAAGTTTTTTTTTTTTTTTTAAAGATAATAGGAAAGCCTCTAATTTAAACGGCCAGCCTATAAGAAAAAAAAACAGAAGGAAAGCCTCTAACTTAAACGGCTAACCTGACAAGAGGTAAGGGGGAGGGGAGAGGGAGAACTCTCCAAGTTAAATGAGTTCTACAAAAAAGGAGGGATGCTATAAGCTAAACAATCACAGAAACAAAACTATTGTTAATAATAAAATACTAGAAAAGTTAAATTCTAGTGAAAAAGTTACACAAAAAAAACTCCATACAAGCCTGAGCCAGAAAAACGACACCACGCAGCTGAAGCGGCAAACGAGATCTGGGTAGCTATCGCTAGACATCATGGGATAAGGGGTAGCCGCAAGCCAGTAAACAGCTCTCGAGCTATTGAAGATGGCCGAGTCGGAGCAGAGGATCGGCTCTGATCCCAACCAGCAAGAACGAAGGCGAGATAGACACAACATCTTAAGTTATTCACACGGAAGTTGAATTTAAATTGATGTTTAAAGAACAAACTGCTGATACAGATTTCCACACAAGAAGCTTAAAATGGAAGAGTTGCTTTAACCTCCCTTCACCCTAGGATTCAGGCTTTCAAGAATATGTGCACAGCTGAGCTGCACCCAACATTCTCTAATAAACAATATACCAAGATCAAAAAATCATTTGATTTAACAAGAAATGAACATGATTTAATGCAAAATTTAAGTAGTTTTGATGCCATCAGGATTATGATGCCTGACAAGGGTGGTGGAATTGTTATTTTTGACAAGTTAGACTACGCAAATTCTCTCTCATGTATTTTCAGATGAATTAAAATACCAAACCTTCTCAAGAAATTACTGCTTATAGAAAAATACATTTTCTTATAGAGAATGCACTTATGCAAGGCGTCATCTTGGAAGAACTTTACAACTTTCTAAGAGTAGAACATCTATTTATTCCTGTAGCATTAGCCATTTAGGATCATTATTTCAGCTAGCGGGAGTTCAAAACACCCCCTAGGTGTGTTTATTGACAGGTTATTCAAAGGGGTATTTGATCCTGTACATTACACTTCTTAAAGGATTCCTGGGATTCTTTTGAGTAAAATCAACCAGATGTTGTATTCTAGTGATGGTTGTTTCTCTACAGTCGATGTAGTGGACCTATTTACATCCATTCCACATGAAGAAGGGCTTGAACTATTTCAAGAGCCAGCAAAGTACCTTGACAAATTTCAATGAAATATTGCTAAATTTTGTCGAGATGGAATTTATTCTCAAAAACAATTCATTTCTGAAGGTGAATATTACAAACAGTTGAAAGGTGTGGCAATGAGGGCAAGTTGTGCCCCATTATATGCTAACATGGTCCTATACTCGTGGGAAAGTAAACATGTATTTAAATCTGAATTCCATACAAAATGGTTCACATATCTATGATTTCTGCACAATGTGTTTATCATACGGAAGGAGTCAGATAACCAAACTGTAGTGTTTCTAGAGCACTCAACAATACATGTACGTATTTTCTAAGGACTACCTAGATTACAAAAAGCTATCACCCTAAATTCACCAAGTGTAACATTTTTAAGGGGCAACTTGTCAGGCCTGCACGCATGTGCTCAGACACCCACAGTTTCCTCCAAGATATGGAAATTATTATAAAAATATTTAAAGACAGAGTACCCCAACAAAGTATTAGAACCCATAAGGGCTCAAATTTTGGATGGGTGGAGAACTAAATTCAATTCCCTATTAGGTGAAACTAACCTTGGTGGTACTATAAACAAGACAAAGAACAATTCTCAACACAGTGACAGTATGGTAATATCATTTGGTGTAGGGGAAAAGGTGAGAAATTATATCTAGAAACTGGACAATTCTGATGTCCTAAAAATTCTAGGGTACGAAACAAATTGTTTACAAGATGGGGAGGAATTTGAAATCAATATTTGAATACCCTTGTCAAAATCATTTCTCTACTTGATAAAGGTACTACCAAGTGCGGGTCATGCAAGCAATGCCCCTACATACTTGAATCTGATATAGTACTAAAGGAAAATGGAGAACAGCAAGGGTATAGTTTACATTTCAATCTGCCAAACTTGTGGCAGTTGTTATATTAGGCAAGACAGAAAGAAAACGTAGAACAAGGATCTATGAAAATTTGCACGCAATATCACGGGGGGAAATGTGAATAATTCACTGCATAAACACTCCTTGAGTGTCAGGACTTCACTAGATTTAAATTTGGGATCTTAGAACAAGTTCCATTAAATGCCTGAGGTGGGTGGTTATGGATAATAAAATTAACACACCACCAGGTATTAATGAAAACATTCATTTGGCTCCAGTGTTAAAAAAAAAAAAAAAAAGAGCTCTGGATAGAGCATAGTATTTTTCTTAAAGCTTCAATATTTTATATTTTTAACAAATGTTTTAAGTTGTCAGTTTATGAAACAGTGTGGATCACTTTAATTACAACATTTTTAATTTATAAATAGCTAATTACCTAGAATGTAAATGACACCTATTATACAAGATGTGCTTATGGGAATAATAGCAGTTCTGAAGTCTCTGTTTTGGTGAGGGAGACGAAAGCACTTGACTTTCTTTGTGTTTGGAATAAAAGTGTGTTCATAAGAATTTTGGTCCGTTATTCCTGTGGAGATATGGAGCTTATGGTGTGGACCCAGTGAATTGCTTTTCTAAGTTGGTTTTGGTCAATATATACTGGCAATTTCATCTGCGTGGTTTTGTTTTTCAAAAATGAGCTTAGACAATGGACGGGCACATGGAAAATAGCTGTACGAGACAAGCTTCCAACTATCATCATTTCAACCCTACAGGAGTTGATCCCAGCATGTTATCTAAATATAAACAGTGCAGTAACAATTCTGGCCACCATTTGAGGTGGTTTAGGATTTAATAAATGAAAACGCTAATCCATCTTTGTAGTGTTTTCATTTTACTGTACATTTACTGGCTGTTGTACCTGCTGGGGTCTCTATGGCCTGATGGTTTCTTATTAATTCTGGCCAGCATGCCCATCCTCTGCAGGCCAGTCATTCAGTGCTCGAGGATGCACTAAGATGTGGCTAAGAAACTATGCCTGATGCAAGTTTAAGTGGGTTGGCCTTGATGCACATACAGGATGACATCGATGTGGATATCACACTGGTGCTGAAAAACTTTGATCCATGTAAGGATCACCTGTTTAATGTCTTCCCAAGGCAATACAGCAGACCATCATGACGATGACAGGTGGGTACTCATGGCTGGCTATACTCTGTCGTGTGCTGACAGTGTGCTATGGATAGGTGGCCTCCCCTTTTGACTCGATTGTGGCTTGCTTAATGCGAGTGCTTAGGCTGCAGTTGCCAAATAACATGAGAACCACAGGAGCCAACAGCTCAGCTGGCTTACTTTTGGACTAGATTGTGGGCTGCTTACTATGAATGGTTTAGGCTGCTTAAAAATGCACCAAAACCAGAGTAGTCAACAGCCCAGCCTAGATGGCTTCTCTATGGACTAGAATGTGGGCTGCTATGATTCAGGCTGCCTTTTTTAAGGGATCCAAACCACAGCAGTTAGCAGCCATGGGGCAGTGAAGACTTTTGTGGGGTTGGTTTGAGGTGGTGTGAATGGACCTCTGTGTAACTACAGCGGATATAAAAGGTTTACACACCCCTGTTAAAATGCCAGGTTTTGTGATATAAAAAAAAAAAAAAAAAAAAAAAAGAGACCAGAATAAATCATTTAAAAACTTTTCCTAGCATTAATGAATTGAACAACAAACAAATCTGTTAGATGAAAATTATAAAAAACATACAATATGCTGGTTGCATAAGTGTGCACACCCTTAAACTAATAATTTGTTGAAGCACATTTTGATTACAGCATTCAGTCTTGAGTACACACCTGCCATCAACTAAAGACTCTGATTAACCCCAAATAAAGTTCAGCTGTCCTAGTAGGATTTTCCTGACATTTACTCAGTTGCCTGCTACAGCAAAGTCCATGGTTCGCAGAGAGCTTACAAAGCATCAAAGGGATCTCATTGTTGAAAGGCATCAGGAGAAGGGTACAAAAAAATTTCCACAGCATTGAATATACCATGGAACACAGTGAAGACTCATCAAAAAGTGGAGAAAATATGGGACAACATGTTGCAAACTGGATGCACCTCAAAACTAATGAAAAGACAAGATGAAAACTTGTCAGGGAGGCTTCCAAGAGACCTACAGCAACACTGAAGGAGCTGCAGGAATTTCTGACAAGTACTGGTTGTGTACTACATGTGACATTCTCCTATGTATATGTCTGGACTATGGGGTTGGGTTGCAAGATGGAAGCCTTTTCTTACACAGAAAATCATCCAGGCCAGGATAAAATTTGTAAACCAATACATAAAGTATTCCAAAAGCATGTGGGAAGATGTCTTATGGTCTGATAAGACCAAGGCTGAACTTTTTGGCTACAATTCCAAAAGGTATGTTTGGTGCAAAAACAACATCTCGCATCATCAAAAGAACACCATCCCCACGGTGAAGCATGGTGGTGGCAGTATCATGCTTTGGGGATGCCTTTCTTCAGCTGGAACTGGGGCTTTAGTCAAGGTGGAAGGAATTATGAACAGTTCCAAATACTGGTCACTTTTGGCCCAAAATTAGGAGGCATCTGCCAGAAAGCTAAAGATGAAGATGAATTTCACCTTTCAATACGACAATGACCCCCAAGCATACATTCAAATCAACAAAAAAATGGCCCAGCCAGAGCCCAGACCCAAATCCAATAGAAAATCTGTGGGGTGACCTAAAGACGGCTGTGCACAACAGATGCCCTCGCAATCTAAAAGATTTGGAACACTTTTGCAAGAAGAGTGGGTTTGCCAAGTCAAGATGTGTCATACTGAGACTCCTACCCAAGAAGACTGAATGCTGTAATTAAATCAAAAAGATGCTGAAAAGTAATGTGTGCGCATACACAACAAAAGTATTAGTTTAATGGTGTGGACACTTATGCAACCAGCATATTTGTAAGTTTTTTTTTTACATTTTTCCCCCAACAGATTTGTTTTTTTTATTTGAATTGTACAGGTTGTAGGTCACATTAAAGGAGGGAAAAGTTTTGAAATGATTTACTGAGGTTTTCATTTTTTATATCACAAAAACCTCGCATTTTAACAAGGGTGTGTAAACTTTTTATATCCACTGTAGCTACACTGATGTAGTGCAGGGGCTTGTTGCAGTGAATGATCAGGCGGTCTTCCCCAGTTGACTGGGTTGTGGGCTGCTGGCTGTGAATGGTTTAGGTTGCTATTAAATCCACCTAACCTAGAGCAGCCAACAGCCCAGCCAAGATGGTTGGACTGGATTGTGGGCCGCTTACTGTAAATGATTTAGGCTGCTTTTTTAAGGTATCAAAACAAGAGCAGTCATCAGCTCCCAGCAGCAGTTACTGTCCACTGGCTGTGTGAGCTGTGACTGGACTTGTGTGGAACTGGCTGCTGGCTTCCCCCTTTTCTGGCTGGTGTGTGGTGGTGTGAATGGACCTTTGCAGGGTTGGTGTGTGGTGGTGTGAATAGATCTCTGTGTGACTGGCTACCTTGATGTAGGAGAGGGGCTTGTTGCAGTGACTGGATCAAGTTATTATCCCCTCTTGGCTGGGTTGTGGGCTACTGCCTGTGAATTGTTTAGGCTGCTATTGAACACATCTAAACCAAAGCGGCCAACAGCACAGCCTGGATGGCTTCCCTTTGGACTGAATTGAGGACTACTTATTGTGACTGGTTTAGGCTGCAAGTTATCAAAACCACAGCAGTCAGTGGCCAGTGTGTGCACGCGTGTGTGGTTTGAATGGATCTCTGTTGAGACTGGCTACCCTGATGTGGTACAAAGGCTTATTGCAGTGAATCACTGCTAGTAAATGCCAGTTAAGATGGACCGTGGACATCTCAGACTAAATATTGGCAGGGCAGCATGGATGCATGGGGGGGGGGGGGTGGCAATACCAGACCTTGAGTACAAATTGAAAAAAAAAAAACAATGTCTACACCCCTGACACATTTTCCCTGGTTTATCTACCACTCCAGGAAATTTCTAACCCAGCTTCATCATATCATCTCTTCCCGGATACAAAAATATGCAAAACATCTGGAAAACCACATTTATTACCCCACTGCACAAACAATCTAAACCTGAAAACACCTTCACTTTCACCCGACACTTCCACCTTGCCCACTCTTAGCAATGTGCTAGGAAAAATGCTTCAGCAATACCATCTCCTTATCCTAAAACAGCATGGATTCTGAACAAGTCATAGTAAAATTATGGCAAGACATTCTCCTCAACATGAGCAAAGGTAACTTGACAGGAAAAATGCTTGATGACCTCACAAAGACCTTTGACCTACTCAACCAATAACTCATCCTTCTCTCTCTTTAGATAATCAGCATTAGTAACACATTCATCACTGTCGAAAGATTTTACTCTTCTAACATATTCTGGAAGAATCACACCAAGTTCTTGTAAGCAAGTAAAACAGCTTTATTTTACATGCATGGAGATCTGCTACATGATAGTAATATGCCAGCAGTCTGGCTACTTGTACTTTAAGTTCTCCTTATATAGACCCTCCTGCACGTACATACACGTAGCACAGAGGACTTTCATTAAAATTGATAGTTTGATTACTTGTTTTTACCAGCCAGTACCACAGTTATTCTTGCACCATTAACTTTCTTATCAGTAGTTTTAAGATTAACTCCTGCATTCCTCAGTGATCAACATTTTCCAGAACATTTCAGTTTGCACGCAGTGAACATTTTTCTGCTTAACCCTTTAAATACAGAATACAAAATATGTTGACTTCAGTATTTTTCCACATTTCCCCCCTTACAACATTTTGTATACTGTTTATTTTACACAATCCCAGATACGTTGTATACCTTCTCATAATCAGAGAAATATGCTTTTGTAGCATTGGCAGAGATAACCTTCGATATTATCATTTTGATACATGGTATGCAACAGCAGCCAAGCAGCAAAAATATGATTGCACCAACACATACAGCAATTAAAATGTTCATCAACACAGAACCCCAGTTTCCAAACAGATTTTGGAAAAAAGTCAGTCAAGGGGTTTGGACCAGGTTTAGTCAGTTCAGAAACTTGTTGAATTATTTCAAGATGGCTCTGAATCGCGTGCTCGTTATCAGGAATGAACGAGCAGCACTCCTCGTATCAGAGCGCAGTACCTCCTTTCGCCGCTAGGGTGAAATCGAGCCATACGGTTCTGCAACACTACTGTTCTCATCGCCGTTAATTCGTCCGTCACCAATTCTAGCTCTGAAAATGTCGCATTACTCAGAGTCTCTAACAGTTTTGACAGTTTTCTCAGTTCCCAGATGGATTTTACTGTCCCATATGCTGGCAAAATACCAGCCCAAGCAATTACATCATCGCCTAGGTCCATATGTGAGAGTCCTTTGCTGCTGACGTGTGCCAAGTCATGGTGATAAATCCATGACGCATCAATGTTACCAACGGGATTAATAGGTTTATTAAGAGAACGTGCATTTCGTATTTTACCTTGAGGCAACGCATTTGCGTGCCTGATAGCTGGTATCAGATATCCCAAAAAACAACTTCCTGACCAGCCATATGGTAACCATTTATATGCTTTCCTACCGCAAATAAAATAATCATTTGTTTTGATGGTAATATTGGTTGCAAATTCATAACTCCCATTTGGCTTTAGCCCCTTAAATAACAGGCCATATACATACAGCATTTTTTCAACAAAACTAATATCATTTACATTGATGTCTTTTTTTATAGCTCCAAACTTGGTCTCACACTGCCCTTCTAGGGTACAATTATGAACTACTGTCAAATTACATTGGCTCAGCCCCACCTTAACTTTCCCAATCTTTTGAAAACACACTGTTCCATTTTGGCGCCCCAGAAGAGGCAGCGCCACCTTGTCTCTCAGTGGTACTTCTGTGGTTTCAAACAACAAACTATTCCAAGTATCATTTATTCCCAGAGGGGCTGTCCCTAACATTAAGCCACTATGTACAGTAGGTATTGCAGTACATACCCAACAATTTGAGACATTCATTGAGGATGCATATGCGTATTTAATCGCTTGATATGTATTAAAGTTTGGATGCCAGCTGGTGTGTTTGTCTCTTTGAATGGCTAGCTTCATTAAAAGACAGAAATGTCCAAAACAGAAATATTACAATCACAATAGTTATAAACAATAAAACATTGCAATAGAACCATTTTCTCTTATTCTCATTATTGTCCTTCATGATTGCTGCTGTCTGTTTGTTCCTCAGGGGAACTCAAGTCTTTATTTAACTTAAAATGTTTTATGATTTTGCAGTGCGTTAGGTGGATCCATGAGGACCTTTCTTTAATCCGAACTGCTGTTGGAGTTGCGATTAGCACCTGGTAGGTGCCCTCCCATTTGGGGGATGCCCAATTCTTGCGTTTTATTATTTTGATCCAGACCCACTCGCCGGGTCTGATTTCCGTGATCTTGTCGTCTCTTGAACCTGAAAAACAATCATTCGTTAAACAGCTGTTAGTATTGGTCAGCATTTTCCTCATGTACTCAGCTATCTCCTCACCTCCCTCACGTTCCGCAGGCAACAAGTTTTGCCACTGAGGTGGGAGTTGTGCGCATGGAAAGGAGGGCTAGAGGTAGACAGGTAATCCAAGACTGATGTGTCTCGGCCATTAGTTTTCTCAACTTGCCTTTTAGAATGCCGTTATGGCGTTCCACCAACCCTGCTGACTGTGGGTGGTAGGCACAATGGTGTTTCAATTCAATTTGGAAAACTGTAGACAGTTTCTGTATGATCTGATTGACAAAATGCGTGCCGTTGTCAGAGTAGATGCGTGTAGGAAGTCCAAAGTGCGGGACGATGTGATTGACCAAAATTTTAGCCACTGATTGAGCATCCGGATGTGTCACCGGAAAAGCCTCAACCCACTTAGTAAATGCATCTACTATTACTAACACAAACTTCTTTAGTTGTGCCGGGTCAATTCGATGAAGTCCATACATATTGTATGAAAAGGATAGGGGTGTTGGAAATGATGCCAGAGCAACTCTGACCCCTCCCCCGTGGTATTTAGCACATACTATGCAGGATAGACAAAAACGTTTTGCATATGCAATGAAACCCTTGGTCCAAAAGGTAAGGTGGATAATTCTAACCATAGCTGCAGGGCCCAGATGGGAAGGGCCATGCACAACTAGTGCTGCATACCTAAAAAGATTAGTAGGCAAAACATATTTATTATCCGGTCCCACATAGATTCCTTTGTTCTGCCTAACACCATACCTAGTCCAGCGTTGTTTTTCCTGTACTGTGCTAAGTTCCTGCATGACTTGTAAGGTTTGCAAATCAAATTTATCTGTTGGTTGTAATTCTGTAGGTGTGGTTTCAAGTGAAAAGGTACTGGACATAGCTGCCTCTTTGGCTGCTTTGTCTGCTAGGGCATTACCAAGTGATACCGGGTCCTTAGCACGGGTATGAGCAGCGCATTTACAGATGGCCAAACCCGTGGCCGTTGGACGGCTTGTAGTAATTCAAGGATTAGGTCTTTGTGCATAATGTCTTTCCCAAGGTTGTAACCATTCCCCTATTTTTCCATTGCTGAGCAAACACATGCACCGTAGAGAAGGCATATTGACTATCCGTATAGATAGTGACATTCCTGTCCTCTGAAAGGAGACATGCCCTTGTCACAGCAATCAGTTCCGCTGCTTGAGCGGATAAGTTCCCGGGAGTGGTCTTGCCTCTATTATCTGAGTTGCAGTAGTAACTGCATACCCTACCTGCGTGGTGCCTGTTTCTGTTTTGCGTGCTGACCCATCTACAAACAGTGTCCAGTCCGCATGTAGTAAGGGTTGATCTTTAAGATCCGGTCTTGGTAGAACTTTAGAATGTATGAGATCTAAGCATACATGCGAATACCGTCTTCAGCAACAGGTAGCAATGTCGCTGGATTTAAGGTAGTGCATCTCTCAATTGTCATGTGTGGCTGCGATAACAGCGTAGTCATACAAGATAAATGTCTGCTAGGTGACAGAAATGTTAACTTGTCCTGCAGAAGGATGACTGCTACAGAGTGCGGACTTTTAACGTAAGATCATGGAACAATACGAACGTGGCAGACGCTTGTACCCACAATGCGCTTCGAATTAGTGCATGCACACAGTGTGGTAATGCTCGTGCTACTGAGTCTAATTTGCTAGAGTAAAATGCCAATGGTCTTAACTTATCTCCATACATTTGCATTAAAACAGATGTCATAAATCCCTGCTTGCAATCTACAGTCTGTATAAAGGTCTTACTGTAATCTGGAAACCCCAATGTTGCTGACCCAGCTATCAGTTGCTTGATCCTAGTAAATGCCTGTACTGCCTTGTCTGTCCAGTGCAGCAAATCTTTTGCCGCCATCGGTATTGCAAAATTAAGTCTGATAGCGGGTGCACTTCTTCGGCGTAGTTGGGAATCCAACTACGACAGAAGTTCGTAATGCCTAAAAAGGACATCATTTCTTTTTGTAGTTGGCATGGGGGCTTGTAAAATAGCATTCTTTCTGCGGTCATCTAATCGCCTGCCCTTCCCAGAGATAGTATAACCCAGGTAACGTACTTCTAATTTACAAAATTGTAACTTAGACTTATTTACCTTATGTCCTTCGTGTGCCAGAAAGTGTAGTAGTCGAATAGTCTCGGACTTACAGAGTTCTTCCGTAGTCGCGGCCAGGAGGATATCATCCACGTACAGCAGTAGGTGGCACCCTTGGGCTGGTTAGAACTGAGCCAAATTGGTGGACATCTCTTGTGAGAAGATGGTCGGACTTTCGCAGTATCCCTGCGGTAACCTGGTATAGGTATAACGCTTGCCCATGAACGTAAATGCAAACCAAAATCTACTATCTTCCTGCAAGGGAATAGAGAAAAAGGCATTACTGATATCAATTACAGAAAAGTAGTTATCCGTTGGAAGGATATCGTTCAGCAGAATAGACGGATCCGGGACTATGGGGCCCGAGGTACCACCGCTGCATTTATTGCCTGTAAGTCTTGTACCATCCTCCATGTCCCATCCGGTTTTACTGGAAATAAGGGCGTATTACACGGTGAGTCTGTGCACAGAATTAATACTCCAGCTTTCAAAAGTGCTGTGATTACCGGTAAAATGCCCTCCTCTGCCTTTCTGCTCAAGGGATACTGCCGTTTATGAGGTCTAAATTCTGACTTGGGTGTAATCTTTACCTGTCCTGCCGTTCTAATCAGTCCGATATCGTGCTGACCCTGCGACCATAATGAGTTTGGAATCATCTGCAATTGAGATTCTTCGATGGGTGTAAGGAGACATAGTCATAATGTCCCAGGGGATTGTATCGGTTTGTCTTCCCTGAGGTGCACGGTCGGTCTGGCTTGTGTAACCCAGTTAAGTTTTTGAACCTGAATGCCCTAACCTGCCAACTGTTCTGGTGTCCATCCTACCCATTCAGTTATTTTCTTACCCACGAGGTACCATGACATTCCTTCACCCTCCGTGACTGAAATATGTGTGGTTAATTCATTCTTATACAGCAGCTGCATATCCCTTGTAAGGCTACATGTGACTGCAGAATTACCTAGTGTGTCCCAAAAAGGCTATGCAATACTAGTTTGGTGACTTTAAAACTAAGAAATTTCTTTTCGTATTCTAAATCAGGTCCGCACATCTTCTGTAATACATTGTGCAATGTAATGGATCTGACACCTTCGGATTTGTTATGCCGTATTTGCTTAATGCCAAATTTGTAAGAGCCGTCACTACACTCTGGTGGCCTGTCTCTATCAAATCATTACTATACCAGTAATGGAGATCTCCCTGCCCCTCTAATAGCATTGCACTATTCAGTTCTATTCTCCTTGCCACCATCCCCGTGGAGGTTGGGACGGCTGCTATACCGAACACTTGCATTAAATCTCTTCCTAGTAAATGTACTGGGCAGATTTTTGAAATTATTACTCGGAACCGTATGGTTTGGTTCGTCTCTGGGTCGGTAAACCACAGAGGTTTGGACAATGGCTCTTTGTAAATACGACCATTTGCTGCTTTTACAAGCACATATTCATCCGAGGTAACATCGGATGATATGGCAGTACTTCTGACTAACGTTCGTGAAGCCCCTGAGTCACAAAGAAATTCTATGTCTCGACCCTCAACTTGCAATGTGATCACTGGTTGGGATTCCAATTGCATAGTTGATGCTAGTGCTGTTAAGATTTACCATTTGATATTTCTCATTTTCTGCCATTTCCTGTCCCCACCCATCGTCTTCACTTGTACCTACTTCCCCATTCTCACTTTCTTCTTCTTCCTCATACCCTCCATCTACGTCTTTTTGACCGTCATATAGTCATGCGGTACTACCGGAAGCAACCATTGGTTTCTCCGGTCCTCTGCAATCTCTGGCGAAATGTCCTTTTTTACCGCACTTAAAACACTCCCCCCTCTTCTGCCTACCCTCGAAATCCTCAGAATGACTTATGCCTCCCCGTCCTCGTCCTCTTCCCCTGCCACGCCCTCTTCCACGATTTGCGGAACCTTGAACTAACATTAAAGTTCCATCTTCACTAACTGTAAAAGTCTGGGCTTTTTTATCTTTTTTTTCCTTCAGGTATTTCTCAGCATGTCTAGCATAATCCATAAGGGGCTGTAGACGCGCTGTCCTGTGTGTGATCATATGCTTTTGTATAAAGTTACCAATGGCTGTCTTGCAGCCCTTTAGGAATGCATTTTTCAGTTGCTGTTCATAGGGTGAGTCATTTGCCTGATTTTCTGCCTTAATCAACCCACTATGAGCATCAAAACATTGTGTGAGACGATGTAGATAATTGTCTACGGTTTCGTCATCTGATTGAACGCATTGATTAATGCAAGTCCAATCTGCTTTGGGCTTCCAATGTTCTTCTATTTTATCTAGGAGAGTCTTTATTCTGGTTCTACACACTTGAGTTAAACGGCAAGGCTCCCCCTTCCTCTGGTAGCAGGGGGTCCCAAGTTCCGCAAATAAGGTGCCAATCAGGTCCTAGGATTTGCCTTATTACTTGTTCAAATTCTACAGCGTTTAATCTATAACTCATTCTCATGCCCCCTACGTCTGTACGGAATTTACGCATATCTACTTTTGGATGGGGAATCCCCTCTACCGCTTTTCGGATATCATCACGGGTCCACGGTCGGTAGACCAATATGGTAGGACCCTCGCCTTCTGCGCCTGCTTGAGGATTTGCCACTTCTATCAGTGGGTATTCCTCTCCTTCCTGATCTACCTTCTCCTTAATTTTCCAGTCCCCTTCTCTCCTAATACTTCCACTGCGTAAGTCAAGAGTGTTGGCAGGCTCTCTCTGTAATATAATACGTGGCATGGGGGGGACACTCACCGAAGCCTGGTATTGCGGTGGGTCCTGGTCGGGGGGCACCTCAATAACCTGTGCAGGGTCTGGATACTGGATGGGAGGGGCCGAGGGATTCTGGTGACTGCGACTGACTATGAAGTTTCATTATCTTCCTTTTGAACAAAGTACACATCTCTTTCACTTGAATTACCACACCCTTTTTTCAAATTTTGTTCCTTATGTCTTTTATTTGCTTCCTCCAGCCATTTCTGTGCCTGGGGAATCCCTACCTTCTTTGCTTCCTTGTCTTATTTCCTGCTTGCTTGCGCAGTAATCTTACTAGATTTTGACATTCTGACTTATTTAAACATCCACTAAACCCATGTTCCTTTTTCCATTTATCTAAATACTTTACATTCTTTGGGTGTAAATCAAACATAAACTTTTCATCTTCAGTTTTGTCGCCTTTGGCGCAACTGGTTCCTGTTCCCATTTCTCTTACGAGAAACTATTCCTGTTCCTGAGATCTCTTGTATATGGAATCTATTCACATATACCCCTTATACTTTGAGAAAATTCAATTTCTCCCTTGACTAGTCCCTTAAAATTTAGACAAAAATTCCAATCAGAAACAAAAATAGCTTTTCTTTTTGCTTACCTTTGTGATTCCTCCGCCCTGTTTCGCTGCCACCTCACGGATTGAATCTGGAAAGAGTGACTGGCCTCTAATTTCAACCTGTTTCAGTTGGAGGTCTTTCATTCGAGGAGAGCCTGATCTCTCTCCACCTGCGCAGGTTTTCAGCCTCTCTTTGTTCGATTCGCAGGCAGGGCCGCCTCTAACGTTAAGCCAGTTATGTCGAAAGATTTTACTCTTCTAACATATTCTGGAAGAATCACACCAAGTTCTTGTAAGCAAGTAAAACAGCTTTATTTTACATGCATGGAGATCTGCTACATGATAGTAATATGCCAGCAGTCTGGCTACTTGTACTTTAAGTTCTCCTTATATAGACCCTCCTGCACGTACATACACGTAGCACAGAGGACTTTCATTAAAATTGATAGTTTGATTACTTGTTTTTACCAGCCAGTACCACAGTTATTCTTGCACCATTAACTTTCTTATCAGTAGTTTTAAGATTAACTCCTGCATTCCTCAGTGATCAACATTTTCCAGAACATTTCAGTTTGCACGCAGTGAACATTTTTCTGCTTAACCCTTTAAATACAGAATACAAAATATGTTGACTTCAGTATTTTTCCACAATCACCTAGTTCCAGGACTTCTTTTCAATCAAATTATTCACAGTTAAATTATCTCAGCCCCCACTTCTTTGATTGGGAGTACTCAAGGTTCTGTACTAGCCCTTTTTCTTTTCCATTTTTATTATTAAACTACCTTATGACCACCCTATTATACAACAGACCATCTTCTTTGATGACAAGGTAATTGTTGCGGGTCCCTCTATACAAAGAGGACAAAGCAGGCGGGGTAGTTTGTTTAAGATGCTTTATTACATAGAAAAGCATCAGGATGAATAGGAGCATCATTAAGTATAAACAAACGTGCTCAGTATTTATACATTTGTGCAAGTCCTTGGATAGCTTCTTAAAAAGAGATCCACACATTGATCTACATCCTCCCTCTTAAAAAGATTGCCCTAATCAAAACAATATTGCAATTAAAAAAGCATCAATACAAACATTAAAACAGACACAATGTTCATGCCAAGTTTCAATGCATCTATAACATGGACTGGAGATGTAAATGGATCTAGTAACATAATCAGGACTGGATTTAGCAACATGGATAGTCTTCATACCCCCTGCTAATCATATCTACACCAATACCAGCTATGCCCCCCATATCCCCTGCTAATTATATCTAAACCAATTATATATACTAGCTAGTGCCCCATCAGGAACTTCAGGATTCAAAGGAATGGGAATATTCTCTGGAACACTGGACAATACACTCTAAGATGGAGCCTCTCTCACAGACTACATGCTGTGGTATAGACTTGGACACTGCTAGCAAAAGTTTCTGATTCCACTTAGTGTCAATTCCTTGTGAATCCACAATGTATGCTCTCAGCTCTGGGCAAATGTTCTTCTCATGGCCCTATCCCTGTATTCGGTCTCCTACAGGTTTTTGATGAGATCTATGCCTGGCATACAGGACATTGTGGATATGCAGGAGGTCCAGAGAGGGGTCTGACAAACGGTCTCTCAGCTCTGGGCAAATGTTCTTCTCATGGCCCTATCCCTGTATTCGGTCTCCTACAGGTTTTTGATGAGAGATCTATGCCTGGCATACAGGACATTGTGGATATGCAGGAGGTCCAGAGAGGGGTCTGACAAACGGTACCAAAATTACCCATTCTAAAGACTTAACCTTGCCTATGATATAAATAGGACCTAGTGGAGAGAGAGGCATGTATCCTAGAGACTTCCGTGTATATGGAACAGGCTCCCCATCCATGTGAAAGAGTTCCTCCCTAATCCAATTCAAGTGCAACTTAGACAATCTGATGGGAAACCGGAAATTCATCCCTGATTTGGCACCTATGTCTCCGATGCAAACAGGTAAACTGTAAATGGTTCATCTCCCAGGCCCAGGCTTACACTTATCAAGGGGATCAGAACTTGTCAGAGATTTGGGATGCATGGCTAGATTTGGCCCCTGTGGTCATTATCCTAGTAAACACCTATGAAGGACTCCAAGCTGATCATAATTTCTGGAAATTTGTATCCTTACCACTTCTCATAATGGATTAAGCAGTTTTGCTGGCCTTATCATAATAGGATTTCTGCATTAAATGCTTCTTCAACAGAAAAGCTTCTTCAACAGATTGGTTTTCACTGATCTGTTGATCTTGACACATGAAACTGGTAATATGGTTCTGGTTCGTCTCGACAGACGTTGCTGAGCAGGTGAACCAAGATGTTTATCACAAGTAATGTTTCCGAGATTCAAGAGAGATGAAAACATTACTATTGTCTTGTTTTGACTTCTCTAGTAACTGTTCTGCACTTTGAACTGCATGCTCTGCCAAACCATTTGACTGTGGATACTCTGGGCTACTTGTGGCATGAGCAAAGTCCCACTCTTCAGCAAATCTTTTGAATTGTTGGCTTGTAAACTGTGTACCACTGTCAGAAATAATTTTGTGCAGACTACCATGGACTGCAAAATGACACCATCTTAGTAATGACAGTAGTAGATGATGGATTGGGAAGTAGGCCAATCTTGAACCAAGAGTCTACTAGTACCAAGTAAAGTTGACCATTCGACGAAAATGTTGGTGGCTACTGTTGATCAAGGTAGTTCCATAATCTGGTTTTGCTGAAGTGGTTCTTACATAGAACAAGGCAAAAGTATCAATATCTTGTGACAGAGGGCCAAAGGGCCAAAATACTAGTCCTCTTGCCCTTTTGGTAGAGTTTGCTCCTGGGTGACCTCGATGTAAGATAGGAACAATAACTTTAGGACCTTTCATGATGATAGTCTGACATCTCATCTCTGTATGGAATAAGGTTGCACTTCTGGAGGTAAACTAGACTGGTTTGACAGTCATCCTGCTTTGAGAAAGTGGTTGAGCTTCTGTAAAGCTGGATCTGTGGCTGTATGGTCTCTCAACTCATCAAGGCATCTGGAAGAAAATTTCTCACTTCCATGACTTCAAAATCAAATTGCTCATTCTCATGCTGTTCAATGGTTGAAATGGGCAATCTGGATAATATTCAATTCTACTGCTGACATCCAGTCGCAGTGTTGCTTTCTTCGTAGTGTGATGAATCTACGATTTTATTTACTTGATACTCCTTACCTAGCGACATAAAGAGCTTTTTGATTTTTGTTACAAACTTGATTGTAACACGCTGCTCTATTTATCTGACTGCTATTTCATGTTTTTTATAACATCCTGTAACGTTTACTACATTGATCTGGTGTAGTGGTTTATCAGACAGATAAACAGGAAGAGACATTGTTTCATTTTTTAACAGCTGACATCTTGTGGCTTTCCTGAATTTTTTCACTCTATGACAAACTTGATACTTATTTTTTGGTGTTAGCAAGTGAATATTCACCGGATACTACAATACTGACTTCAATATGCTGTTACATTAATTACTTGATAGTGAACGTTTGTTTAAACATTTTTTTACGTCACAATTTTATTGTATTAGTTGATAGGCATCAAGTTTGTATTGAATTGTTTTAAACAGATTTTGCACATTTCTGATTCCAACTATGCAACGTTTATTACAGGAGCATCTTGATATTACCAACAAACTTATTCAGGCGCTCCATGAGCAATGTAACAATCAGGTTAATGATAAAGAAATCCTGATCTCCGATACGCAGGAGCAGCTCCTTACTTTACACTCTACACCTAATACAAGTGCTCATAGAAATAGAACCGTTGTTAGGCAACGATCCACATCACCTATTAGAAATGCGACGACGTCCGGGAATACGGTTCCAACTACCAATCCTATAATTCATCATAGAGATGAACATGGTGTCAGTCACAATGGACATTTAATGTCAGACATCCATCCCACCCACAGTTTGGATTTGAAACAATATTTGTTGCCCCTTTCATTGAAGAACAATATGTTTTTTTCTAGAGATATGGGGTCCCTTAATTCACAATTGGCTGAGTTTGAGAAGACATTAAAAGCATTTAAGTCTCTCCAGATGGATAATGCGTTCTTAGAACGCTCACTTGAATTAAAACAAGTACCTAAGGGTTTACGGATTTTTAAATTACCTCATGGTTTTGAGGAAGGTACTGTTATATTCAGTGATTTGTTATCCCTTTTTGACAGAGCTGGCCTTGATTTATTGAAATTAATTATACGTAACGCTCACTTGAATTAAAACAAGTACCTAAGGGTTTACGGATTTTTAAATTACCTCATGGTTTTGAGGAAGGTACTGCTATATTCAGTGATTTGTTATCCCTTTTTGACAGAGCTGGCCTTGATTTATTGAAATTAATTATACGTAACAGTGAGAAACTCAACATGTTAAATGAAAAGTTATGTCAACTTGATAGAAACATTAAAGCAGACCTTTTATTCGAGTACAATAAATTTAGATTAGATAATATATTTAAGGACATGGACAGTTATGTGAACAAGGGACTTGATATTAAAAACCACAAAATAGAAAGCGACAGCCATGACTATAGGAACAACAAAGTCTATATACACTTTAATATAAGAACATGAAATATTACAAAGAAACTAAAGGACACTACAGTCAGGACAGACACTATCCAACGGTGGGCTTGGATCAAACTCACAGGTATAACACTAATAACAACAACAATGATTAATCAGAACCAGTTTTTTTAGATCAACCAGTGTTAAGGAGATCAGAAAGAATAAGAGAAAGACAAGGGAGTCACAAATACCCCCCGTACAATCACTACAACAAAGGGGAGCAGAGAACGAACCCCTGGCACAGATAGAAGATATTCATTTAGTGACTGCCAACCAAGATTCTGTAAATGATATTGTTCACAATCAAGATTTAGGTACTTTCAGTCTCAACTTATTCAGGTTTTAGTTTGTATAATTATACCCAACACAATTTTGGTAAGACTTATTTAGAATTGTTTAGTAAAGGTTTTAATTTTGTACCTTCATTCCAATTGGATATACGTAGTGTGTCGATGAATTTTAAACTATATACTAGATTATTGAATTTAAAAATATTTTTTCACCAGACTAATATTAATATTGATCGTACATTTTTCACTCCCAAACGCCATAGTACCTTTATTCCCCCACAACATTATATAATTCAGATTTTTGAAAAACTTTGTGAAAATCGTTTTAGAAGAATTTTAAATAACAGAACAGTCAGCAAATACAATCTGACTTCGGCAGACCATTTTTGTCTAAAAGAACTAACTAGTTCAGACCAATACAGAATTATGAAACCGGATAAAGGGGGTGGTGTGGTCATTATGTTGAACATTGATTATTATGAAAAGATGACTAACTTACTTGATGACAATGATACTTATAAAAAAGTCACCAGGTATGAAGTTAATAAAGCTTACACTACAATTGATTGGTTGATTTATGATTACTTGATTGATGTTAGAATTGACCACGATACATTCAAATATATATCAGTGAATTCCCTATTACACCTTCAATTCACCACCCCCCTTTTAGACCCATTCTATCTGCTAAAGGCTCAAAAACTGAAGCATTAGCAGCTTATATAGACTTCAAATGTAAAGAGATTTTGATAAGTATACCACATATTTTGAGAGACTCTTGGCACTGCTTAGAATTGGTCAGAGAATTTTCAAAAAATTTTGATTTAAGTCCAAATTCTTTATGGCCACAATAGATGTGGTCAATCTCTTCTCCGTTATCCCACATGACATAGGGATGGAGATGTTTGAAGATTGTCTTAACAAATACAATAGAACTAATTCTTCTGACAACCGTTTACTTACCAGTATGCTTGAACTAGTTTTAGATAATTTTGTGTACTTTTAACAATTACTATATACAGAAAAAAAGTGTTGCTATGGGGCAAGATGTGCCCCCATTTATGCCAATTTAGTTTTATCACAATGGAAATCTGACTGTTTTTACTAGTAGAGTTTGGAACAAGATTTTATTGTATTTGCGTTACTTGGACGATATTTTAATTTTTTGGGGGGAATAAGGAAGATTTTAATTATTTTATTATGTTTTTAGGAGAATCTACTAATTTTTTAAAATTTACTAGTCACATTTGTGATAATGTGGAATTCCTGGACATTAAACTTACAATTGTGAATAACAAAATTGAATCAACTATATTTAGGAAAAAAAACATATTCAAATTCGTTCTTACACTATGACAGTTGTCACCCATTTCACCAAAAAAAGAATTTGGTCAAAGGCCAGATGGTGAGACTGTCCAGATTAACTAGTGACAATCAAGTGTTTAAATATGAACTGGATTTACTTATCAATGTTTTTAGACAGAGGATATCCTCATGATTTAGTACATTAGTAAAGAGGTGACAGTTATGAGGCTGACTAAATACAAACCTATTATTAATTATGAAATATCAGAAGGAATTATTCCACATATTCCTACTTTCAGTAATGATAGGTTTATAATTCCTTTTAACAGAACACAAGAGATTGTTGATTGTGTCCAAGAACTATGGACTAGTACTGTAGACACAAATGAGGAACTTGTGCGATTCTAGGAGCGGTACCTAAATTTACATACAGTAAAGGCAAAAATTTGAAAAATTTATTTGAAAATAATTCTAACAGTGATCAGCTGAGAAGATGAGCAAATGTGGCACATGCCACGTGTGTAGATTTATTTATGATGGTCCATACATTTCTATACACAATTATGGAAAAACTTAAAATGTCCTGGTCACTGCAACTGCAATTCCAGTATGGTTGTTTATGCACAGCATGTGAAGCCTTTTATATAGGGAAAACCATTAGAAAATTAAAAACACGTGTCACAGAACATCACAGTGACATTAAAAGGCATATCTACAAACATGTTATTCAACCATACTACATCTTGTGGTAATTTTAAAAGATTTTTGTTTTTTGTCATAGACAAGATACCACTTAATACACACAAAGGTGGAAATGATAGAACACTGCTAGATACATTAAAGCAGAGAATAAAAGAATGTTTATGGCAACTCAGGCTTAATGCCTGTAAATGGCCTGGTCTCAACGAACATGTGGCCATGTCCAGCATTCTAAAATTAAGATCACAATTTATATGAACCAAGTTTTATATGTTTATAATTTTTTATCTTTAACTTGAAGGGTTTATTCATGTAATTTTAGACTAACATTATTTATTTATTAAATTTATATTTTTAGAAATACATTTCATCACACTATTTTAGATCAATGCTAATTTATATTATACATAGTTTATAATTTACATTTACAACTACATTATTTATTACATGTTATTCTTATTTATAAACATATTTATACTACAAATTGTTATTCTTATTCATATTTAACATACATTTTATATTGTAAATTAAAGTGTATTCAATATTTTTTATTATTTTACTATTTCATTTCATTTTATTCAACACACTACATTTTTAGGTCTTACCTACAATATTTGACATTATATCTCACATTCAAATATTTTAATTTTATATTTTATGTGAATATTTTCAAACATTGTATTTGAATGTGTAATTGATTTTTGTTTAGGTTTTGTTTAAAACAAATATATAAGACTAGGAACATTTGCATTGTAAGCCTGATTAAGTTAATTAATTGCTTGTCAATTTATTTTGACTGCACTATATAAAGGGATGACTTTGTAACGTATATTGTACTCTGATGATGCCCCCTGTGTGCGGATGAAAGCGCTTAGTATTTTATTTCGTGGAGCATATTGTCCTGTTCGTTTGTTTGGTCTTGTTTTTGAATATTAAAGGCTTTCTGAGGAATTCCAGGACTCAAGGTTTGCTGTTCTTTCTTTGCTTACCAATCTGGATAATGTATCAACAAGATGAAGTTTGCCTTTCTTGCAGACAAGACTGAAATGATACTTTTGCAATCTCAACATCATCTGGCTGTAGCTGTATGCATAGGCTTTCCCAAAATAGTGACTAGAGGTTGGTGGTCTGTTTCAATCTGGATAGGTGTACCATACACAATCTTGGAACATGCAAACACAATTGCCAAAAGTTCTCTCTCTATATCTAAGCATACTGCATTTCTGCTTGGGTAAGGGTACTGAATGCATAAGCAACAGGTTGACCCTTTGAAGAATGACTGCACCAAAAGCCCTTTCAAGAACTATTTTGAGGTTTCTGTCAGGCTCTACTTCACCATTACCTCATACTAGTATGTCTACTATAATAGCACAAGAATGCCCAGAAATAAATTGCTGCATTGCACGTTGAAATACTTCACCTGCAGAATTTATCCCATATGGCATTCTCAGAAATGTGTACCTTCCAGAGTACCAAAAGTGGTTAGCAATGAGGATTTCGTAGAGCAAAAATTTGCCAAAATGAACTCTTCGCATCAAAGAAAAAAAAAATGTGGCATTTGGCATAAGAGCAGCATTTTCTTTGACTGTACGTATTGGATGATGAGGTCTTTTCAGTGTCTTGTTCAAATCTCATGGATCAATACACATTCTGTCATCCGAGCTTTTCTTACCAGCTACCACCATGGAAGATACCCACTCAGATGGTACGCCTACTGGACAAATCATACCTTGTGGCACCATTTTGTCTAGTTTGGCTCAATTCTGTTCTGCACAGCTATTGGAACTTTTCAGGCTGGCCTGATAACTGGGCTGACATCTGGGTCTAACTTCATGGATTAGATAAATGGAAGCTTGCCTAGTGTGCCTTTTGAAAAGATCAGCATAGGTAGAAAAAAATTAGACTGGGCGAAATTAGAATAGTGATCTTGTAAGCGAACATGGTGTTCTTCCTTGTTAAATGAAAGCAGCCCCATTTTCAAACTGTCTCTGAACCCTAATAAGGACCGGCTGTGCCTCAGGACCGCATAGAATAAGTCGTAGCTTCTCCCATCAGAGTAACATGAAAGCATTACTGAGCTTTCAGTTTGAATCCCACTTCAACACCATAAGCTACAAGCTCCACACTAAGTCTCTCACCAGCATATACTCTAGCAAATGTTTCTGCTGACGTAACATTACACTTTGAGCTCTACAGATAAATGTCAAGCCCAGACAGTACAAAATACTTCATTCTTGAGCCATAAATTTACTGCATTAACGGTTTCACTAAGCACGGACACATCATCAACATAAAGAGCATTGAGACCCCAGGTCACTACCTTCTAATTGATCAACTTGTTTCTTGAAATGTTCCCTTTTAATAAAAGAATGTGTGGCCTTTGATTTACAAAATCTTTTGAAATTATTCCACTTTGTACATTTGGAGCACTGTAAGAGACAAATATTCTTACTTTTAGTCAAGATTCATGACTGCTACCACAATTAGGACAGTTGGCAGAGACAAATATTCTTACTTTTAGTCAAGATTCATGACTGCTACCACAATTAGGACAGTTGGCAATGAAATTGGGTGTTGGCCCTTGCTTTGAGTTTGCCGACTCACTCTTGTGCTTCACTGACACTGTGTGAACTCTGGAACTTGCTAGAAAACTCTGGGATTTACCTGTGAGTGAGTGTTGCAGGGGCTACAGTTGCTGCTATGTGCTAGAGCCGGTTTCTTTTAACCATGTGCTGCATGCCATCAACATGAGCCTTAAAAGTTACTAGAAACATGCCTCTAAGCGTCTGTCAACAAATTTCAATGGCCTTATTCAAAGTTAAATCACAGTCAAGAAGCAAAATCTCTCACTGCATCATCTTTAATACCATAAACGAGTCAGAACATCCCTTAAACCACCAAATTTGCATGTTTTAGCCTTATTTCTCAAATCAGTTATATATGCTGCAAAAGTTTCTTCAGGCTTTTGATCCAGTGTGCAAAATAAGGGCCTCTTCATTGTAATGTTTGTTTAGGGATTACATATTTCTCAAATTTACGTTTTAAGTACTCAGGGTCCTCCCTTGACTCAGCAAATACAACAATATGATGCTTTTCCCCTTCTCTAGCAAAGGTGGCGGGTGCAAACAGATGTGCTTTTTCAACAGCTTCTGACCCAGCTAAATTAAGCAGAAAATGTAGCCTGTATGAAAATGTCATCTTGCTCAAACACTCTTCAGTTCTCTGCAATATTATCATCAAAACACAAGTGTACCAGGTTTTCAAAATCCTTCAGCCATGGCAGCAAGTAAAACACAATGCAATCCAGGACCACTTGTAAATATGTATGAACAAGCTCTTTCACTGCAGCTTGCAATAACATTCAAATGCACAATAAACTCTTCAAAACACTGTACTTTGTGAAATATGCTTTGAAATGGTTGTATTTGTGAAATAACTTTATTCTAATACTGCACAAACATGCAAACACTTCATACACTTCTAACTCGGACAGCCATAATCAATATGAAAAATACATACTTTGCAAAAAAATGCAGTTTCTTTTCATTTTATGCAATTT
Organism: Protopterus annectens; assembly: GCF_019279795.1. NCBI lineage: Eukaryota > Metazoa > Chordata > Ceratodontiformes > Protopteridae > Protopterus > Protopterus annectens. Next base: position 1,009,286,992 of record NC_056747.1, on the reverse strand, counting down.
ACTTCAAACATTTTCTGTAGTAATTTGAACATCTCTATCAATATTGGAAACTTCAACTTATTTTAATATCGTTTAGAACGTTCTGTATGCTTGGCTTCAGATTTTGTGAACAAGAAATAGTTTGAGCAAGTTTAACACCTGCAATTCATTTCCGACCTGTTTTGCAAATTATACATGCAGCTGGGATGGTCCACTCATATATTCCACCAACAGTAGCTGGATGCTTCTCAGATTCAAAGTGGAGAAACTAGAATTCTTTCTGGCCACAAGTCATTTCAACCATACCTCTTCTGACACCATGTCACTCATCCCTCTATACACAGAAGGCGAAGCAGGAGAGGTAGTTTATTTAAGATGCTTTATTACATAGTAACACATCAGGATGGACAGCAGCATCATTAAATATAAATGAACTGATTAACAGACAGACCTTGCATACATACATGCTTACATCTCAACAGCTTACTACAACAAACTGGCAGTCAGACTTGCACATGCTCAGTATTTATACACTTGTGCAAGCCCTTGCATAGCTTCTTAAAGAGATACACACATACTGAACTACAGTAATCTTTACGTTCCATCACAGTCAATCAGAACACAACTGTAAAAAGACCTCAACTCCCTCAGTTCCTTGGTCAATAACCAAAAACTAATACTTAACCCCACAAAAAACAAACATACTATTTGGCACAACCCAAAACATAAAAGTTACTAAATATCGCCACTCTTAATGGCACACAAATGGAAGCAACCACCTCCTCCAAATACCTAGGCTTGTGGATAGACTAGTCACAAATGTTACATACCCATATTGAGAAATATCTTGCGTCTCTTCTGGGCTAGGAAGATCTCACCCTACCTATCCAACCCAGCCAGGGCAACTACAGTCAGGTCATTCTGGCTCATCTCAAACATGGACTACCCATAAGTGCCACAGTCTCCAAGAATAAAATCACTACAGACTGCTGAAGAGTATCTGCTGCTTTATTACTAACTCATCCTATCACAAAAACCACCACCCCACCCGCAAAAAAGCCAAATGGCTCTCCCAGTGCAGCACAGAGTAGACTTGCTACTAGCTTCTCATATCTTCAAATGTCTCCAACCTAACTCATTCCCACAACTAGCTTCTAGACATTATACCAAACACAATTGCAGATGCCTCCTCAACTCCCACAAACTAGGCTGCACTGCACCAACCACTCTCTCCATCTTTGCTCTTAAGACACAGGAATCCCTACCACTGCCTAAAGGCACTGCAATTCCCCTTCCCCACCATCAGAGCTGAACTGAAAAAATTCAGCCATTCAATCTCAATCTATACTTGCTATACCACAGGTCACATCACCTAACAGCCTCTCCACTTCTAGCCTTACTCTCTCTCAAATACTAATGCCTCTTGACTCCCATCTCCCCATCCTTCACTGCCCTGACTCTTATTATGCTGCATTTCCACCATGATGCAAACCTACAATACAGTCATGTAAAATGTACATTTATCTCATAATTGTTGCTAAATCTATTAATTGTAATAGTCTTGTATTTGCTATATATTACTTTCTGTTCTGTTTTTGATACGCGTAGCTTACTGCTTCTCGGTTCCATTTTTTTTTTATCTTTATAAATTAATTTTTTTTTATCTTTATAAATTATTTCACCAGGGCATTACCTGCAAGTGGCTGGTTATAACTCTCTACTTCTCGGCACAAGAAATGTGGACAAAGTAAAAAATAATGGGGGGGGCTTAAAAATAGGGGCACATTTTAAATATTGCTCTCAAACTTAGAAAATTACTAGAACAGGTTGTGTTAGCACACTTTCTGAAGGATATGAAGTCTAAAACTAATGTCTGCAATTATTTAGTGACTTTATGATTTGCCAGAAAACCACAGATTTTATGAGGAACAAACCAAAATATGATGCAGAAGTATGGACATTCTGTGAAAATTTGGACAGTTGAGAGGTATGGTTATGATCAGTATAAACAAGTTTAAAATAAAAATAAAACTTTATTCAGTATTTACTATGAACATCAATTTAAAAAAAATCTTTAACAAGGAATGTATAAGACCCTTTTCAATGTGGAACTGTTAGAAATATGGACTTATGACTCAAAATGAGGAACGCTCATTTTGAGTTACACGTAAGAGATCTAATGACCTATTTTACCAAAGCACTTGCTTACCCTTAATCTATAGTTCCTTGAGATATTAAATCGCTAGATCTCTGTTGGAGTAGCCTAAGCTCCACGGAATGTAGCCTGCCAAGAATCAGATGACTGTCCACCTTCCAAAGCATTAGGGCACTTCCCATGCTCACTAACATCTGCAAACCTCCAGAAGAGTGCCAAAAATCAGAGCTTTCCTGCCAGTGAAGCATCCATTCGTGGCTTTGTGGGTTCTGTGGTTAGCTAATGCTTCATCGAAGCTGGGCAGATAAGTGTACCTATTGAGATTAATAATTTCTGAGAAACTGTGTATATATTCTGTGAGAAAGGGTGGATGAATGCTTCTTGTTATAATTACCTCAACTTTTACCTTTTCTTCTGGGGAAGGCATGATAAAAGGCTCCAATAACCTCACTCAGTCCAGTCCCTTTTTCTTGTAAAGTGATGGATCTGGGTCCTTGGATGTTCTCTCCCTGATCTGCAAGAAAAGTTAATATGGAGGTACTCTACTTCAGCTTCCTTTTTGCCTCAGCTATTGGTGAATGATTTTGCTGTGACCATATTGAGTTCCTCAGACTGCTCATCGGTTTCTCTTGGTCTCTCTGATGCTGCCACTTGGAAAGCCTTAAGGACCTTGAGGCAGATATACAACCTGCAACCATGTGAATGTCCTCTTTGGGCAAGGAAGAACTACTCTCACCCACATCTATGACAGGAACAGATGTTGCTTCCTTACAGGAATGAGCTGAGGAGTTAATTTCCTGGGGTTAAAAATCATTATTTTGGATGCTCTTTTTCAAATGAGATACACAGCAAAGGGAAGCATAAAATTAAGAATTTTCCTCATCTATGTCCCCTTCAGCTAAGGTAGTCAAAGAGAACTGGCTGCGTTTTGCCAAAGGTTTACTTAATGTCTTAGTCATTGCAGTCTAGGTCTCCCTCGATTCAATAAGTAACATTTTTTTTGTAAATAAAAAAAAAAAAAAAGTTTCCCTTCACTTTCGTATTCTGATTCACAGTCAGAGGTATATGAATTAAGCTTAGCTTATAATTTAGCTTCTCCAGAGAATGGGGAAATCAGAGTCTGGAGGAAAGCTCTTCTATAGATTCAAATCTTGTACAGTTCTTTTTCTGACACTACCAGGATGGAGTTATTTTAGTGAGAACAAAAAGAAATACAAGAATCTCAACATAAACATTATAATTTGCTACAGACAGATTTCCCCTCAACATGCAGCTATTCCACCCAGCCTTACCGGATGCCTTCTTTGCAGTCAGCCACCAGCTACAGAAAATCTGCTAAATGTTATAAAATTCCCCAGTTTCAAAATTTTGTCTATAAACATTCGAAACCATCTTTGTCCAAACATCCTATGGCAACTAACCTTAACTAAGTGTTCTTGAAAATGTTCTAAAATTGCTGATGCTACTTCTCAAGCAGCTGCCACTGGGTCAGTGATGAAAAGATCAGCCTGACTATGTACTCAGAATTTACCACAGGATGTGAAAGCTGAACTTCTGAATGCTCCCCTTGGTAAAGAGGTTTTTATTTTGTTCTTCTACTACTGAGATTTTAAAAGATTTGATGAAAGGGAAAAGTTAAGATGTTACACTGATTTTTCAACCCTTCCTTTCCTAAATACAACTGAAGCTCCCCTTCCAGTTCTGACTCCTTTTATAAGAAACAGATAAAGCAATTCCAGTAAAGCATAAGCAAACAAACTCAAAAAGCAATAATGGAGAATCAAAAAATAAGGAAGGGCCCTCCCAAAACCAAGAGCAATCTAAAAAAGATGACTATCTGTTCAGTTTAGTAGCCCCCCCCTTCCCCACAACACAGTAAAGCTTTCCCAAAGTATAGGTTTTCACTTCCTCTTCTGTGACACCACTTAAGTACTGAGAGTTACTAAAAAAGGCTATAACTGGCAGCGAGACTCCCTTCATCCTTTTAAAGGCATCAACATCCGCTCAATTGCTATTCTAGATCAAGTACCGTCTCAAGGGAGTTATAGAACCTGTTCCTCCAGATCAAAGTTATGTTTTTATTCAAGAATATTTCTGGTACCAAAGAAAGAAGGAACCTGGAGACCTGCTCTGGACCTTCATTTTGTAAGGCTCCGCATCAAAAATTCAAAATGCTATCTACCTAGGGCACTAGCCTCCCTTGTCTTGAAGCAAGAAAGCTCTAGGAGTTTGGTACCCTAACCACTGTCTTTAGACCACTCATCTCAAGCTCTACAGTGGTTACATTGTGTGGAAGGTGCCCTAAAGCTTTGGAAGCTGGCCGGTTATCCAGTCCCTGGCAAGATATATGCCATATAGCTTAAGCTGCTGCAACAGTGACTTATTCAAACATGCAAGTTTTTTTTACTTATACAACTGTACTTTCCTTTTGGATGGGGACACAGTCCAACAGTTATATTCCACAATCACTGTTTTCTCATAGGAAAATCAGTGCCAGTGTCACTTCTCTGCCAGTATTGATGCCTTTCATTTTGACAATTCACTTTTTTCTCCCGTGTTTGTGCAACTACGAAGTTGTTCTGCAAGTCTAAGGAACACAGCTCTCAAACTCTTACCTTCAGAATTATGGACAAATCTAGAAGAGGATCATTTTTTTAATATTAGCACTATTAATTTGATAAGTTTGCAGAAAAAGCAAATGTGAATTAACATGTATTTTCTGAAGTAAAATCATCCATTTTAGGAGGGATTAGGGTTATCAAACACACACCACCCCAGTCTTAGTGTAGGTTTCGGTGTGGCTTTTATGATAGACAGTGGCTATTGTCAAAGTAAGGGAATAGCCACACACTCTCAAGCTGTCAAAGAGTGCACTTTTTATGGCTGTGGTCATATGGGACCAAATGACTTTTTTTAAATTGTGCTATGGCAAAATAACACAGACACTTAGGGACAAACCGATTACTGAGTTCCTCTACTAGCACGTTTTGGGAAGTAAACCCTGATGAAAATTAACAGATAGGGAAGACATGCAGACTCCACAAAGAATGCACTCTAGTCCCCAATGTTAGAGTTCTGCTTCCATAATAACTGATCTTGTGAAACCAAAAGCACCACCCAGAAAAACAGACTGTAAAAGTAACCAAAAATACCACTCAGAGAAGCAGGCTGTAAATGCAATATTAACATTACATTTACAGTCTGCTTTCCTGCATTTTTTTTCTTTTGTTTTAGAATTGGATTTGGTGCATACCTCTTAACTGTCCAGATTTTTTGCCTCATATTTTTGGTCTGGTCCTCAAAAATAGTGTTTTTATAGCAAAATCACTGAGGACAGAATGCAGAAACACTGCCAGCATTGGCAAACGTGCCTGGCTGCCTGTCTAGCAGGGAGGGCAGGGTTTGCTTCTGCACCTCAAGAGTGGTGAATCTTTGATAATAAAAATTTTTAAAAAAGTGATTATTTTACATTTGGTTACCGGGAAAGTCCAACTGGGTGAAGACCCATTTTCAGTGGAGGCCCAGGGAGAAAAGCTCCACATGCATCTTAAAAGTACATAAATACATATTATTACACAATTATACACTACAGTCAATAACATTTTTCAGACAATATACACATTGCAAAAGGCAGTTTTACAGAGAAGCAGTAGTAGCAGTTCAGTTAAATATAACATTAAAGAAGTTTAAATATAGCTAATAGGTCGGAAAGAGCTAGAATGGTAACAGCAGGCAATAGCAAGAGCAAGCACTTCTACAGCCACTTAGCCTGGACTAGTACAGGTACAAAGCCAAGAGTCATTAAAGAAACTTTTAATGGAATTTTTAAACTGATGGGCATTGACAGCAATTCAAATAGTAAAAGGAAGTGAATTCTAGACTTTTGCTACATAGTGGTAATATAAGGAATCACCAGCAGTATTGGTTGATTTGCTCAGTGAAGTGATTTATTTTCAGATCCAAGACTACGGTTAGTAAAATATGGTTTTAATATGTTTAACAGAGCTGGAATTTTAGGATTAGGATAGACAGAGCAAGGAGTAAAAATCATTGTGAGTTTAGAGATAAGATAGGGAGCTTACCAGTGTTGCACTTCACAAAGGGGGACCTTTCTTATGGAAATGTGAGGATAAATTATTACTGCAAGGACCTAAACTTCACTTTTGCCAAAATAAAAGCTCATTCTTGTAGAATTTCAGTTGCCTATATTGTTTCATATAGCATTAGTGTATTTCAAATAAAAAATAATTGTTTTAACTATTAAAGGAAACAGTATTTTTGTCCTAAAAATCTCAGTACATTCAGTATTTTGCAGGACACAAGTATTCATGAAAACGGTACTTTTCCGTTAAACCCTACCACTTCTTGCTGCTGCGTTTTGCCTGTATTTCATTAGAGGACACAAGTTTCTCTATGAGAAGTAATAAGTCCACCGTTAAACCCATACCACTTGCCTGTGTTTTTTTTTCCACACATTTCACCCACAAACAAGTTACCTTTCTTGGTTTGAAACAGGGTCATGTATCACAACCATTAAGTCACTGTCAAATGTGTATCATGCCATTAAGATTCAATACGATACAACATACAAACATGCAATGTAAAAGAGGGGGAATATGCGAGCTAAGGAAAGTGAAGAACAGCACAAACCGTTGTGACTGACTGATACCGATGCGCTTATGTGACTTACAAACTGTGAAGATCAAATATTGTATTGTTACTCTGTGTTTTCTGGAGAATAAGGTACTGCCTGTAATAGCTGATCTCGTTACTCGGTAGTCTTCTTATCTGGTTATACACTTCCTGAGATTTTACGAGGGTATTCTGCCCTCTGGTGACCTGTCTTGTCGTATAGTGTGTGAAGGGCAGTCTCAGATTTCCTGTGCATGTGGCGTCACAGATTTTCAATAGGGGATCTTGTTTCCAGCAGCTGTTCCTTGTCCACTCCATGAGCAACAGACCGGGTAGCAGCTGTTCGCCGTGTCTTCCACAATAAATGAAATGGGAATATTCCGTCAACAGTGCCTCAAACACTGTGTAATAACTCATAATTGTCCAATTCTATCTCCAAATGTTGCTCCGTCTTATGAATTGGTCGCAATCGGCGAATAGTGACTGGCAATGCAGAGAATACAGTAATATGTTAAAAGGTATCTTAAAGGAAATAGTAAAAGTGGCTGTATTCTTTCATCACAAAGCTTACTGGTTCCGCAAACTGCTACCAACACAAAGTAATCCATCAGTACACTTCCTTTGTACTTGGCAAAGCATACCGGCAAAACACAGCAGCGCAAAGTGGTAGGGGTTTAACGGAAAAGTACCATGAAAACTGTCCTGCTCAAAGAGGGACAGGAGGAAACCCTAACTGCGTCTGAGGGATACAAAAATTAAAATTTTTTTTTTATTGGTTGAGACTCCTAGTTGAGATTGCTCACAAGGTTTATTTACTTTTAATCATTTGCTTTTAATTGTAGACTCTTGATTTTACAGCTACTCATGTCATAGCTGTCAACCAGTAAAAGACAAATCTCAACAATCAGGGTCAAAATCAAAGATAATCTGGGACAATATTAAAAATATTAGTCTTATTAATCTCCCAACACTGACAAAATAATATGTGAATATTCATTTATCGAAGTAAAAGATGCCTAACTCTAATTATTGTTACTATTTAATAAATACATTTGCTACCTTTTCTCCAAAAGTCAGTTTTAGGAGGGATTAAGAGGGGCAAAGCTAAAATTTAGGTCAAAAATCAGGAACAGGTCAGATGTATGGATCAAGTACCTCTTAACTATTCCCATTTTTGACTCAAATTTTAGCTCTGTCCCTCTTACTTACTTCTAAAACTGGTGAGTTTGGAAATAAGGTGCTGAATTGCACTTAATACATAATAACATTAAGTAGATTTATCATACCTCTCAAGTGTGCCTCATTTGGGGCCTTAAAAAGTTAATGTTCCTCAAAGTTTCACATTTAAAGGGTATGTCCCACATTTAGTGTTAGGATTTTTTTAACTGATATTCTTGGTAAAAAGAAATGAATCATATTAATTCATTAAAAAAATCTTTTTAAAAATAAAAGCAGCATATTTTAACCATTCTATGACCTTCTTGATATAGATTATATATATATATATATATCTATCTATAAGGTTCATATAGAGTTCATAGGTTCATACTAGGCTATCTGCCCTAGGGCATTTATAAGCCTAGCCAGAATGTGTTTGGCTTTCACCACCCATTTTAAATTTATTTTGCTATGCCCTTTTTCGAGGTTAGTATACTGTGCCTCTGTCTAACAGTGACACAGAAGTGATACCCGGGGTAAACTTACGATCTCCCATCCACTCATCAAGATTCCTCTTGAAGAGAGTCAATGAGGGATTCTGCCTAACCTGGACTGGGATTTTATTCCAGAGTGAAGGGAGCCTCTGGGTTATGAATCTGTCCCTCCAGCATGTCCTATTTATTTCAGTGCTGAGGTTCAAGTTTCTCGAGCGCGTAGCTCGATGGGATTTGGATTTTCTGAGGTGCAGCATGTCCATTAATTCCAGGTTGGACATGGCTTTATACGTCAGGCACAGATCGCCTCTGAACAGGCGGTATGCCACTGAGTAGAGCTTGAGTTTCTTTAACCGGGCAGCATATGGCATCTGTTTGAGCCCTTTGATCCTCTTGGTGAGGTACTTTTGGGGTCTTTCCAGTTGCTGCAGGTGTCTGGTAAGGTACATCCCAAAAGGGGCATTGTACTCAATTATAGGCCTGATGAGGGATGAGTAAAGAGGCACGATGACCTCCCCTGATCTAGATGTGAATCCCTTCATGATTAGGTGGGCTATATAAAATGTTTTTCTAACCACTTTGGCCACGTGGTTGTCAAATGAGAGATTGCTATCAACTTGGGTCCCCAGGTACCCAATTACTTCTTCTATACTTAATGGATTACCACCTATGTGGTATTTGTGGGCACTTTGTTTTTGCCAAAGGGGATGACTATACACTTTTTGGCATTTAGCTTGAGGCCATGGCTCTGGCACCAGTTGTCTGTTTCTATGAGGCCCTTTTGGAGGATGCTTGTGTCGGCTGGAGAGTCAATTATGGCACCCAGTTTGCAGTCATCTGCGAACTTGGTCAGCCACAGTCCTTCCGTGTTGGCCTGTACCTCCGAGAAATACATACCGAACAAGAGAGGTCCCAGGACTGAGCCTTGTGGGACACCACTTGTAACTGGTTTGGAGTCTGACATGGCTTCAGCAATTCTAACCATGTGGGTTCTGTCCTTGAACCAGTTTGCAATCTATCTAGTGACATAGGGGTTTATATTTAAGCTGGTGAGTTTATCTATAATGCCCAAATATATACAGATAGATATATATATATCTTCTTCCTCATTTGGATATGAAGTGGTTTTGTATTAGAACATTGCCCCACCAGATGGGCAGTAGCAAGGACTACCCAAAGCCCACCTACTACTCTACGTTTCCCTGTAATTGCTAGTCTTACTGTGAATAAACATGAGATAGTTAACATCACCACATAGAATATGGACAACAGTACCACATAGAATATGGACAACAGTGTAACTGAATCTGGAAGTGAATATATTTTACAAAACTACACTCTAGCAAGTGCATCATACATAAAACGCAACTGAATATATTTTACAAAAGTACGGTCTAGCAAGTGCATCTGCAATTCTATCCAGTTTACTCTGCAGTTATTTTACACAATAAATTTTAAATTAATAAATACAATGAAAACTGATAAGGCAGGGACATTATAGGTTCATAGGTTTATACTAGGCTATCTGCCCTAAGGCATTTATAAGCCTAGCCCAACGACACCCCTTATATGAAAAAATACTGTGCCCATTAGTTTGTTGTGCCTCTGCAGCTAGTGTTCTTTCATACAAAACACACTTCCACGCTCTGGTGCAGTACTGTTTCAGTAGATAGCAGCAGTTTTACTTCTGTGTAAAAGTTACTTTGCAAACAGTTCTAGCTCATGGAAACACACCATTACTCATGTTAAGGCAAAACTTGTACATACCTGATGCAGCATCCCTCACACACCATAAATGAGACACAGGACAATCACTTCATTTTCTCAACCTGTGGTGGTGGTGGTGCAGCAGTAGCGTTGTCGCCTCACAGTAAGACGTTGTCCTGTTTGATTCTCAGCTAAACTGTCTTCTGTGTGGAGACATGTGTGAATGGGCGTACTTTCCTTGAAGGTTGTGCGTCAGAGCTGGCAACTCGGTACGTAAAAATCTACAGCCACTCATTAGCAGACCGGAATTCCGCTGTGGCGACCCCTAACCGTGAAAAGCCAAAAGACAACAATAACAGCTGATAGTCATGAAAACTATAGTTAAGAAACGTAGGGGGGGGGGTGCAGGGGCTTGCCTTGCCCCCCAAAAGCAATCTGAAGCACAAAAGTATTTTTAAGAAAGGTGGGGTGCAGAGGGGCTTGCCCCCCTGCAAAAGCAATTTAAAGCACAAACTTAGGTGGTGGTGTAAAGTTTGTTTGTGTCTTTCAGCTTTTCCCGGTTAGGGGTCGCCACAGCGGAACTCCGGTCCGCTAATGTTTGGCAGTAGAGTTTTACGTGCTGACTTGCCGGGCCTAACGCACAACCTTCAACGAAGGAATCTGAGAATCGAACGGGCAACGTCTAACTGAGGCAACAACGCTACTGCAGCACCACCACCACAGTAGGTGGTGGTGTAAAGTACTGGGTACATATTGCCCTTCTCTCCCGCTAATGTTTGAACTTGTCCTTACATCTCTTAATTAAAGAATACACAGAATAACTAGCTTGGATTAGCCGTATTTCAAGAACGAAAGCAAGCCGTCACAGATGGACTATTCAGAATGAACATTCAACAGGTCGTTGGATAATCTGCATGGCTTGTCACTCAGCCGTATTGTGTGTGCAACGTCACATGGGATTGCCCTATCAGGTAGGCCATACCCATTCCTGAGCAAAAATCACGGTGGGGTAATGTTCTAATACAAAGCCGGAATTTTAAGTCTGTGTAATAGTACTTATACGTGCAGCATAAATAAAGTGAGCTATTACAACTTCTGAAGCTGTAACAGCAGGACTGAACTATTTGTATTAAAATAAGACATGATGGCACAGTATACACAATGTGGGAATTTGCATGTCTGTCACTCCAGTGCAGAAATTAGCATGACTGTCACTCAAACTCGATTTTCCCCTGCGCAGAACTAACTGCACTAACTGCGAGGTACTACGCTTAGAGATTACCATAGTATGTGCTCGTACCCCTGTCCTTTACAGAACTATAATTCTCAGAACAATAGTGTAATACTTTTGTATAAATGCACCATATTCTGTGTTCGTTTGAATAGGTAAATCTGGATCGATACAGCATTTGTAAGCACACGTTCTGCCAAATTATTTAACCGCGGCAAGTACTTAAACTTGCTCTGTTACAACAAACACAAAATAATACAACGTTTAAAACACTAGTCACGTTGCATATTGTTGTACCTCATTCTTCACACATATAGACGAGTTACAATTCACAAACTACCACCCCTAGGGGTAACCCCTTCCCAATTTCTTTCCAAACCACTCCAACTTCGTTCCTTCAATATTACCTTTCAAGATTCTTCTCAAGCGGTTCGCTGGAATATTCTACGCGTTATGTTACTACAATTCTCTAGTAGGTTAGAATAAGTGCCCCGCCCCACGAGGAATCCAACTAGCATACGCGACTTTTTCCTAACGCTTTTCATTATCTCATTGTACCTTCCCCCTTAATCTTTCTAGCGAATGGCATAACCCAACGATCACATGTTGTTTTGATTCCCGTCGTAAAGCCAGGAAGTATAGATCGACCACAAATGTTTTACTGTATGTGATATCAATTATTTCGTCTTATACTGTATAGCTGGGCAAAGGATGTCCTCCCCTCCTAAAGAGAAGCTTGAAACAAAAGCTGGCCACCCTCCTGCAGGTCGGAATTGTACAATTTTTTTATGGAGAGACCACAATTACAGTGTGTTTACTTTCTGATAGGAGCTGCTTCCTTTAAAACAAGTGCAGAACTTCCATGTAGTATTAGTTTGTTATTTTCAGTAAGGAAATAACATTTTATGCTTTACATTAACAGTATGTGGTAACATTCGCTGCCATTGCGCCTGTTGCCCCACAAGTAGCCATATGAGAGAGAGTGCATGTGTGTGTTGGGGGCCGGTATTTAACAACGTAAAAACGATGTTCCGTCTACGTGCAGTTAATTACACTCTAACAAATACAGTCTGAGATATGAGCTGATCACTAGATAGAAGTACACATTTTAAATAATATTGTTACAATTATTATAATATGGACTTATCAGAATAACAGGTGCTGTTGGCTCATTGCAAGCTCTGTACAGAGAAAGAAGTACCCTGATTCAGTATGGGTCTTTTCATACTATGCCAGATTGTTACTTGCTATGTTTAGGTGGTAAGTCAATAATACACAGGCGCTATAAATGTGGTCTAACTTCACTGAGATGCATAGTTTAACAGCTGACTTCCAAAATAAAGTTGCATGGTATTTAGAGTATGCCTGTGTTATTTATTTACCATCTAAACTCTACATGATCATAATGAAAAAAAAATGTTTGCAAGAACTGAGGAAATATTTCTGCAGAAGTTAATATGTGTGTGTGTGCGTGCGCGTGTGTGTGTGTGTGTGTGTATATATAGGTTCATAGGTTAGTACTAGGCTATCTGCCCTAGGGCATTTATAAGCCTAGCCAGAGTGTATGTGGCTTCCGCCACCCCTCAGACTGATACAACTGTGCCCATATATAAGGTTTAGTTTACTATGCCTCTGTCCAGTAGTGACACAGAGATGACCCCTGGGGTAAACCTACGATCTCCCATCCACTCGTCAAGATTTCTCTTGAAGAGAGTCAGTGAGGGGCTCTGCCTAACATGGACTGGGTTTCTGTTCCAGAGTGTGGGAAGCCTCTGAGTTATGAATCTGTCCCTCCAGCATGTCCTATTCATATCTGTGTTGAGGTTCAAATCTCTTGCTCTCGTGGCTCTGATGGATTTGGATTTTTTGAGGTGGAGCATGTTCATCAATTCTGGATTGGACATGGCCTTGTACGTCAGGCATAGATCTCCTCTGAGTAGGCAGTATGCTACTGAATAGAGCTGGAGTTTCTTCAGTCTGGCAGCATATGACATATGTTTGAGACCCTTGATCCTCTTGGTGAGGTACTTTTGAGGTCTTTCCAGCTGCTGCAGGTGCCGGGTAAGGTACATACCAAATCAGGCATTGTACTCAATCATGGGCCTGATAAGGGAAGAGTATAGGGGCACAATGACATCTCTTGATCTAGATGTGAATCCTTTTCATGATAAGGTGGGCAAGGTAGAAGGTCTTCCTAAGCACTTTGGCAATGTGGGTGTCAAATGAGAGGTCACTGTCAACTTGAGTCCCTAAGTCCCTGATTATTTCCTCCGTACTTAATGGATTACCACCTATGTGGTAATTTGTGGGTACTTTATTTTTCCCAAAGGGTATGACTATACATTTTTTGTTATTCAGTTTAAGGCCATGACTCTGGCACCAGTCATCCATTTCTGTGAGGCCCTTCTGGAGGATGTATGTGTCCGCTGGAGTATCAATTATGGCGCCCAGTTTGCAGTCATCTGCAAACTTTGTCAGTTACAAACCTCCAATGTTTGCTTTTACCTCTGAAAAATAAATGCCAAACAAGAAGGGTCCCAAGACTGAGCCCTGTGGGACACCACTTATGACTGGCTTAGAATCTGACATGGTTCCAGCAATTCTGACCTTGTGGGTTCTGTCCTTTAGCAAGTTTGCAACCCATCTTGTGACATATGGGTTTACATTTAAGCTAGTGAGCTTGTCTATGATGCCCGAGTGGGGTATTGTGTCGAAGGCCTTTGCAAGGTCAAGGTAGGCTGTGTGAACTGCCTTACCCTCATCGTTGGCTTTAGTGACTGTTTCAAAAAAGTTGACCAGGTTCAAAAGGCAGGATCTGCCCTTAACAAAGCCAAATTGGGTAGGATCAAGTGTCTGTAGGTCCCCAATGTCTTTGTTTATGAGTTCCATAATGATCCTCTCCATAGATTTGCAGACCAGGCTCGTCAAGCTTATGGGGCAGTAATTTCCAGGGTCTGTAGAAGCACCTCCTTTGTGGAGTGGAACCACTGTTGCTCTACGCCATTCTTTGGGTACATATCCTGTAGTAAGGCTAAGATTAAACAGCATCCTTATGTGCGAGTTTAGTTCCTCTTGGAGTTCATGTAGCACGCAACTCGGGACACCGTCTGGTCCCATTGATGCTGTGTTTTTAGCTTTGGAGAGGGCGGCTCTCACCTGGACATCTGAGATGTCAGGGAGGCTACATTCAGCTGGGATAGATATTTCTTCTTTTGGGGGGGAGGGAGGGGAGAAATTTGCACTGAACCTGTCTGCCAGTATGTTGGCAATAACTGTGGGTTCAGTGTATTTTTTGTCATTTAGGACTAACTCTGAGCATATCTGGGGGTTTCCACCCAGGTTTCTAACATAACTAAAGAAGGCCTTGTGATTATCTTTAGTGTCTTTTGCGATTTTTCTCTCAAAGTTGGCCTTGGATGATTTTATGAGTGATCGTAGTTGTTTGCTAGTACTGATCAGAGATGCCTTCCCTTTTTGGGATTTTGCTCTGTCCTGTAGTAGTTTTCTCCTCCTGTTATAAAGTTTGTTTATGGCTGGGGTCCACCAGACAGGATGCCTGCCTTTGGTGGAAAGGGTCTTGGTTTTATTTGGGATTGCATGATCCATGCATTCTTGGAGGTGTTCGTAGAAAGCATTTAAAAAGGATTCAGCAGTGTGGGTGTGGTTTCCGCTGGCCCAGAGGGCCTGAAGGATACCACTTCAGTCTTAAGAAGTGTAAAGTCGGCTTTTGAGAAGTTTCTCACTGTGGTCTTTTGCGCTGGGGGTGGGGGTGGGATGTGGATTTCCAGTGAGATTAGTTTGTGGTCTGATCTCACTAGTGAGGGGTATACTTCTGGTGTGGAACATTGTGTCCCCATGTTTGTGATGATCAGGTCTAGTATATTATCTCCTCTTGTGGGAGTGGTGACTAGTTGTTCCATTGCATTTGAGTTTATGAATTCTAGGAACCTTTGGGCTAGGGTGTTGGGGCTTAAGTAATGCTCCCAGTCTATGTTTGGGTAGTTGAAGTCTCCCAATATGATGGTATTTGGTGAGACATTCATATTCTCCAATGTCTTCAGGAAGGCTGAGTGGGGTTCCTGAGTTTGGGAGGGTGGTCTGTAGCATGCTACAAATTGTATGGCAGTTTTGCCTATGGCTAGTTGCACGTGGATGGTCTCCGATGCTTTGTGCGTTGCCACTAACCTGGAGGTGTGGGTGTCTTTGATGAATATGGAAACTCACCCTCCCTTTGTGGTTCGGTCCAAGTTTTGCGGCCGAAAAGCATGATATGAGGTATAACCTGGTAGTGCTGGGGTGCTCTCAGGAGCCTTGAACCAGGTTTCTGTCACTGCACAGACATCAATACTCTCCATACTGAGGAGAGCTTCGAGAGCCTGCATCTTGAGGTTTAGACTTCTGGCATTGAGCAGCATTACCCTTAGTTTTTTTCCACTTTTATTTTCTAGGGAGGTGGGTTTGTTTTTTGAGCCTTGCCTAAAAAAGGCACTATGAGGGTGGCAAGAGCCTTTGCCAATATCCGGAAGCCTAGGGGTGACAGGTGCAAGCCGTCCCTTGCGAAGCAGTGTGGCTTGTCAAGCATGTCCTCCCAGGTAGACAGACATTGGATCCCCGTAGAATGACACCAGTAATTAAGCCAATTATTAAAGCTGATCATCTTGTCTTTGTACTGTGGCATCATTCTTGGTGAGGGTAAGATGCTGCTCAGGGTCAGGGTCATACCAGCCTGGGCTACATAATCGGAGAGCTCCTCTATGTCTCTTTTCATGTAGTCCAGGGAGGTACGTCTCAGGTCATTCACGCCGGCATGGACAATGACTGAGTCATATTTGTACTTGCTTTGGAGTGACCTGAGTGCTTGTGTTATGTGGTGGATTCTAGCGCCCGACAGGCAGCTCACTGTTACCTTTTCCTTGTTCAGTCTGGTGAGCGGGACGTCAGTGTGTCTGACTATAGAGTCACCTATTACAAGTGTATCTGGCATGGTGTTTGGCCTTAAGGGCTGTGACTGTTTGGCACAGTGACTTTGTGAAATATGTGTTGCATGTGCTGTGTTTTGAGGTGGTGGTTTCTTGGATGTCTGCTTTGGAAACCTCTGTTGTTTTGGTAGATTTTTAATTAGAGCCCCCGAATATGTCTTTGTGTGTTTATGTGTTTGGTTTGCAGTTGTGGTAGGTCTGTGTGAGACTGGGTTTGTGGTGTGTGTGGTTACCTTCTCCTCCTGACTGGTCTTGCCAGTCCTGAGTCGAGAGAGCTCAGCCTCCAGTTTGGCTATATAGTTGCATCTCTTGCATGTATTTGTATTTGTTGGGAGGAGGAGAGGGTTGTCTGTGTACATGAGGCAGTTGTAACATTGCCTCAAGATTCCCAGATTAACCAGCTGAACAGGAGAGGTCGCCAGTAATTTACCACTCGACATGCTAGAATAGTGCAAGGGATTGCTGTGTAACTGAGTTAGAAAGGACCTAAAAGGAAATGGGTTCTCACGGGGATTGTAGGTGGATGTAGTGCTTTCTTTAGTTTAAGAGTGCTTTACTTTTGTAAAATAGCTTTAGGAGCAAGTGCTGGGCTTATTAAATAGAGAATAGACTGATTGTATTGAAAGTAGAGCTGTTTTAAGGGAAAAACTGAAGAGCAGACTTGGCGGAGCCAGAAATAGTTTAAACTTGTTTAACCGCCGCTGCGCTATGCGCACAATCGCGCAAAACCGTGCAAAAGCGGATTTTAAAACAGGGAACTTCAAAGGAGCTAGAAATGGTCCAAATCGACCAATTACTACCAGATCTTGTGCTGAGGTCACTCCTTCAAGGATAGATAGGCTGCTCAAGGCTCCCCACTCCCACTAGTGAGCAAATAAACTTCCTTCTATCCAAGTAAGGCAATGGGCAACACAGGAACTATCCCAAAGTCCAGAATACAGCAAAGCCTGTATAATGAACTACTCTAGGTTCATAGGTTCGTACTAGGCTATCTTCCCTAGGGCATTTATAAGCCTAGCCAGAGTGTGTGTGGCTGTCACCACCCCTTAGGATGAGAATACTACTCCCATTTAGGGTTTAGTTTGCTGTGCCTCTGTCTAGTAGTGACACAGAGATGACCCCTGGGGTAAACCTACGATCTCCCATCCACTCGTCAAGATTTCTCTTGAATAGAGTTAGTGAGGGGCTCTGCCTAACATGGATTGGGATTCTGTTCCAGAGTGTAGGGAGCCTCTGGGTTATTAATCTGTCCCTCCAGCACGTCCTATTTATTTCTGTGTTGAGGTTTAAGTCTCTTGCTCTCGTGGCTCTGATGGATTTGGATTTTCTGAGATGGAGCATGTCCATTAATTCCGGATTGGACATGGCCTTGTACGTCAGGCACAGGTCACCTCTGAGTAGGCGGTATGTGACTGAATAGAGCTGGAGTTTTTTCAGTCGGGCAGCATATGACATATGTTTAAGACCCTTTATCCTCTTGGTGAGGAACTTTTGGGGTCTTTCCAATATCTGCAGGTGTCGGGTAAGATACATCCCAAATGGGGCATTGTACTCAATCATTTACCTGATAAGAGAAGAGTACAGGGGCACAATGACCTCTCTTGATCTAGATGTGAAACCCTTCATGATAAGGTGGGCAATATAGAAGGTCTTCCTAACCACTTTGGCAATGTGAGTGTCAAATGAGAGGTTACTGTCAACCTGGGTCCCTAGGTCCCTGATTACCTCTTCCGTACTTAATGGATTACCACCTATGTGGTAATTTGTGGGTACCTTGTTTTTCCCAAAGGTATGACTATACATTTTTTGGCGTTCAGCTTAACGCCATGGCTCTGCACCAATTATCCGTTTCTATGAGGCCTCTCTGAAGGATGTTTGTGTCCGCTGGAGTATCAATTATGGCGCCCAGTTTGCAGTCATCTGCGAACTTTGTCAGCCACAATCCTCCTATGTTTGCCTGTACCTCGGAAAAATAAATGCCGCACAAGAGGGGTCCCAGGACTGAGCCCTGTGGGACACCGCTTCTGACTGGCTTGGAGTCTGACATAGCTCCAGCAACTCTGACCCTGTGGGTTCTGTCCTTGAGCCAGTTTGCAACCCATCTCGTGACATATAGGTTTACATTTAAGCTGGTGTGTTTGTCTATGATGCCCGAGTGGGGTATTGTGTCAAAGGCTTTTGCAAGGTCAAGGTAGGCTGTGTGAACTGCCTTACCCTCATCAATGGCCTTAGTGACTGTTTCAAAAAAGTCGACCAAGTTCAAAAGGCAGGATCTGCCCTTGACAAAGCCAAATTGGGCAGGCTCTAGTCAAGGAAAGGCGGGAAAACAAAGATATTTTTTGTTTTTTTGTGAGAAAACTACAGAAAAACGCAAGGAAACAACAGTATATTAAATGCACAGGCTAGCACACTTTAGTGGGCAGCCTCAACAGTTAAATTAAACAAACAAACTTAAACAAACTGTATCTTAAGTGCAGGTAATGTAAAACGCAAAATTCAGGTAATATAGCAGTTAAAACTTTGTTTAAAGCAAGAAAAGAAGGTCGCTCAGGTAAAACAGCAAAAATATACTTAAATCAGGAAAGTAGTTGCTTTTTTCAATTCTCTGCTGCTAGCACCACTCTGCAGGACCACAAGGAGCTGTTGCTGAGTGGTATAGTCAGAAAAAAACGCTCAGAAGCTGATTTTAAAACAGGGAACTTCAAAGGAGCTAGAAATGGTCCAAATCGACCAATTACTACCAGATCTTGTGCTGAGGTCACTCCTTCAAGGACAGATAGGCTGCTCAAGGCTCCTGACTCTCACTGGTGAGCAAAGAAACTTCCTTCTTTCCAAGTAAGGCAATGGGCAACACAGGAACTATCCCAAAGTCCAGAATACAGCAAAGCCTGTATAATGGACTACTCTAGTCAAGGAAAGGCGGGAAAACAAAGATATTTGCTTTCAAGAGTGTATTTGGAAGTACAGAATTATCTCAACAGAAACGTGGCTCAGCAGCAACCACTGGGAATGCTTTTGTTATAAGGTTTAGCAGAAAACTGGAAACTTTATGTCCAGAAGTTCAGTTTATTCCCCACTGCAAGTGGAGTAGCTGAAACTCTTGAAAAGGTAGAGTGTGCTATTTTACAAGCAGTGTGTGTCACTGGCATAGTTTATGGCTTTATTTGTCTGCCGTATTTTTCTGATAAACTTTCTAAGCATGTGAATAAATCAGCATAATTTTGCAGGGTATCATTGCTTTGACTCTACACAGTATCGGATATCTCAGCAGAGTTCTGTCCATTATCTCATTTACTTCGTGTTTTTCAAGCGTCAGTAGTGTCAACATAGAATAGTCAAAGACTATTCTTCAACCCTGTATCCATTAACTTTTGAGCTAATGATAAATTGGGACCCTAAGGTGGAATATTCCTACATTCTGAAATTGCAAAAGACAATCCTGTAGCTTTTTCTACTTTTTTTTTTCCATGATTTTATAGTGCTTGGATATTTTTTCCAGGTACTTTTATGTCCCCATACTTGCCAATGATCAAGCCTCCTTCTAGTGGTCTTGAGCCTGTTTGTTCCTTTTTGCCACTGTGGTGTCCACAGTGTGAGGAAGAGAGCCAGCCAAAAGGCCATTTTCTAGGCAGCCATGAAGATGGTTTGTGTCCTTGCCAGCATCCCATCAGTGAGGCTTTCCTGGACCTTTCTTTTGGTAGCTGATAATGAGTACCTGCATCACTATAAAGCATGCTCCCTTACCCCACATGTGTGCATGCTTCAATATCCACATGATAATGACAGCTGTCTTGAGATTGCCATGCACATGTCCTTTGTTGGGGCCATTTTTAGTGCTCTGTAAGCCTTTGTTTTCATGATGGCAATTGACTGCCTGGAGTCTATCTCTCTTCTACCCACCCCACAACCAAGGGATAAGCAAAATGGCTTCCATCACTCATGCCTATCTTTCCCAGACCATTTATTCCAGAGCCCAAGCTGCTGTTCAGACTGGTTCATCAAAGTCATAGTCAAGGCTTTATCCCTGCACCACAGAACTAGGTTTCCCTGTTTGGATAGTTTCCTGTACTTGCTTATTAGACTGAGGGTAGTATAGATTAGACTTTATATGTATGAATTCCTGCTCATGCACTAATCTTCTAAATTCCTGATTTTTGTATTTCAAACCATTGTTAGAAATGATAAAATCAAGATCCCCATCTCAAAGATATAAACTTTAATAACATTTTGATTATTTCAGGGAATTTGGAAGAGTAATCCACACATATGCATTTATATATTTTTTTAAATGGAATAAATCCTTGCCCACTTAATTCCATGATGATTTGGAAATGGTATGCTTGCTAACATCTATTCCTTTGGATTGTTTTTCCATCTACCCAGCCATTCACACATTTTCTAAACTCATCCTGGTGAGGATCACAGTAGTAGCAAGCTAGTTAGAGCAGAACATACTTTTCTATCCCCAGCAACAGTTACTAGCATACTTGGGGGGATGACTATCTGTTCACAGGCCTGTTGAGAGACCCAATCTATCTGTCATGTTGTGGTTTTATCCTAAGGCTTCCTCCCAGTGGGTTATGCCTGGTACACCTTCTGTGGGAGTTGCCCAGGGTTTGTCCTCACAAGATGCCTAACCACCTCAGCTGACTCATGTCGGATCAGTGGCTGAGGTCCAATGTCATCCTAGGTTTATAATATCCTTGCTCTGTCCTGGACGGTGAGCTTTGCAACCCTATAAAAGAACCTAATTTCTTCAGTTGTATCTCTGCTCTCTGCTCTTGCCTTCTCTGACTAGCCAAAGTTTTTGTTCATAGATGAGGATGTGGACATAGATTGAGTAGTAAATTCAGAACTCCATCCTAAGACTCAGCGCTTGCTTTACCACCACTGTCCTGAACAATTTCAACAGTAAGGCTGCAGCTGCACCTGTGTGCTTGTCAATCTGCAGATGTCCTTTACCACCATTCATGTACATGTTTCCTAGATACTTAAACTCCTTCACTTGAGGTAGCTGCTCACTCTCACCTGTGATGAGCAGTCCAGTTTTTTTTTTCTGTGAAGGAGCCATGACATCTAGAAGTACTGATTCTCATCTAAACCACTTCACTCTTGACAGTGAACTGCTTCAACTACTTCACTGCACAGTGCAGATCACAGTCACTTGATCCCAAAAAACATAATTTGGGAACAGTGGAGATGCTGCCTTCATGCTCCTAAACTGGATACTATGCAGACCTTGGCTGTATCTTGATATCCTCTCCATGAAAATCATGAACAGGAGAGGAAACAGGGCAGTTTTCTGACAGAATCCTGTGCCCATCCTGTATGTATTCAACTTAACATTAAAAATGCAGACACAACTCTCTTTTCACAGGTAGAGAAACTCCATGGCTTGCAACAGGAGCCCTGGAACCCTATATTATTGTAGTACCTCCAGAAATACTTTCCAAGGTACTCAGTTGTGTGCCTTCTCCAAGTTAGAAAAATGCATGTAAACAAAGAGTGAAAAATTACCTTGACTTCTTCAGTATTCATGCAAGTGGAAAGAGTTGATCTAGTTTTCCACAAACCAGGACAGAAGCTACATAGCTTCTGCTAAATCAGGAGACTCAGCTGTTGAATGGAGTTTCCTTTCCAGTATCATGAGGTAGGCTTTCCCAAGAAAGCTGATGACTGTCGTCCCTGTGTAATGAAAGGCATACTCCTTTCACTGCTTTTAAGTGGGTGGGGACCACCACCCCAGTTTGAAAATCCCGAAATACCTTTCACACAACATTGAAAAGCTGCATTAACCATAATACCCCCACAACTTCCAGTGCCAACAGATTTCTAGCCAGATTTCATTCATTGCCACTTCAAAGCTGTTTAATCACCTCTTTCCCTCAACTACAGAACTTGATCCAGTTTCACAGGCTACTTCTGGCGTTGCCACCTCAAGCAAGGGATTGTCCACAATATTCAGGAGTTCCTCAAAGTATTCTTTCCCCCTCCCAGTCATGTTCCCAGTTGAGGTCAGTGTTCTCTACCCTTGCAAAGAACAACCTGGGCAGTGTCCCCCCTGCCTCTACTGGTTTGCCAAGTGGTCTGCCAGAATCTCTTTATGGTTGCCCAGAAGTAATTCACAATGTCCTCACCATACTCCTTCTCTACACAGGCCTTTGTTTCTGTAACTGCCACAGCAGCTTCCTTCCTGGAATCTTGAGACCTGCTAGCCAGATCCAGAGAATCTTCCACTAACATTGCGTGGAAGACATTTTTCTTTGACTTGATAATTTTCACTTACTGCCGGTGTCTGCTAGCATGTCCTGAGATTATCATCCTACAAGCCCTAAACATTTAGCCACATCTTCTTGCTGCTTTATTTATTTATTTATTTATTTATGTATTGCATTTGTTTACCAGGATAAGTCCACTGGCCCTAAAAAAAGCCCATTTTCAGTGGAGGCCCAGGGAGAAAAGCTCCAATGAGATACAGAAAAAATATAAACATTAATTAGTACAGAAGCAGAAACTGTGTTACAGATAGTAAATATAGTAACATATACAGAATATATACATAAAAGCAGGAATCTAGTTTGTTTGATTACAGTAATATATACAGAAAATATACATTAAAGCAGAAATCAATGAATTCAGTCAGAGTAGTATAAACAGAGAGTTTAATACTGAGATCTTGTACAAGGTCCAACTGGACTCCTTGTCCCCAACCTTCTCTGGGATACAGGAAAATCTGTCTCTTTTGGTGGTGAAATTTGACCTCATCCAGTGCAAAAGCACTAACTAGACATTATCAGATCTGGCTCACTACCCAGTGGTGATTAGTTGCCACCTCAGTACTTTTCTTGCCCATAGAGTCTATAATATACAGCTTGTATCTGATGACATGACTGCAAAATTTGTCATTGACCTTTTCCCCAACATGCTGTGAAACCAGGTACACATATGAGCATCCTTGTGTTTGAACATGGTTTTAGTATAGACAGTCTATGGCTATTACAAAAGTCCAATAACAGTTCACTACTTCAATTTCCTATTCTTCCCAAGCATGCCCCTCCTAGTTTCTCCATCCATGTGTGTGGGTTTTTGTTATAGTACGCATTGTAGATGGTACATCTCTGTACTATATATTCTGTATGAGTCATTCCTGACTGATACCCTGTATGTCTTGCTGTTTCTTTGCACTTTGCCTTTGCCATATGCAGTTCATATTCTTCCACTATTTAATGTCACTCTTGATACTGTCTCTCTAGATATTCCACTCATGTCCTTCACATTACCTTTTATTGTACTGTCTTTTTGTATGTATTAATTGCTGTACACAAGATCTGCCTTTCACTTTGTTACTTTGAAATTATTACTGTAATTGTAACTGTTAAGCTGTTAATTTTTATAGTGTAGCTTTTCTCCCCGGGCCTCCCCTGAAAATGGGCTTCTGGCCCAGTCTGACTTTCCTGGTAAACAAATGTAAAATAAATAAATCAATAAAAATAAATATCCTCTAACACATTTGTTTTGCTATTTGATTGAAAATAAGTTTGTTAGTCACAAACATTAAGCACTGGAAACTTATTTCTTCCTTGAAACATGCTCAAGTCTTCCTTTCATTGTAACATCTTCTAGTAGTTGCATTTCAAAGTCAGCATCAGTACATCTCTAAAATTTGTTTACTTTTTCTTCTGCTAGTGGTAACTGCAGCATTACCAAAAGAGTATCCAGTTCCTCTACAAATTCTTCATTCATCTCTGATAAATCATGTACCTGGTTTCTATTTTGTCTTCAGATAATAGTTATGTAAATAAAGTAATATGGGTCTATATTAGAAGCACAAAAAGACATAACCGCGAACGCTCACATGAGCAAAAATGCCGGTAATTGAACTTGGTATTGTCCCCCGCTAACTATATATTCTAAATCCGAGGGTGCACTGCAGTGAGGAAAGGGTAAATATCCCACTCCTCACTGTACTACATCCCCACAAACACTCTTTCGATTCCTGCCATTTTCGCTCATGTGAGCGTTCGCGGTTATGTCTTTTCCTGCTTCTGATATAGACCCAAGTAATATCCCTTGCAATCTCAGATATGCCATTTTTCTGACTGTATTTTGCAAGAGTTTGTGATCTGTTTTCATCTGAGTATCTTTAACTTAGCCATATTAATTTTTTCACATCCGTACACTATTGATAATTAATTTTCTGTGTGAGTATATTGATTTTGTGCATCTGTAAATAATCTTCATCCTTAAGCAACTGTTCTGTACTTTTGTAGGATCATAACTCATGTGCCATTCTGAATGGCATCAACTTCCAGCATAACTGGATAATTCACATAATTAACAGTGTTGTATACATTGCTAGTTTCTTGAGATTTCAGAGCTCTTGTTCTTAGCTCCATTTCCAGGTTGCATCATGCTGTGATAGCTTCTCAGAGGAATTGTTACCTTAGACATATTAGATACTAATTTTGTAAGGTACTGCATCATTCCTGTAAACCGACATTGTGCATGTTTCTTTTTTGTCCTAGGGATTTGCGCAGCTGTTTTGACCTTTTCTCCACCTGTCATTAAAATATAACCAATGTATTTAATAGCTGTTATTTTTATTTTATATTTTATTTTTATGTAATATGAAATTGTGTTGTCTTAATGTATTCAGGGGCTCTGTCAGCTTCTAGTCATCCTGCTTTTGTATCTGATCCACATTAGTTGATTCAGTTAATTTACTGCACCTGCCATCCCTTTGGTCACCTGTCCATTAGCTCTTTGAAGTAGGTGCTGATAAAATACCAAACAGAAGTCTAAGGGATCATTACCTTCTTAGTGGCATTTTAAATGTACCCAGTTTGAAGCTTGCTTCATTTACCAAAAATTATGATTTGCTTGTAGTACTGAAAAGATGTTGGCATATGGTATTCCTGAGACTGCTACTTAAATTATAAGTTGTCTTTCAGTCACTTTATCCAGCTCTTCTGGATCAATATAAATCTGAATCTTGTATTTTTTTTACAACTCTAATGGCACTGTTCGCTCATTCCACTAAATTTTACCATTTCTAAATGCCTCCAAAACTTTCCATTCATTGTAGTTCGTGTTCTTTACTCCTGGGAACTGTGCTACATATGGTTGAGTTCAAACTAGATAAAGGTGTAGAATGCAATATTTTGTGTAGATAATTTTAATGTATTTGGTTGATTAGGTAATGGGCAGAGAGCTGTGTGCACATTGTTAATGTATTCTGGCCACTAGATTTCATCACTGGGTCAAAACTGCTGCCATGAAGACAAACTAATGAGAGGTTAGGAATGGTTAAACAAATTCAGAATAAAAGCAGCAGAGTATGTGTATCAAATAAGCCAAACAATCACAGCAGTGTCTTCACCAGAGCTGTGTAGAACAACATGTAAATCACTGCAGGCAACTGATAGTAAGTATTCAAGCTGTGTACCCCTTATCTAACACCAGTCCTTTTTCCAGCTGTGAAAATATGTAGAATGCATATTAGTAAGTGTTCATCATAAGGATAATTTCTCCAGTAATTCAGTTAAGTGTTGATATGTTACTCTGAATGCTAGTGTTAGAATTGTTCCTTCAGGTACTACCATTAGAAGACATGCCTGCTTCTGGATGTAAACTCTTCCATACGATGTCAAGAGGCCAGCTATAAATCTCACCTAAGTATAAGATTTTTATTTGGTTCATTTTTCCCAAGAACATCATGAAAGAATTTGAAGAAAATGACCATGTGGAATGTGAAGCAGATTTTTTATACCCATTCTAAAACATGCCATGAAGTAAAGAATACGTTTTAGTCCTTTTATAAGGATTAAGATAGAAGTTTGCTAAAATAGAGAATTTCAAAAGAAACAGACTTGAAAAGCCAAATGCCTGTAGCCTCTGTGATGGATCAATACCTTTAGAGTAGTCCTCTGACAATAATCACTAGTAATTCACTCTGTCATCACATTCATCTACTCCTTGTAGGAAATGTACACATCATTTATTGCAGCAACTTTAACTAATAACTGGCAAATGGGTCAGAATGGTTGCATCAATAGGATAAACCATAGCATTTTGGATAATACCCAAGAGAAAATTTATAGTGTGCCCTGCTTTCATTTCAGTACTTAATGAAAATATAATGCCATTTCTGTGCCTATTATAGACCAAGGAAATTATATTTGTTAATGATCTTTCTACTCCATATAAAGATTAGTGGTGACATATGTTGGAGCTCTGGTATGTTCAGGGACAATAAGTGGGATGTTTTCCATCTTGGAGTATATCCTACTCACTCCAAAATTGGTGTATCTTGGAGTTTTCCATCTTGGAGTATATCTTCTTCTGCATGGTATAGTAGTCTTGCAGTTAATATATACAAGTAACGAGGAAGGGAGGTGTGTGGCCGTTTGCCTCCCTGCAAAAAACACTTTTTATGGGTAACGTGTTTCACACTTCACTGGTAAGCAATGAGAATCTGGTAAGTTATGAGGTTTTCACACTGAAGAGTACTGAAATTCTGAAAGTGTGTCCTTATACTGGATATCCCAAATTTAATGAACAAGTTTATCAAAACAGAAGTTCAGAATACTGATACTGTCTGATTTTGTGATGCGCAGACATTCTGGATGTATAGCTACATTTTTTTCTCCCTTATGGGTTAGGATCATAAGAGGTTACTAGGCTGTTGGCATTGAGGCCCTTATAAGTTTAGCCAAGAGTTTAGCCCATGTTTAGACAAATCAGCTCCCGATGCCCCTGTCCAGCAGGGACACGGGTGGAATCCCAGAGGTATATTTTCTGTTTCCCTTCCAGTTATCCAGGTTGCACTTAAAAAGGGGTAAAGAGGTACTCTGCTTGATGTGGAGAGGGAGTCAATTCTCATTAGAGACACTTTCTGTGGTTTCATGTAGGTGACTCATAATGAAAGTTCATCTCTCTGCCATCTTGGCTTTCTGTTGTGCTCAAATAGTTTACTACGAGTCACCAGACATGGCATTTGACCACATAAAGCTGGTGGAAATGCGTATCTGGCTTTGCTTCAGGTACTATCTCATTCGAGTAATATGTTCAGAGCCTACTTACCTTTTGCCCTTCAACAGACTCTACAGTGCATCTAGGGTCTGGGTATATTCTTTAGATATCAGAAATAAGATCTGATTATCTCTCAGTTCAAATGATTTCTAGGGCCACTTTTAGCCTTGAAGATGTCCACAGTCTGTCTACATTAATACAAGGCAGAATTGACGTTGGACATTTTTCAACACATTTCAGAACAGAACTGAAGCATTTGAGTAAAAAGAGATTTTTTTTAAAGATTCTGGAGAATATGACCTCCTCTATTCTTAGGGTTTTCAAGACGAGCTTTTACATCATGACATTACAGTGGTACATCAGAATGCTATGTAATTAGAACTGCCCAGCTTTAGGCTATGCTTTTCCATTGAGTCCAACTTCCATTAAGGATTTCCTGCATTGGCACCACTAAATGACTTTCTATGAAGGACTCTCCTGTTTACTTTTAGTCCCAGACAAGAAAGCTACCACACGATCCTCAGATTGTGCTTGCGAAGCTCACCTACAGTAATTCAAAGTGTAAGGCCTGTTGACCGTGGCTCAGAGAAAGTAACACATCAACGTTAAGAAAATGCTTGTATTCATTTAACACTGACAGCCTCCTAACCATTTGTGAAATCGAGGAATGTGCTGACTACCACAGACAGTAGAACAGAGAAGGTTTTTATAGCCAAATGGGGATTTAACGAGTCTTATTCTCTTTGCAGATCTGGTATGATTATTTAGAAGCAGGTACTATTTGGGCCATTTGCATGCCATGCCAGCAGAACATTCTGGCAGACCCACTAAGCAATAAAATGTCAATCTTTTAAGCAAAGGAATTGAACAAACTGACATTTCTTAGAATAAGCCTGAAATTGGGTTATCTGTGAGAATGGATATATTTTACTGTTTAAGTCATCCATTTCCTGTGTTTTGTCTTGACCTACCTTACACTTGTGCTGTGCTGACCTATGACTTTCTCCATCAAATGTAGCTAGTGTCTCTTTTATGCATTTCCTCCAACTCCAAGATCATTTCTGATGGTGAGACAAGAACAAGCAAATTTCATTTCAGTGGCTTATTGTTGGCATAGAAGCTATGGTTCATTCATCTGTTAAAAATGTTGGCGGCTTAACCATTGACCCTGCCTTTTCACAAAAAATGTTCACAGAACAGAAAGGCAGAATTCTGCCTGCAGATATCATATTACTCAACCTGCCTGTTTTGACTATTTCAGGATGGTACCCATACCTCTCAACTGCCCCTGATTTTGACTCAATTTTAGCTCTGTCTCAATTAATCCCTATAAAAACTAGTGACATTTGGAGAAAATATGGTGAGTTAAACTTAATGAATAAATACAATAATTTATAAACTTCTTTTATTTCAGAAAATGTACATTATTTCACATTTCCTGTAATATTTATGTTTCAAGTTAACAGTGTTAATATTTTAAAAGTGTCCCTGATTATTTCTGGATTTGTCCCTATTTTTTGAAAGTTATGGTTGTACGTCAAAGCCATCTTTATTTTTTATTTATTTATTTTGCAGTGGTGCTACTTGTTTTGAAAGAAATTGAATGGCCTGCCATGAGAAAATCATGTATATGTAAATGTTCACAACTTTTCTCATTTATACAGAGAGAAAGCATTAGCTGTAGCTTTGCAGTTCAGTATCTTAAATTCTACAATATCTTCTGTGTAATGGTAGTCTAGACTGCTATGCTGTTAAACTATGTTTGCCATTTCTGCCTGGATCCTTAATTTGAAGACTTCAAGATGTCTAGGTGCCCCTGCTTGAGATTTTAACTTTTGTTATTATGAAACAAGTCTTACCTGCTTCTGAGCTGTTATTTCAACAGTGAACATAATTTAAATTGTATGTATTGGCAAATACTTTTAGATAGTAATATTTTGATTTTCGAGCTGCAGGTCTTAACATCTAAAGAATGATAAAAACTTTTCTACAGGGCCAAAATCTCTTTATGTTTGTAGTTTAAAGTTCTTGTCTATGTCAAAGGTGGCCTCTGAAGTTCCCTTGAACTTATTCATTCATCTGCCTGTCTTACTTTGTTGGAATGACTAACCCACTGAGACAGCCTTATTAACTGTTTGTGTCTTTTATGAGTGTAAAATAGGGCTGCCCATTAGTCAAACAGACACTTTTCCATTTTGCAGCTCCTTTTGTTAAGACAAATACATTAAATCCCACCATACCAGCAACTGCATTTTTTTATGCATATGCGAAACACTTCTGTGAAGCTATTGCACAGAGACTAGATAGAGTACAGATTACTTTAACTTTCCTATAGGGCATCTTGTAATCCAGTCTGTCATTTCCGGGGGCTGGGTATAATGCATGGTATTCTCTCAGTCAGATATGATGTCTGCCTACCACAAGAGATTACAGTAGTAGAAAGTTTACCACTCTTTAAGAAAAAAAAAACTAAAACAATATTTGCAGGAACTGAATACTTGAATGCATGTGATTTAGAGATGCAGGCTAAAATATAACATCCCAGTAGTTATTTTCCCAAATTTGAACCTAAAAGAACTACTAAAAAACAGTTGCTTATTACACTTGTGCACATATTGTAAAGGTTTACAATTAAAACTTGGAAACTGCATCAGTCAGCAAATAGTCGACTTGCAGTTTCCAAGTGGGCAGAATGTCGAACTCAAATCGATCGACTACACTACAGCGAACGGGTAGTGTCAGTCGAGCATTTGGGTTCGACATTGTGCAGGAGGATTGCAGTTCAGTGAGGAACAGGGAATTAGCCCATTTCCTCACTGAAGTGCGATCTTTTAATATGTAGGGTGTGTGTGTGTGTGGGGGGGTGCAGGGGTGGGCATAGCCCCCTCTGCAAAACAGTATAATTAACATACCGTTGACTGTAAAGTCTAACAGTATGTTAATGTTCATAGCAGGAGGTGAGTGACGTCACCTCCTGCTATGTCGAATACATCGAACCATGGTTGTCGATGTGTTCATTTTTAAATTGGTTTACTTTTTGGCATGCCGAATTCCACATTTACAGTGGACATTTTAAACAGTCGACCAATGCAGTTTCGACATGCCAATAGTAAAACTATTGTAAATCTATTCTTATTTGTTAATCTATCCTATTTTACTCCCTCTTTCTTTTTTCCTACATATCTTCACAGTGTCCTCCCAATACTCCACAGTTGCTGTCATTTTACTCACATTACTAATATCTTACCATCTTTATGCCAAAAGGTAGAGATCACCAATAGCTCTCTCCAGGAACCCCGTGTACCCAAGGGTCAACCTAGCTGGAATATCATTTCTGAAATCTGGGAATCTTCTGTTTTAATTATAACTCTGTTAGAGCAATGGTTTTGCTTTAGGTTGTTAGAAATAAAGTAGTACATTACGCATTTTTCTTATAATTAACCTAATATCAGCTTGAGCTGCCCAAAGAGACATATCATTGAGATGCTGTTAGAGAAGTTTTTTTTGACATGACAAAGCTACTCACTCTAAAGTCAGCTACATATTTTACTACCCAAGTTGAGGGATGTTACATGCAGTAAAAATTCTAAACAAAATTGGCTTGAAAATGTACATGTGAGGGACCCCACCTGTAATCTTAATGCATTCTGAATAACAGCTGTTAATCATTGTCATGGATCTGGTTTAACCATGAGACAATACACTTAAATTTAAATAAAGCAGAGACAATAGATGAATGAGGGAGTGAATCCAAAGCTTCAGCTAAATCTGGATACACTGTGTTTACAGGTAAATAATGATCCAGTACCTGAGAAACTAGCTCATACAAATTAACTGTTAGATTTACAAGCTCTATGTGAAACAAAATCATATCAGAAAACTTAGGAATTGATATGAGAGACTTATGGTCACATCAATAAATTTACATGCATGTGCTATTTCAGCCGATGAAAAGAACTTAGATTAATATGGTGATAGTTTTTGACCATTGAGGTTTTACGCCGCCTCCATAATTTTTCATTTTAGGCATAATACTCACACTTTTCCACAGAAGGGGATATGAGGCCAGATACGAGTTATTAAGCTAATGTAAAAATAGTTGCTAAGAAGTAAAACGTATCTTCAGTCTATGTCTAGCAAGCCATTCTTCTTCCTCTTTTTTTTCTTTAATTTTGAGACAAGCTTACCTTTTGCAGTTTTGTAATTTTTCTATAACTGTATGAGATAAAAGGAATACTATCAATGTCGAAAGACATAGATATGTATGCAGAGTCAAAACATTCAGTTAAGATTGATACCAGTTCAGCAGGTATATATAATTTCATTACTGTTGTCTTCCACAGGGTTTTTAGAGACATTTTGTAATGTAAAAAAAGGAAGTTTGGAATTGTATTTATTTATTTTTTTATAATCAGACATATCACTAGCATTTTTATGCTCAAAAAGAGATTTGTTATATCTGACAAACTTTCATTATTCATTTCTGTTACAATTCAGTAATATTCATACTTGAAACTAGAACAACTTTTATTTCCTGAACATACATTTATTTTGATTTATGTTTCCCCTGATTTCAGGTGTAGGCTAAAGAAACTGTACTTCGTGGTTCTGCAACTTTCCTTTGGAACTTCTGTGAGAATAATTATTGGGTCTACTACAAGTGAAACATGCTTGCTTGCTGCCACTTACTCTAAACAGCAAGTGCTTTAACTCCCACTAACTTGAGCTTACTAACTTTTTAGCCTTCCCAGCACTTGACTCCATTGAACTGTATAGCCCTATCAGAGCCCTGTGTCCAATAGCCTATTCCTTGCTTCCTAACCCTAAAACTCCCTTCCCTAAACCTAAATTCCTTGATTGCTTCATAACACTAAACCCCTTTCTTACTCACTAAACCTAAAACTCCCCTCCTGCTCCCTAACCCTAAAATCCTCCTCCCACTGCCTAACCCCAAATCCCCCTCCCTCTCCCTCCCTATGATTGCCTCACTTACCTTGCTCAAACTCGAATAATGTGTTCAGGTAAACCGTGGCTGCTTGCCTGAATTCATATTTGAGTTTGGGTGTGAGCAGCAGCCTGGACAAGCTACAAGACACAAGTCGATGACTTAGAGACAGTGGTCTTCCAGTGTTTAGGACTTGAACACTTGTTGTCAAACCATATGTTTGTCATCGTAAGAATAGTTATGTGCCCATGGTGATTCAGCAGTATCTTCAGAACAAGTCTTAAAGTTATATATGTCCCAAATACTTGCACCAATAACACTAATTTTAGCTGTATGAAAAAAAAATTATTTTAATGTATTACTTTACTAAAGAGAACTTTAACAAAATGTGGTAAGCCTTCTTGCTTATAGACTGAAAAGTTATAACAGGAGGTATTGCTAACACTTGGTTTATCTTTTATAGTACGATGTAAAAATAATTAGTCAAGATAACTGTTTTCACAGCTGCTGTTTAGGAGTCTACCTTCACAATCTCCTATAGTGGAATAAGTTAACCATATTATTTGTTTTATATTAATGTCCCCCCAAAAGATCTGAGTTGTCAGCTGACACAGCTAGAATTAATTCAGAAAGGAAATTTGTATTTTGATTAGTGGTGGAATGACAATTCTGCAGCAGGTCATAATATGTATAACTGAATTAGGAACATACATAACTGATATTTCTCCCTGTTCTAAACATACAGTTCAGTAATACATTAGTCATTTGTTCTTTAAAATAGCAACAGTCCCTCCTCCAAATGCACATCTACTTATGTTCCTGCTGGGATGTAAAAGTTTGGAAAATCATTTAGTCAGTCAGTATCTTAATCACATTTCAGACAGATTGCAGAAACCAACCTTTTCCATTGCAAAAATTGTTCTGAAGTCATCAGTTTTCTTCTTTATACTGTTAGCATTATATATGCTGAATATTAAAGGGCTTTTGTAAACTGATGACTTTCTTAGACTGCTTGTTTAGCATCTTCCAAAAGAGGACTTTGTATTATGCTTGTGTCATGTTACTAATACCACCTGATTTTATTTAAATTCCTTTGCAGGTAATGATCTTGCCAAGAAGAGAAAATGGGTATACATTAGAAACTGCAGTTACTGTTTGTTTCAGTAGACTTTACTTTTACTACCATTCTAAAGGATCCAGGATGTAGATCTCTAAATGTGGCCTTCAGGTAAAACGATGGAAGACCATTAGATGGTACAGTAAAGTCATATTTAATCTTTTCAAGTGTGTTCACTTTTACATTTTCACACCTACTTTTGAAGTAGTAAGTGTTTAGATCAAAAATTATTGCTCTTCCCTAATCTTACAGTCTGTACAGTGATGTGCCTTGGCTTATCATGTGAAGTAACAATAACAGACTACATTTATATCACTTACGGACTTATTTAAAAACTGTCTGTTTAAAGAATCCATCATCAAAATATTTCTCCTCTATTGAGTGCCAAGATCTTTATATTTCATCTCCCAAGGTTGAAAGAGCATAATGTCTTATTTTCATAAACAGAGGAACAAGTTTTGTAGAGGATTGTTAAAACTCAGTGCTCATTTGCCTTGTCTGAAAACTCTGCTCCTTTGAGCAGTGTGTCATTCATTATTACCATTTTGCTGATCCATTAAAGAAATGACAGAGTATGCAGTACTGTTATTGGTACTGAACAGAGTAGACCAATTTACTTCCCAAAATGTAGCTCTCCTAGAGTTATTTTATTTAGAGGTAGGGAGTATGAAGCCAAAACTCTTACAAGGAGGTTGCAGGGGTGCACCCTGAAAAAAAAAACACCACTTTTGGCCAGCTAGATGGCACAGAGGTCTGCCTGCGCCTCTGTCAGGCCAGGTTTGGAAAGGGACTCAAGTTACTTGTAGGATTTGCTGGGTGAATAAGATGAAGCAACCAGGCCATTCTGTTGTACTTAGATCCCCCAGTCATTGGATTTCTCTTTGGTAGAGACCAAGAGCCTTGCAGGATGGTTCAGGGTTATTACAGGAGGTAGTGATAATGTCCTAATGTCATTATAGTAGCTGACTGGCCACTGCAAAGAATGATGGCTCCCAGACTCTGATCTGAGCTTGTATAAATACCTATATATACGCATACATACATATATATATATATATATATATATATATATATATATATATATATATATGGATTCACTTTATAACCTCGAAATACTGAAATATCGAATTTCAGTATCTCAAGACTATAAAACCGAATCCACAAAACACAGACACAAAAAAAACACGAAATTCACAACACCGAAAAAAATGCACACACTATACCACACATACACCACAACACCCACATCACAACATAAACAAACAAAACTACACATATACACAACTCATACACACATAAGCAGGGGGCAAGCCCCCCCGCACCCCCCACCCCCCCTACTTATATATACTAACTCCGAGATCGCACAAACACAAGACAAAAGCCAACTCACACACGCACATTCTCCGACCCCTCACACACACATCAAACACATCAGCACACTCACGCACACTCTAACTCCCACTCAAAACCCTTAGAAAACACTTACCTGACATAACACCTACATCCACACATGGCACCGCACACCATCAAAACACAATCCCGGACATTACGCAGCGTAAGGTCATAACCGCGAATTCGACATATATTCGAGTTCGCGATTATGACCTTTCGCTAATTTTAACATTCGGCTTTATAGTCTCGAGATACTGAAAGTCGACATTTCAGTAATTCTAGGTTATAAAGTGTTTCCATATATATATATATATATATATATATATATATATATATATATATATATATCTGTGTGTGTGTATGTCATTATTACTGGACATTTCAGTGTACTTCAAGCTGCCTTTTGTGCATATGAGCATGCCATTGAATGCTTATCATTTGGTTGTAGTCACAAGTTTATGTCAAAAAAAGTACCATTGACTGGATATTCAGAATGCATTCTAGTTATTACAAAGACACTGTGACCCTTCATGATGTACCCAGTAACCATTGTCTTGTACAAATACAACCTTGTTGGAAAGGTGCTGTTGATATTCCAAAGGTCGTGGAGGGGAATAAATATATTAAATCTGAAAATTCTGAACCTTAAACTACTCCCCCTCTTTCGAGGTATAGGGATGTAGGGGATGATGCACTTTGCAAAAAATTCTTTAAAAGGAGCAAAAGCAGGTATTGGAATTCACTTTTTTCCATATTTTTGGCTTTCTCTCTACATTTTTTCTGAACTAAAGAAGCATGGCTATACATCAGTTGTCAGTCTTCCAGAGTTGATAGTCTTCCAGCAGCATTTATTAGAGCCGTTTTTAAAACATTGCTTTGTCTTTGCCTAATTAGTAAAAACATTAGAGAAAATACTGCAGTAACACAGTATGAAAACGGAGCAAGCTAATTCAGTACACAAGGTGGAAGGTGACCTTGGCATGTTGTATAACTGCAATCCCATCTACTACCTTCGCCAAAGTAGCGGGAAAGTTGCACACTACCATGTACATTCTTGCTTTGAGCAGCATGGCCTATGTTTTAACTAATAATGGATTTAGGAAGTTCCACAGCATTCACACTACCATGGTTTATTTGTCAGGCAAAAGTACATGACATCTGGATGTGAGACAGTGTTGTTAGAGCCATAATGATGACCATTCCAAGGCATTCAGTATAGTGCATTGGTCTCTCTTTATATTTAGATTACTGGGGACTCTCAGTTGATTCCCTGGTGGGGGGGGGGGTTGTTTGTTTTTTTTTCTTTCTTTTTATTTAACTAGGGATCAATATTTGCTACTTAAAACAAACAGGTATGTCTATTCCAAATAATGCAGACTGTAAAATCCTCATGGTGTTTTTTTTGCACTGATTGTCAGTGCAATCTTAGAAAGCTTTGTATGCTACTCAGTAATAATAATAACTAAACACTTATCGGACATTCATTGCTTACATGTTGCATTTCCAACTTGTTTTATCATTAAAAAGGAAAAAAAAAACGATAAACGACATCAATGCCCACAAAAATTAATTACAAAAAGAAATCAGGTAATTGTGTCTCTCCTTTCTTCCTTTGTATTTTTATTTTCTGTTATCAAACTCCCAGTATAACATCAATAATTAAACATTTCTTTAATTATAACATCACTCAAGCTAATTAATTTGTATTGTATTATTTTATTAAATAAATTTGGTAAGTCATTGTGTTCAAGAATTTTGCAAAATATAATTATACATTGCTGAGGCTGCTAAAGAACATTTCTGAAAATTTGTCTCTGATACCTTACAAATCTCAATTCTATATATTTATCCTCAATGAGCTTTTTTAACTCAGTTACTATTTTTTTCTTCAGATTTACACTTTCTTGTTATAACTTTTTAGTTAATTTTAAATTAACAGCAATATTTTCAGCTCAATAAAAATGTATGTATGCCAAGATTAAATTGCTTTCTAAGTAAACGATTATACATGTTACTTGGTTCATGTTTATAATGAGTCAAATCAGAATATTGCCAAAATACATGTTCCCAAGTGCCTCTTTCTAAACTACCACAATGATAACAATCGCCCTTTATACCTGGGAACATTTTTATGTCATATTGGAGTATGAAATATTTGTATAAACATTTCCATTCAACAATTCAGTTTCTTTTTTAAATGAAGTTGCATATATAAGGATGGGAAAATCTCCTTCTTTCCTTAGTGAGTAATTTAACACTCCACTATGTTTTTAATTTTTATACTATGGTGTATTTTCATACCTAATGTAGCCTTTTCTACTCTGTTTATCATCTCTCATTCACCACCATATCTCTTCCTACCTAGTTATAAAATCTGCAGTTTGTGGTTTTGTGCAAATATTTTCCTGTCTTTTTATATCCTCATTCTGTCTAATTTAAGAGCTGTATATATTAATTGATCTGGATCCTGGAGTCCAAATGCTTACTTATCTTCTTCTCATTTAACAATATCATCACCTTTCAACGGATGTTCCCAATGTTGCAGTTGCTTATTCTTTGTTTTCATATTCCCACCAAAGTGTTGCAGGAGCAATACTGAACAAGTGATCACAGGGACCTTAAGAGGCTTAGCCTTATACTGTTTGAAGTTGGTATGCGTAAAAGTTGGCCACCCTTTATGAATACTTAAATGTGTCCACCTCCCAAATCAGCATGGCCATATGTAACAGCCCCGATGTAAGTTTATGTCTATCCATCCAGTCATCAGGACTAGTCTTAAAGGTGGACAGGACAGTACTTTGACTTTTAGTGGTACCTTATTCCATAGGCTAGGAATACATTGAGCTAGGAAGCACTTGCTCCAGTAAGTCTTGTTTATTTGTTGGTGTAAATTTAGGTTCTGTGTTTGTATTGTCACTTGTTTTGGGAAGAAGTAGGAGGTCATATAAAATTGGGTCTTTTATGGCTTGAAAATGAGAGACAGGTCACCTTGGAGCAGCCAGTAGGATACTGTGTATAAGGAGAGTTGTGCTAATCTGTTGGGGTAGTTGAAGTATTTAAAGCCTTTATTTATTTATTTATTTATGGCTAAAGATCATTGAGGCTTTTTCATCTGAGCAATATGCTTGGATTTTAATATACCAAGGGGACATTGTATTCTTTGATGGGTCTGATAAGGGAAGAATACAGTGGTAGGACTTTTATAGATCTTGAAGATATTCCCTTGAAAATTACCTGGGCTGGATGGATGGATTTCCTCATTTTGGTGGCATCATAGTGACTTAATGAGAGAATGTTGTCCACCTAAGTGCCCAGGTCTGACCATATATATTTGAAGAGGCGTACCAGTTACAACGTGTGAAATGGACACAGCTACTATTCTGCACAGTTTTGTATTTAGCTTAAGACCATTTTCAGTACACCAGATATTTGCATATTCCAATCCTTTTTAGTATCAGTGGATAACAGTGCCCAACTTACAGTCACTTACAAACCTGGTCAACTACAATTCAGGGATATTGTCTTGGATGTCTGTAAAATGAATGCCAAACAAATGAAGGCCCAACTGGAGTACCCCACTAGCTACAATGTTACTTTCAGAAAGGACACCAACAACTTTCACTTCTTAACATAGGTTCATTCAAGGTTACTAGGCTAACGGCCCTAGAGCCCTTACAAGTCTAGCCATATTTATCCCGAGTTGCCCCAAATGTTGGTGGTTAGGTGAGTGATGTTCACAGATGTAAGGGTTTATGGTAGTTAATACTGACTTTCTCTGTCCAAGAGGGACATAGGCGCTACCCCAGAAGTGAATTTGTGGCTACTCCATCCTTTGATCTACATTGCATTTGAAGAGGGTCAGGGAAGGGCTCTGTTTCATATGAATTTATAAGCTTGTTCCAGAGAAGTGGCAGTCTCTGGGAGATCTATCTCTCCAGCATGACCTGTTCATGTCAGAGGCTAGGTTAAGATCCGTGGAGTGAGTGACCCTCTTGCAGTTTGATTTACAAATGAATAGCATTTCCATTAGGGCCAGGTCACCCATTAGCAACCTGTAGCAGACAGAATACAGTGACAGGGCTTTCAGCCTTTACCCGTAAGACTAGTTTTGTGCGCCCTGTAATTTCTTGATGAGAAATCTCTGTGGTCTCTCCAGTTGTTATAGGTGTCTGGTGAGGTACATGCAAAATGGAGCATCGTACTCAATTATTGGTCTGATGAGGGCCGAGTATAATGGAATTATAACATCCTTCGATCTAGATGAGATGCTGTGGATACGTGATGGTCAAAGTTCAGATTGCTATCAACCTGAATACCCAGATCATGTACCACTGGGTCTACACTTAGGGGACTGCTGTCTGTAATGTAATTAGCAGGGATGTCAGCTTTTCCAAAGCGAATAGTAATGCATTTTTCTGCATTTAGCTTTAAT
Source organism: Protopterus annectens (assembly GCF_019279795.1). Lineage (NCBI taxonomy): Eukaryota > Metazoa > Chordata > Ceratodontiformes > Protopteridae > Protopterus > Protopterus annectens. Next base: position 1,009,247,740 of record NC_056747.1, on the reverse strand, counting down.
CCATGGCTTTGACACCAATCATTTGTCTGTGTTAACCCTACCTGCAATATATTAACATTATTGGGGGGCTTAATAATTGCTCCCAGTATGCAGTCGTCAGAGACCCTGGTTAGCCACAGGCCGTCCACATTTGCCTGGATGTCTGAGAAATAAATTCTGAAGAGCAAGGAGCCCAGCACAGAATCCTATAGTATGCCACTGGTAACTGGTCGTTTGCTAGAGGTGAAGTCACCCACTTTGACAGTATGTGTCCTGTCGGTGAGCCATTTGGCTACCCATCTGTTAATGTAGGGGTTAATTCCCAGTTGGGAGATTTTCTGTATAATACTTGAGTGGGGGATTGTGTTTGATACCTTGGCTAGGTTAAGATAGGTGGTATGCACTGTTTTTTCTGTTGTCCAGGGCCTTGGCGACTGTCTCAAAGAAGTCAACCATGTTTAACTAGCATGATATACCTTTAACGAATCCAAACTGGGTTGGGTCCATTAAGAGTTTGGAGATTACCTATTCCTTGTTAATAAGGTCCATAATGATTCTTTCCATGGCCTTGCAGATGAGGCTAGTCAAAATTATGGGCCTATAATTTCCAGGGTTGGTTGATGGTCCCCCTTTGTGCAGAGGGATTACTGTTGCTGTCCTACATTCTGCCAGAACATAGCCACTTAGCAGGCTGTGGTTAAACAGGGCTCCAAGTGGGTCTGCTAGGTCATGTTTTATGTTGTTTAAAAGGCAAATGGGGATGTTGTCTGGTCCCATTTATGCTGTGTTTTTAGCTTTGGAAAGTGCAGAGATTACCTGCTGTCTTGAGATAATAAGCTGAGGAACAGTGTCATATATATTGTGGGGGATGACTGGAGGGGACAGGGGTGTGAAGTTTGCTCCAAATCTGTCAGCTAGCAGGTTGACTGTTATGTCCGGTTGAGTATGGGTTGTGCCATCCACAACCAGTTCAGCGCATAGCTAGGTATTCCCTTTAAGATTTCTAACATAGTTAAAGAATACTTTGTAATTATCCTTAGCTAGGGACATTATTTTTATTTCATAATTAGCTTTAGAGGACTTGACAATATCTCTAATTTGTTTAAGCTCGAGAGGGATTTCTTCCTCTGCTGAGCCAGTTCCCTCTTGTTCTTGGGCATTTTGTTTCTTTTTCTTGTTGTTGTTTGTTTTTTCCCGGTTGGGGTCGCCACAGCGGAACTCCAGTCCGCTAATGATTGGCAGTAGATTTTTTTATGGTGCCGAGTTGCCAGCCCGTTTATACTACGGTATACCAGGGTGGCTTGTTCTTTTGGCAAGATCTGATTTTAATCCTGCCAGGTACAGCCAAGTCTATGCAACTGCTTCAGTGGTTATACACCTCTGCATAGGAGTCCGTGTTATCTGCAGACGAGGGGACTTTGAAACTTCTTATAACTTCATTTAGTAGGAAGTAATTCATCTCTGAAAAATTCTTAAGCATTTTTGGGCTTGATGGGGTAGTTGGTCTTATAATTACATTGAACGGGACTAATTTATGGTCCAATCTTACCAGGGAAGACATCACACGGGGGGGTGCATTAGTGAATACTACGTCTAGGACATCTTGTAGGTGTGCTGAAAACCTGTTCCAGACCATTTGCATTAACAAAGTCCAAGAACCTCTGAGCCAGCATCTTTGTGGTTATGCATGTTTCCCAGCCGATGGTAGGATAATTAAAAATCACCATGAGCAAGGTGTTGGGTTGTATGGCAAGTGACTCCAGTAAGTCCAGGTAGGTCGTATGCTTTTCCTGTTTCATGGTGGGGACCTATAGCTAGCTATGATGTGGTAGGGGGTGTTGCCTATAGTTAATTGGACATGGAGTAGAAAAAAAGTCCAAGTAACCTCTACAACCAAAATGAAATGAATCCAAAAGGCTACTAGTAGAATCACAAAGACGCTGGAGACGTGAATAAATTCCACACTTTTAATGAAGGTTTAGCGCTTTCATCTAGTATAACTAGACTTCATCAGAACTTAGGTATGAGCACTCCATCCAAAGAGACAAGCAGCTACACCAATAAGATTTTAAAAATGGCCCCTGTGCTCATACCTAAGTTCTGATGAAGTCTAGTTGTACTAGATGAAAGCGCTAAACCTTCATTAAAAGTGTGGAATTTATTCACGTCTCCAGCGTCTTTGTGATTCCGCTAGTAGCCTTTTGGATTCATTTCGTTTTGGACATGGAGTAGCTCAAGAGTTGTACTGTTTGACCAGTCTAGAGGTATACTTATCCTTAATGAAGATAGATACACCTTCTCCTTCGGTTCTATATTGGTCAGTTTGTGATCTGAACATATGGAAGGCATTGTAGCCCTGCATGGCTGGAGTGCTTTCTGCAGCTTTGAACCATGTCTCAGTGACTGCACAGACATCATCATCATCCAAAGTAAGGAGTGCTTCCAAGGAGTGCAGTTTCTTCTTTAGACTTGTAGTATTAAGCAACAATACCATGAATTTATGTAGAGAGGATTTTATTATGTTGGGAGGTTGGCTATTTTGACACTGCCTAAAAAAGGCATAGTAGGGGTGGCTAATGCCTTGGCCAGTATCCAAAAGACTAGAGAAGACAGGTGCAGACCATTTCTGGGAAAGCAGAGTGGCCTGCAGACCATGTCTTCCCATGCTGACAGATAGTGGAGCCCCTTGGACTGATACCAAAAGTTAAGCTAATTGTTAAAGTCAGTCATTTTTTGTTTGTATTATGGCATCATCCTTGGAGAAGGTAGAATGCTGCTTAAGACTAGGCTTAGATGTGCCTGGGAGAGCACAGTCATGTCTCTCTTCTTGTATTCCAGTGAGGTATGTATCATGTCATTCACCCCCACATGGACTATGATGGAGGCATACTGGTACTTGTGGTTAAGTGACTTGAGTGCTTGAATGACGTGGTGCATCCTGACACCTGACCTAACTGTAACCCACTCCTTATCCAGCCTGGTGAGGGGAACATCTGTGTGTCTCACAATGGAGTCAGCTATGACCAATACATTAGGTCTTGTGGTGTTACTCCTTATGGACTTACTTGCGGAGACACTGGTGTGTGTGTGTGTTGTTAGTATTGTGGTTGTTTTTTGCATTGTGTGTAAGTGTTTTTTGTTTGGGAGGCCTCTGATCTTTTGTTGCGTTAGTAGTGAGTACCTCCGCATATGTGAGTTTATGTGTCATGTCCTTATTTAGTGTGGGAAGTGTGTGTGTGTTGACAACCTGTTTTTCATTCAGTTTGTCCTTATGTAAGAGGCTTGCTTCCAATTTCATAGTGTAACTACATCTCTCACGTAAAATATTTTGTTTCAGGAGTAATTGATTGTCATTATACATGAGGCAATTGCTATGTTTCCTCAAGATCCCCCCTAATTATCAGGTTGGCCAGAGAAAGATGATGGGAAACTGCCCATCCATGATAGTAGGCTCCTACTCTATGTTTTATTAGGGAAGGGAATGGGTTAGTTTGACAGGACTGTGCTTTTAGTGCCAAGACTGCAAGAGGGACCTGTACTTTGTGTAGGCTAAGGATGATCAGTAAGGCAACTCTGCTCAGTGTATAATTGAGTTGCTCCTAGACCCGCAGAAAAGCATGAAAGGGTTTCAGTGACAGCTGATTAGGGAAAAACTGAGCTAGGCTTTTGCATCTGTACAGGGCACTGCTGACCGCCACTGCATGAAGAGCAGCACCACAAAAACATGAGGCTTAAATACAAGCAAAGAGAAACAAGTTTAAGCTAACTGTCAATCAGGAAAGCACACAATAAGCCTTCCACCAGTAGTCTCCAACTCAGACAAGTTAGATCAGCACACTTCTGCCACAGGGGTGCAGAAAAACACCTTCTTAATGTAGAATAGACAATTTGGAGCCCAACTGTAACAAGACTACACAAACTAGCTGTAACAGTCCTGCAACTAACAGATACAATGTAATACAATGAAATTAACTACTTAAAGCAGTAGCAGATAGTCCATTTTTTTGAAACTGCTAAAGTATAGTCACAGTGTATGAGAGAAATGCAGAAAAATACTTAGAGCCCTTTTGTTTGTTTCCTAGCTCAGACTGATGAAGTAAACACCTACTGCCACTAGATGAATAAACCCAGTCCTCCTAATGTAAAAGCACAGTAAAGGAGTGTCCAGAATAAAATGCTACCACAAACAACATAAAGATACGTCTACAGCAGTTTACTTTAAATAGCTTCTGGAAGTGTGATTACCTCCAGCCAATAAAATTACACACAGAAATCTCATGTGTTTCCACAACCTAAACAGACAAGGCTACCTCCCAGTGCAGTAGATGGAAAATCCACTGACCTCTTGGATGTAAAAACATGTGCTTCCTAGAGTGTAAAAATGCACTACTTTATCCAACAGCTAGCTAGATAATGGATTTGGAGCAATTAAATCAGTAGAAGAGGCAATGATGAGGCAAAATGCACTTTTTTCAATTTAAGCACAAGGAAAGGCAAATAATTCAGGTTATCAACAGCAGTGTAGAAATGGAGAAGGTTATTAAGCTCAATTTACAGTAGGGGCTGGCAGCTTAAAATCACTAGGTTTAAAAAGCACATCTTCAAAGGGGACAGTGGGTGGGAAAAAACTAGTAGAGAATCACCAGCTGTGCTTTAGTTTATGCAGACCTGAAATCTTTTTAGAAAGACACAGGGCCAGAAATTCACTGTGTATTTAATTGTTATTTAATTGACAATTTTAACCAATGAAAAACATGTGAAGTGTACAGCCTAGATAATTTAAGTGTCTACCTCTCAGATTGAACAAAAAACACCAGGCCAAGCAGATTTCTTAAAACAGAAAACAAAATGAAGCAGGTAAAACTGAAAGTAACTCTGTCAGCAAATCACAGACAAAAAATGTAGTTTTACTTTTCTCACCCAGCAGTGAATCACCAGCAGTGCTTTAGTTATGCAAGCTTGAAGTCCTTTTTAGAAAAGACAAAGGCCCAGAACTTCACTGTTTATCTATTGGATTGCCAGTTTGCAATCAGTGGACAGTTTGTTTAACTTTTCAGTAACACCAATATGGAAGATAGTGCAGAGCTTTGACCAGGTCAACATAAGCAGCATGCACAGAATGATTGACCAAGTTAACATAAGCAGCATGCACAGAATGACTGCTGTCTGCACTCTCCATAACCCTTTCAAGGATGTTTACCAGGTTCAAGCGACAGAACCTGCCCTTCACAAAACTAAACTGAGTGGGGTATAGATCAATTAAATTGCCTTTGTCTGCATAAATGAGTTTTGCTGGGATAAGTTTCATGGCTTTGCTTATATGGCTGGTAAGGCTGATGTGTCTGTTATATACCTGGGTCAATAGAGAGACTGCCTTTCCTTGTGAACAGGAGTTGCATTGGAGGTTCACCAGACATCCAAGACAAACTCTGTGGGCAGGCTGAGGTTGAACAGTTTAAGCTGATGCTCAGATAGTGCATACTTGACATTGATAAGAGTGCAGCCCAGTGTGTTAGTTGGTCCCATAGAAACATTATCTTTAACCTTTAACGTAGATTCTAAGACTTCAGTGTGACTGTAGGAGAAACTAAGTTGTGTGGGATAGTGTGTTCAATGGTGTAGGCTGGTGGGGTAGTGTGTTCAACGGTGTAGGCTGGTGGGAGTAGTGTGTTCAACGGTGTAGGCTGGTGGGGTAAAGTTAGACTATATCCTTGGGACTGGAATATGTGATATTATTATGGATGAACTTAGTACAAGGTTGAAACATTTTCCTTAATTTCCTGACACAACTGAAGAAATATTTGTAGCTTCCATTAGTATCTGTAGTGACTTCAAGTTTCTGTTTTGCTTTACATTTTCTAATAGTGCCCTTAGGTTCATTGCTGTTATATCTCATTGTAGTCTTGAGGCAGGAGGATGGAATTTCTAACAACTTTTCATTATTTTCCTCCTTTTGTTTTAATACAGTTGATCAATGCAGAAGCTCCACCAGAGAGGTTTATTCTTGAATTTACCATTATATTTAGGGTGGATAGATACATAGTTTTCTACGAAGCTGTTTAAATGCTGTTAAAAATTGGAGATGAATGTGGCAGCCCTCTCAGTTGATTCCATTTGGAGAAGATTGTTGGGAATTTTGCTTATGTTTTCTACAAGCAGAAGTAGGCTTACCATGGAAAAGACACTAAAAAGGTTTAACAGGTGCTGGTGGTGGGTGGTACCATTAAGCCTGATAGAGAAGGCAACTGATTTATGGTCAGATTTAAACAGAGATGAGGAGTATGGTTGAGATGCAGGCAGGGACAAGGTTGATAAGGACCAGGTCAAGGATATTAGAGCTTCTAGTGAGTAGTTTTGCTATATGCTCCAGTGTATCGGTACTGAATGGACACAATGAAGAAGAACTAAAGGGAGAAGTAATATAGAAACAGAAGTTGGCATTACCTTCTATCTACAGACACATACTTCTGACCATAAGCCATGATTTTCCTCTTGCAGGCCATATGGGCATAAAACACGCTAAAATATTGCTTACTTGGGATCTTTATTGACCAGGGATTACAAAAGTTGTAAAAGAGTACTGCTGGACCTATCAGCAGTGCCAAAAGGTTGGTGAGTCTGGAAAAAAGCCAGGGTTGCTTTGCTGCCTTTACCTGTTACTGAGGAACTAATTCTGAGTGTAACTGTGCATATTTTGGGATCTCCAAGTAGCCCAAGTTCCACAGATAAGAAATATATTCTGGTAGTGGTGGATTTGCCACTAGATACCCAGAGCTGATATCTTTGCCTTTCACTGATGCAGAGAAGATGTCAGATGCATTGCTAGACAGTTTCAGCAAGGTAGGTTTTCCTAGTAAAATGCTGAGAGATAGAGGTGCCATCTTTTTGTCAGACGTGCTGGCATGTTTATGGCCGTGTTATGGGATAAGTAATTTAAAGACTAGGTCTTACCATCCACAGACAAATAGTATGCTGGAAATGTTTAACTTTATAGTCTTCCATTGTGGGAGCGTTGGCAGATCAGTTAAGAAGGGAGTGGGTCAAGTAACTTTCCCACCCCCCCCCCTTTGCATATGGAAGTGCTTCAGGACTCCACATGTTTTATGCCTTTTAAGCTGTTGGGTGGCCATGGGGTTAGGGGGCCTGGATTCATTTCAGGATGTGTGGAGAGGGTGTGTGTGTTTTTCCCCACAAGGAATGTTGTTGTTGAGTATGTCCTAGACTTCAGGACTAGGCTTAGGGAACTCAAGGGGTTGGGCTAGGAGCATGTCTGATGTAATAGGACAGTCAGAACCAGAGAGTATTCTTTTAAGCAGCAGGTGATAGTGCTTATCTCTTTTAGAGGTAAACTTCAGGCAGCTTGGGAGAGTACTTTCACCATGGTGAGAAAGGTGAGTGATATCACTTACATTGTAGAGTTGCCATGCAGAAGGCAGAAGCGCAAACTCTACCATGATAAAAACTTATCTGATGTTATGAATCTTAATTCATTCCTTACTGATAGGACTTCAGTTCTGACCTCGGGACTAACTCTGCCAATATTCAAGCTCACACCAGCCAAAAACTCTCGAGCTAGGTCCTACCCACACTGCCCCCCTTCTCCAGATCTCATTTGCTACATACTTTTCAAGACATGCCAAGCCAGCACTCTCAGCTAAGTGATAACATTTTTTGATATATATACCTTGTTAAATCCTTTTAGCCTTTCGTTTTTCTTAGCAATAATTTTCTCTCTTTTTCTACACTTCATCTGTGGCCTTCTTCTTCCATTTCCTACCCTTTTTTGGTAGTCTTAGTACCATTGTTGGTATGGCCTCTCCCTTACCCTTGTGGTAATTACCTTACCATCATTGGTATTCCCTTCCTGTTTCTTCTTCTTCTTTAAAAAAAAAAAAAAAAGATAATAATTATATGTATTTAGATATTTTTCTCCCTTCTGTGTGTTTATCTGCTTTGTTTGAAATGTTTTCCTTTCTGTCTAAATACTTTGGCTCTTCAGAATGGCTAACAAAATAAAAGAACGATCGGGTTCAAACAGTATGAAAAGTGTGGGTGAAAGATGCCTAATTCAGACGGACATCTTTCATGCGTCTACTGTCTTGGTGTCCCCCATCTCCAGATACAGCCTCCTTGTGATCCATGTAGAAATTTTAGTTCTTGCACTCTCGCAAAGCGCAAGAATAAACTGATTTTCAAGGATTTATTAAAAAACCTCTTTTCAGAGGCCCTCTCTGTGGCAAAGGGCTCACCACCTCCCAGGAAAGACAAGAGAAAGAGAAGCCACTCGGTTCCAGCTTCCCCAAGCTCTATGGAACCAAAATGCTGTCAGGCTGTATCGGAACCAAAAATACCCAAAATGTCTGCATTAACTATTTCAGCTCCTGAGCCTGTGACTAGCTCTGTGGTGCCGAAGGTGTTGGGAACTACGGAACAGACAACACTTATACCTGCTTCGGTACCGACTGTATCTTTGGTACCAGACACAATCTCGACACCGACAATGACTTCCTTCATGGCTCCATCCTTGGTGCCAAAACCTGAAATTTTCCTCAGGACCAGATACTCACCTACATAGACCCCTTCATTGGACAGCATTATAATCCCTTTCTTGAGAGACCTGACTCTCCTTCTGGAGTATCAACACGGTCCACCAGGAGTCTTTCTGAAATAGACATAGTGAGGCTTGTCGATCAGCTCTTGGCAGCTAAAGGAATTCTGATCCTTACCAAGACTTCCCTCCCATCAGGAGCTGAAGTTTTCTCTGCACGGACTCCAACATATCCTCTTTCAACCTCTTCTCAGGCTTTAGAGCCCTCGGTACTGATATCTACCCCGGTGCCTATGCCTTCGGTTCTTGTGACGACTCCGACGTTTCTGGAGCCTGCCCTCTGGACTTCACTCCACCCAGAGCTGGTCCACTCTCAGGACCGTGACTGGTCTGTCGGTGCCGTGACACCTAGTTCAGCACCAATTTTTTCTATGGTGCTGTCTATGGCTCCGGCAGGTCTGGTAATTCCTAGTCCTCTCGAGGCTCCTATCCTAGAGGTGGGCTCATCGGAGCGGGTTGTGACCCTGGTTTCGGGCTCCCATCCCTCTTCTGGTGGGTCTGCCTTCCAGGTGATGGAGAGGGTTCTTGCTTCTGCAAGCATGCAGTTGACACCTCCAGCGTCGTTACTTGACCTTTCCCTTTCCTCTAGCTTGCAGTTGATGCAGCCCACTATGCAGGGACTTCGAGTATGGGAGCAGCAAGAAACCTTGCTCCAGGGTACTCACTCTTCGGGGTCCTCCTCGGAAGATACCACTGAGAAGTCACACCGAAAGAGATTGTGCAAGAGGAAGCATGTGGATTCCCCTGAGGAATCCATCCCTGAAAATACGGATTTTGATGAGGGAGAAGGGTCCCCCATGGTTACTCCATGAAGATGTCTCATTCAGAGACATACTGGAGATCCTGAAACAGAGGGGCGACTGGAAGCCCATCAACCCTTCTTCTGAGGAATCTGTATTCTTACAAACCTTCCGGGCTCGACCGTCTACTTTCTGGGTGACCTCCCTGCAAATAAGTTGATTAAACTCATTGTACAGTGGGCCTGGAAGACCCCTGACAACATTGAGCCGATTTTCTGGAGGCCTGATAAAACTCTGTCCCCACCAGAAGACCACCCACACTGGTCCAGAGAATTGGCAATAGAATCTATGGTTGTGGTGGCGCCCACTAAAAAGGAACTAGCAGAAGAAAGTTCGACTGTCCATCCTCCTAACAGGGAGTCCTGGACGATAGACAGACTAGAGAAGTGGACTTACACTTCAGCGACCTTCGTCATACATATGGCACATTTTACATATCTCCAAAGGGACCTGATTACAGAACTTTGAGGTACTTTGACAGAGGTACTACCTGAAGAGGTGCGAGACAAAGTCACCTCTCAGCTTGCCACCCTAGCGTCCATCTCCAACTCCTCCGTGCGGTTGATAGTTCACACAACCGAGGGAGCAACCAGAGCAGCTGTTTCAGGCATTGTCATGAGACGTCACGCCTGGATATGACTATGTGACTTATTTATTTTATTTATTTTACATTGTTGACCGGGCTAGTCTAACTGGATTTATGTCCATTTTCAGTAGAGTTCCGGGGAGAAAATTTCCACATAAAGCAAAGCAGAATATTGCAACTACAGATACAGTTCACTTGTCAGACATAATAATTGTATACAAGGTAACATAGTAATTATGATAGGTAACATAGTAATTATGATAGATTACAAACCAAATAAAAGTTCTTTTTTTTTTTGACCAAACACTAGTAGAAGAAAGAAAGCATTTAGAAGGGTGTAAGACATTTGAAAAGAGTTGTGTAAGTGTCACATATTTATTTACAAGGCAAGGACACATTTAATGGCAGGGACCCATCTATAAAGCAGTGACACATTTGTAAAGGCCTTCATGGGTACAGTTATCCTTATCTATAATAGTCTCTGTGAAGAATGAGTTTTGTAAAGTCTCAGGATAACTATATGAGCAGATTAACAGAGGGGAAGGAGGTAATGGTCTTAAAAGTAGCTATAAGGTGAGCAGTATTTAATGCTAGACTGTGGGATAACAGGAGCAGGGATGTCAGTCAGGGTTGGTACAAGGACATAGCCAGTGGGTTTTAAGGTATATTTTGAGTTACTTTTTGAATATTGGAGGGGAAGAAAGAGATGTGAGTTCACTAGGAAGTAGGTTCCTGGTTTTTCCCACAGTGTTAGAGAAAAGGGAATCCCCTGCTTTATTGTTGGGTTTTTGTCTAGATACCAGTAGTTTATTTGCTGAGCATAGGTGTGTAAGATTTCTATATGGGGTGATTAGACTAGTGAGTATTGGTGTCTTGCAAGGATGATAAAGGGTCTTATGGGCAATAATAAGTTGGTGGAATAGAATTTGATTATGCAGCTCCAGCCAACCCAGTTGTTTCATATTATGGCAGTGGTGGGTTCTAAAAGGGAGCCAGTAGCAAATCTGGCAATGTTATTGTAGGAGGTTGCCAGCTTGTTGAGGTTACTTTTAGATAAATTAGTGTATATAGGAGAGGCACAGAAGAGAGTAGAGATAAGGTGGGTGTGGGTAGTAGTAGTTCTAGCTATGGGGGTAAGAAAGAGTTTAAATTCATAGAGAGAGCCCAATTTTCTGTTGATTGACTTTATTGTGGTGTTGATATGTGTATCATAGTTAAGGTTGTGATCTATAGTTACTCCTAAGAGTTTGGTGGTAGTGTCAGGAGATATGACTGTGCCATTATTAGATTTGATAATGAAGTCAACAGGGGTGGACTTTTGTGTGGGAGTAAAGAGCTATAGTTTAGTCTTTTTGGGGTTAAGGAGGAGACAGCGCTGTAAGAACCATTTTTATACTAATTTAAAAACATTTTGGGTAAGGGACTGAATGAACCCCTTCAAGTCCTCCTTTGTCAACGCTCCTGTTGATGAATCCTCCTTGTCTGGCCCAAAAGTTAAGGACACGTTAGCCAGGTGTAAGAAAAATGGAAAGACCCTGTCTGCCCTGGGCATACGTTTTTCAACCCCTCAATGATCCTACTCCAGAATTCAGAGGAGTGGGAAAATGTGGTCCAAGAAATCATAAGGACCTTTCTGTGAAACGCGTGGCGAGCAATCCCCCAGGACAGATGGGGGAACTCATCTGGGTGATGCCCCTTTTGTGGCAGAGGGGGCCTGTGGAAACAGGACTCCAGAGATTCCTTCTCTGGTCAGCCCTATCAGTGCTCCTGAAGAGCGGCCTGATTGCTTTCCTCTGGAAGCAGTCAAGGGATGTTTTTCTCTGCACCACTTGGCCTGGCAATCGGTAACATCGGACTCTTGGTACAGAGAATAATGACCAGAGGTTACATTATTCCCTTTGACCTTTACCCCAAGTCACTAAGGTGAATCCCCAGTATCCCACCCAGTCAGAGGAATGCAGCAGCACTAGAAGTTTAAAAGCTGCTAAGAAAAAGAGTCATCCAGTTATTCCCACCAGACCAAATAGGATCCGGATTTTACTCAAGGTTCTTTTTAGTGCCAAAAAACAGGGGACTGGAGACCAATTTTGGATCTCAATGTACTGAACAAGTTTGTCAGACGAGCAAAATTTCAGATGGTCATGGTTCAGTCCATTCTTCCATTTCTGGAGAAGAACGACTGGATGTATTCTGCAGATCTTCAGGATGCATATTACCACATAAAAATGGGCAAATGATCCAGAAGATGCCTCCGCTTCCGACTGGGAGCCAATCATTACCGATTTTGAGTACTGCCCTTTGGTCTCTCCACAACCCGCAGAGTGTTCACCAAATGCATGGCAATAGTAGTAGCTCACCTGAGACTACAAGGATTCCACATTTTTCTGTACCTAAACGATTGGCTCCAAACCACCTCAAACAGGAGTCTACTGCTTTAAGCCATGTTGTACACTCGAAATCTGGCAGAAAACCTAAGAATCTCTGTAAACATAGACAAATCGAAGCTAGTTTCGACTTGGAGCTTAGAGTTCATTGGGGCAAAGTTCGACACAACTACCTGCTGAGTTGCATTACCTTTCCACAGGCTTCTAAAACTAAGATCTCAACATAAGATAACATTTCTCGAAATATTGTCCCAGCTCGACAGGTCCTACAACTGTTGGGATCCATGGTGGCTACAGTCTCACTGGTCCCAATAGCAAAGTTTCATATGAGGCTACTCCAATGGCTCCTATCATCTCAATGGTCTCTTCTAGCACAACCAATGTCTTACCTGAGCTGCATTACAAACAGATGCAAACAGGATCTGAGTTGGTGGATGTTGATATCGACCCCCCCCCCCAACCCAAAGCCACAGTGAGCACGGACGCTTCCCTGATAGGGTGGGGGTGGGGCATTGTCAAGGAAAGCTCGCCCAAGGCATTTGGTCCCCCTTAGAGGCCAAACTGCATATCAATGTCCTAGAACTGATGGTGGTGCTCTTAGCGTTGCAAGCATTCCAAACAACCCTTCCGTCTGGGTCAATTGCTATCCAGTCAGACAATATGTCAGTAGTCTGGTACATCAGCAAGCAAGAAGGAACCAGATCCTATCTCTTACGCCAGGAAGCCCTAAGAGTGTGGCAGTTGGTGATAGCTTCCAACCGCTTTCTACTAGCAACGCACATTCCTAGGAATTCCAGTCTGATTGCAGACAAACTGAGCAAGAACATTCTGATGCCTCATGAGTGGTCTCTCAACCCCATAGTAGCGATTCAAATTTTTCGTCATTGGGGCCGGCCTTACTGCGACCTCTTTGCTTCCCCCTTGAACCACAACTGCAGCAGCTTCTTCACCCTGATCCCCCCTGGGGGAGTCACCGAGAGATGCTCTGATTCACAATTGGCCCCTGGGTCTCTGTATGCCTTTCCCCCTATTCCCCTCATTCCACATTTCTTGAAGAAAGTGCAACAGCTGAGAAGCAAGGTTATCCTCAGTGCCCCCTATTGGCCCTGACAAGTTTGGTTCCCCTTCCTATGGCCTCATTTGGTTCACCACCTGGGGACCCTGGACCCAACTCCAGGACTCCTATCTCACCCGCAGGGGCTGGTCTATCCCAACCTTCACAGTCTCAAGCTGACGGCTTGGTATCTCCACTTCTGCTGATTGTCAGGCAAATGAACCTATCTTCCCCAGTCCGAAAGATTCTTCTGGCTTCCCATAAGCCCTCCACTAGGAAACTCTACCACAGCAAATGGGTCAGGTTTGTTGTTTGGGCTAAAGAACAAGGACTAGACCCTTTCTCAATGCCGGTCCTTAAAGTTTTGGAATACCTGTTGGCCCTTCTCCATGCAGGAGCCTCAGCCTCTACTATCATAGTGCACCTAGCAGCTATGGCCAGTTTTCATAATGTTTCTAACGACTCTTCACTAATGTCCCACTGTCTTTGCAAAACTTTTATGAAAGGGGTTATACACCTCAGACCACCTATTAAAACCCCAACTGAACCATGGAATTTGACTTTGGTCCTACAAACTCTAACCTGTTCACCCTTTGAATCTTCTGCCACATGTCACACAAAGTTTTTATCCTGGAAAACGCTATTCCTGGTAGCCATCACCTCAGCCAGGAGGGTATCAGAATTGCAGGCTTTGAGCATTAACCGTCCTTATTTGATCTTCCACAGGGAAAGAGTATCACTTTGAACTAATCCTTCCTTTTTACCCAAGGTTATGTCAAATTCAAGTCTCAACCAGTCCATTAATTTACCAGTCCTGTTCCCTAAATTCTCTAACAAAGGTGAATACCAGTTGGGCATGCTGGATGTACATAGGCAGCTACATTTTTACATAGACAGAACTAAATCCTTCAGAAAGATGGACCAGCTGTTCATAGCTTTTTCAGGCTCCAGATTGGGCAAAGCTGTTTCTAAAGTCACCTTGTCAAAATGGTTAAGATATTACATTACCTTTAACTATCAACAGAAAAAAATTAACTTTGCCTTCTAGAGTCAAGGGTCATTCCACCAGGTCAGTGTCCACTTCAGTGGCATTTCATTCCAGAGCTTCTATGGATGACATCTGCGCAGTGCCCACTTGGGCAACCCTCCATACCTTTGTCATGCATTACAAATTGGATATGGCCTCCAGGGGAAGAGCATTCTTTGACTCAAGGGTGCTCAGGAATATCCTTCCATAGGGCCACCCAGGTCAAATGTAGCTGGGGATTCGGTCCTATCAGTAAGGAATGAATGAAGATTTACAACATCAGATAAAGAAGTTATGTCTTACCATACTGTTCCATCTGTGTTGTAGATCTTCATTCATTCATTCTTTACGTCCCGCCCTCCTTCCCCCTGCCTAAAGACTCCTGGGGATCCTTTGGTCCTATCGGCCGGATAAGGTATTTGCACAGATAACACACAGATGCACAGATTTGCACTCCGTGTCTCTATTGTTTCTATGCCAAGCGGGAAAACTCGATCTGGAGAAGAGGGGCACTATGGGTAGGACCTAGCTCAAGAGTTTTTGGCTGGCATGAGCTTGTATATTGGCCATGTTGGTTCCGAGCTTGGAACTGAAGTCCTATTAGTAAGGAATGAATGAAGATCTACAACACAGATGGGACATTATGGTAAGACATAACTTCTTATTATGACGGAGAGGTCATGGATATCCTGATTTAAGTCACTGTTGCAGTATTCATAAAGAATGGATTATTACCGCTGTTGTCCAGCTGGGTTACCAAAGCTTTACTTTCCCATGATCGTACATCTGATGTGTGAATTTAACTTGTAAGCATAGGGATATATGGGTGGACATATTAGTATAATTCCTCAGACTATCTCGCCACCAGCCTGAATGTAGGTCGCATATCCATTGGACTGTTTGTCATTTGGTCTTTGGAATTGTTACTTCGAGTAAACAGATAAGTATCCCATTGGGGAACCTTCCTTTGCCTTTGTAAAGTTTTTGCTTACCTGTTTTAGATGTTAGCTAGGAGAAGTAAGTGCTAGAACGGTAGGCAAATTCCTTACAAAGACTTGCATACCCAGTGTCCTTTCTGATTGAGTGGAACATGACTATAAGGCCTATTCCATTTTCCACTTATTTTTACTTAAGACATTGTGATCCTGTTTGTCCTCATTTGATACTTTTATGTCTTAAATGTTTGGACCACTACAAGATGGCAGATTCTGCTTCCCCAGGAGTACCACTGCCACTTAAGAAGAAACTTAAAAGACGTAGATCAGAAACTCAGTCAACTCTTTCTGACTCCCATGTATCTGCTGATGTTTCAGAACCTACAATACATCCAGTTCCTTCTCAGATACCCTTTACCAAGACCCTGTTGGAGGCTGGTATGACGCCAGAGACTCTTATGACTGAGGAACCTGTGGATAAAGCTGAATTAGGTATCATTATCTTGGAGGATCCAGAGGGCATACCTCAGATGCTAATTAGGGAGGAGATCCCAGGTAAACCTATTGAGATGCATCAGGGATCTGAGCCACCACACCTAGTTCAGGTGGATGTCACACTAAGAAGAAATGCAAAAAAACTAAATGTATAACTTCTTCTCTTCCTTCTAAGGAGAAGGAATGGGCAGACTTTTCTCAAGGCCAATATGGCTCTGAAGCCACCATCCTTTTCTTCCCAGGTCCTCACCACTACCCTCAAAAAGTTGATGTGGATTCATCACCTTCTGAAGATGAGGAGAGCTCTGATTCAGATCATTCCCTGGCATATTCATTTTAAATCCACTCCCCTGAATAGCTCCGTTCAAAAGCTAAAGACTCCTTTTCTCATGACTTTCCCTGTGGAAGAAACTTCTTTTGGAGAGACTATATTAAACATTATAAAACATTCTGAGTGGGAGTCTAGGCAGATTACAGAGGTTCAGAAAATATACTACAACCATTGGAAATGGGCACTCATGCCCCTTCTTCAGTTCTCACTTTTCTTGAGGCTTTCTTGGATGCCATTCAGGCCACCTCTACTGTCACTGTCTCACAGCCTCCTGCCCCAAAAAGACCAGGCAGGTGTTTAAAGTCCCTGTTGATTTTCGATTCTTGTGTAAAAAAAATGTGCCAGTCCCCTCTGCAGTATTTCTTTCTTCTGATAAACCTTCTAAGCTACTACCTAATGCCAATGCCCTGTCTTCAAACAGGGTCAGTAGAGATATGGATAGTTGGGTTAAAAAAAATTATACCTCCTCTACTTTGGCATTCAGGACTGCAAATTACCAAATCCAAATGAGCGGGTATTTGATAGCTATCCTCAGTTCCTTAAGCAAAGTAGTGGCTGACCCAAAAGGGATTGATTCGAAACAAAAAATGTTGTCTTTACTTAATCAGGTTATACAGCCAGACACAGCATTAAATGTAGTTAAGATTCTGCAGAGGCCTCGTCAAGAGCAGCTGCCACTGTTTCCACAGGCATGCAAGTTTGCACAATCAACCCATACCTGAAAACATGAAAGCTAAAATTATAGATTTCCCCTTTAGTCAGAAACCTCCTGTTTGGATCACAGGCAGACAATCTCTTCCAAGTCTTCCAAGAACAGGGAACACCATAAAGGACTGCAGAGAGCTGCTAACCTCTCTACCGAGGTATCAGAGGAATTTCCCAACAAAACCCAACTCTG
Organism: Protopterus annectens; assembly: GCF_019279795.1. Taxonomy (NCBI): domain Eukaryota; kingdom Metazoa; phylum Chordata; order Ceratodontiformes; family Protopteridae; genus Protopterus; species Protopterus annectens. The sequence continues at coordinate 1,009,230,643 of NC_056747.1, read as the reverse complement.
TGTTAGAAAAGATCCTAGGCACAGCCAGAAAAAACAGGAAGGCTCCCAGAAAGTCATACCAGAGAAACCACAGAAAGATTCCTCTTCTGGGAGGCCTCCCTTTGGAGACAAGACTCTGTTGTCTTCAAAGTCTCACACCCACACTACTCCCTACCCAGGCCCTTCCACTCTCAGAAAGGCTCACCCTGTCAGTCTTTACCTGGTTAAAGACTGCCAGAGACCAGTGGGTGCTTTCAGTTGTAAAAAAGAGGTACTCCATGTCCTATATGGAAATTCCTCCTCTGAATGGCATGTCACCCCTTCCCACAACCAGGTGCACCTGCTTCCACCCATCGTGTGAGAATTGCAGGCACAAGGCAGAACAGAAACAGTACCCCAGGAATTTGTTGGAAAGGGCTTTTACGCCAGACTTTTTCTAGTACCAAAGAAAGAAGGGCAATAGAGATCCAGTGTATATTATTGTAAGTTCTTACACAATTGTTATTTCTCATTATCTGCAGCAGCTTGCAGGAAGAACTGGATGGGGACCTGGTAGTAGATCTCCTCATCTTGGTGAGGCTTGATCTGACATTTCAGTGAATGGGGTAGTCCTTTTTCAGCATTTGTCTCCTACTGAGGTTCACGAAATCTGAGCAGTATTACAGGAATATGGGGATATGTTTACTGGTAAGCCAGAGTATATCTGCCTGGTGGAGTACCATGTAGACACAGGACCCCAGTGGTTTATCATATAAGTCTCTTACAGGGTGCCTAAAAGAGTTAGGCATACCCAGAGCGAGAACTGCAGGGCACACCTGTCAAACTCTTAGAGGAAGAAATCTGGACAAAGCCATAAATAAAAGTGGGACAAATGTCCAACAATAGGGAAACGTTTAATTATTGCTCTTACAAATTTAGAAAGTTGATAGAACAACAGGTTCTGCATTGGCATGAATTATCTGAAGTATATGAAGTCTGAAGCTCAAATGTCTGTCATTATTTTCAAACTTCTATCGTTAATGATTTACCACTAATTTGCCAGAAAATCGCAATTCTATGAAAACCAGACCAAACATATGAGACCAAAATCTGTACAGTTGAGAGGTATGCCACAGGACATGTTAGAACTCCAGGTAGTCCAGGATTCCAGCAATCCCTAAGCCTCACCAGTGGTACTGTTGCCAAAGAAAGCTGGCAGCACCAGATTCTTTGTAGACTAAAGAAACATGAACAATCCCACAGATTCAAATGCTAATCCTATGCCCAGGACAGACAAAGCTTTAAAGCAGCTTGGTGGGGTAAGTATCTAACAACCATTGACTTAACTAATAAGTGCTGGCAGATACCATTGGCACCTAAAACTATGTTGAGGTTAGCATTTGTGGCCCCTGTCCCCTGTAAAGCCACCTTTGAAACTGTACCAGTAGCTCGATCAATGTAGAGCTTTGTGCATTGAGTAGCATAGATCAACTAGCTTGCATGCTGAGAAACACCGCCCTTAAATATAGTATTATATTCCCAGTCTAGTCTCTAGTCTCAGAAACACTTTTAGTCATCTCTCTATTAACCCATTGTGCATCACACCCATGTAGCTCACACAGTAAAGGACCAGGCATCATGGATATGCTCATTCCAAGTTTCTCTGCAGCAAGTTTGTTGGATATGGGTATATTGAGACAATTTAACAATTGTCTAATGTTCCCTTTCAACTATTTAATCCTCTAAGAGACAAATACATAATGTGAGAGATGTATAAACACAATGCCTTATGAGGCAGAACTCTTGTGTACAAACTTATAATAACAATGTGGTTGTCAGAAACACACACCACACATAGTATGCACCCCACACTTCGACCTACTTGTTCTGAGGCACTTAAATGCAGTCTTCCCATACCCCAAAGACCTCCCAGATGTTCCAACTGCAAAAACTATACTCTGCAGACTCAAAAGCATTCAACAGAAACAACACATAATGCTGTACTTACAGCCACATCCAGTGGAGTCTCAAGTACCAAACCCATAAGGCAAGTCACTACACTACCCAGGACTCTAGTCATTGAAGACTCCATTGTATGCATACTGATACCACATTCACTAGGCTGAAAAAAAAATAATGGTCATTTGCCTATCAGAGGCCAGGATCCACTAAGTTACACATACACTCAAGTCATTGCACCGCAGGTACCAGTGTGGTTCAGTCATAGTCTGTGTAGATGTAAATGATCTGAGACATACCTCCCTAGACTATTCGAAGAGAGACATTATGGAGCTGTCAGACTACGTGTCACAGGCTGGTGTGTGCCTAGCATTGAGCAGTATTCTACCTTCACCAAGGATAATGCCACAGTATAAACATAAGATGATTGACTTTAATAATTCACTTAGTTTTTGGTGTCATTCTAGGGGAATACAGTATTTATCTGCATGGGAGAACATGGTTAACAAACCACATTTCTTTGCCAAGGATAGTCTGCACCTTATACGTTCTTGGATTTCTAATACTGGATAAAACATTGTCCTTCCTCACAGAGCATTTTTAGACAATACCAAAGTGACAAAATTTCTATCATAGCAAAAGCTACTCAAGAAAATGTAAAGGTGTTATTGCTCAATTCCAGGAGTCTAAACAAGAAGCTGCAATTCCTCCAAGCTGTCCTTACCTTGGAGAATGCTTACATCTCTGCAGTAACCAAGACATGGTTTAAAGTCACAGAGAGTACCCTGGCAGTGCAAAACGTAAGTGTCTTCCACACATTTAGACCAACATCTGCGCAGACAGGGACTAAAGGTGGAAGTATGTCCATCTACACCAATAACAAGCATACCTCTAGACTGGTTAAGCAGGATGACACACTAGAGTTCCTCCACATCCAGATTACCATGGACAAAGTCCCGTACAATGTCATCACAAGCTATAGGTCACCATCTATGTTTCATGAAACCCATAGATCATATGTAGACCTATTGGAGACACTCACATTTCAACTAAATACCACAATCACAGGGGACTTCAATTATCTTTCTATAAACTGGGAATCCTACATGACCCCATATTTGCAGGGGCAGATATTTCTAGACTTTGTAAACACAAACAGCCTGAACCAGTTAGTGCATACACCTACTAGAGGTGCAAACAACATATTGGACCTGGTACTCACAATTAAGGGAGAATGTTGCATCCCCCTCCCTTGTCATATCCTTTCTGGAAAGCTCAGACCACAAAGCAGTCTTTTTCAAAATAAGAATCAATTCTGTATTCCCAGTAAACTCTGCAACAGCTAGAAATTACTTCAAGGCAAACTACCTTTTATTAACAGATAACCAGTTAAAATTTCAAGCCCCAGGTAACAGCAGCCAGATAAGAACTATTCACAAAATCTCTGTACAGGCATGTCATTGATTGCATAGAGGCTGCTGCACCTATCCAGAGTAAGCCCAAAACTAACTCAAAGAATACACCACTCTGGTGGAATCCAAAATTAAACTGGTTGTACAACAAAAGGGAATAGTCATAGCTAAAATTAGGAAGTGTAACACCAAAAAAAGATAAAACTCTTTCAGCAAGTTTAATAGACAACTAAGAGTATTAAGTTCAACAAAGCAAATTGTGAGGTAAAATATCATCCCGGGCCAAGGACAATCATAAGGCCTTCTATAGCTGTGTCCGAACTCTCAGAGGCAGTATGCAACAGTGTGCCAAACTGTTGGTAAATGGAGCCACATTCACAGAAGTGGGAGATATAGCAAATTTTTGGCTGACATGTTTAACTCTATCTTTAGCACCTTCTCACCCCCATCTTTCCTTGAGGAATACCATCTAACATAATCCGTTCAACTGTCAGTAGGGAGGAGGTCTACGATGCACTCTGTAAGGCCAAGAATACAGCTTCAGTGGGCCCCGAAAGTATCCCACTATGGCTCCTAAATTGCCTGAAATATGACCTGTCAGGGCCACTGTTGCCACTATTCAACCATAGCCTCCACACATGCTTCATGCCACGCAAATGAAAGACTGCAGTGGTCATCCCTCTGCACAAGGGTGGACCATCAGTGAATCCCGGGAACTGCAGACCCGTTAGTTTGACTAGTCCCATATGCAAAGCCATGGAAAGAATTATAATGGAAATGATTAACAATGACTAGGAAACCTTCAGACACTGGACCCAACCCAGTCTGGTTTCATCAAAGCCAGGTCATGCCTACTGGATCTGGTGGACTTTTTTTGAGAAGGTCACTAGGGCAATGGATGATGGCAGAATGGTGCATACTGCTTACCTTGACCTAGCTAAAGCATTTGATACAATTCCCCACTTGGGTATTGTAAAACTTAGAATTAGGCATAAACCCCTATGTAACTTGCTGGATCACCAGCTGACTCACAAACAGGACCCAGGAAGTTTGGATTGGAGAGACCACCTCCACAAAGAGGCCAGTCACCAGTGGAGTGCCCCCGGGCTCTATGTTGGGACCACTTCTCTTTGGCATCAATTTTCTGGAAGTCATGACCAATGTCAGGGGCATCTGGCTTACTGAGTTTTCGGATGATTACTATCTAGGAGCAGTCATAAAAACCCTTCAAGATGCTAACATCTTATAGGAAGGTCTAACACAGACAAATGACTGATACCAAAGCTACAGCTTAAAATTCAATGCCAAGAAATACATAAATAGAACCTCTTGGGAAATTAGCCACCCAGGGTAAATACCTCATTAATAAAGCAACCCTAAAAGTAGACACAGTAGTCAGGGATTTGGTGACTCATGTAGATAGTAACCTGGCTCTCTACCAACGTGTCTAAGGTTGTAAAAAGTAATTCTATGTCACTCAACTTATAAATAAGGGCATGACATCTAGGTCCAGGGAAGTTAATGCGAAATTGTACTCTGCCATCATCAGACCCATCATTGAGTATAACACCTTTTCTGTATGGACCTGACCAGGCACACGCAGCAATTGGAATGTCTACAGAGGTTCCTCACAAAAAGAATACAGAGTGCAAACACAATGTCTTATGCAGATCACATCAAAGCCCTATCTCTGTACTTTGTTTCCTACAGACTGCTGCGAGGCGGTTTATCCTTGGATCCTGCTCTGATGGAACTTTTGCATATCCACAATGCGAACAGTACCAGAACAACTATATCTAAGGATTTAAACGTTGCTTTCAAGTTTACTAGGACAAATTGGAGGGACAGGTGTGTATCTCCATTCTTTGGAATAGGCTTCCCATCCATGTGAAGCTAAGCACATCCTTAACCTTATTCAAGTGCAACCTGGACCAGTGGATGAAAAATCAGAAATTCGCCCCTGATCTGACACCTACGTTTCTGATGGACAGAGGCAGCTATTAAATTAGCCCCTTATTAACATGCATCTCTCAAAATAACCTTTTAGGCACAGTAACTTGTGGATTACATTTGGATTGCATGGCTAGGCTTATGAAGACCCCGGTGGTCATTAGCCTAGTATTCAGCTATGAACCTATGAGCTGATATGTCAGGTCTTTTTCCTTTTAATGGCCAGCCAGCCTTCCCCTCAGAGTTCTTGTGTGTGTGTCTGTGTGTCTGTGTGTGTGTGTGTGTGTGTGTGTGTGTGTGTGTGTGTGTGAGTGTGTGTGTGTTTATATAAATAATAAGTTGCCTGAAGGACAGTTATCATGGATAAGGGGCACTGGAAGACACTGTGGTTCACAGAGAGCCTGGTGAGGAACAGACCTGAGATGCTAGATCAGAAGTACAACTCTGTAAGTGGTCAGTGTATAGTCATAGCTTGGATGTGGATGTTGGACGCCCATACCTGGGGTGGTAGTGCATATTCCCATTATGCTCTTTGTGTCAGTTTTCATCTTATGAATTGGTTATAGAATTAAATTTGTGCGCATTTTTTTGACTTGTTTGGTTCCAGTGTTTTGACTGGAGAGACCTTCCCTCTGGTAGCCATAAGATATATTTGGGACAGTGTCTCAGATCCAAGGATCATCGCCCCTATTCCTTATATATCCTAGTGGTATATTGGTTGATAGTGGTGGGACAAGCTGTCACATATTGGTAAGAGAGACTAATCCATCACATCCGGTTGACATTGATGGGATTTAGCCCAACTCCATTGCCAGATTCAACCTTCACACAAGGATTTGGAAATAAAGGTACAAATGTATGTAGAGTGGGTGACAGATTAAGTTTAGACTATAACTCTTTGAATAGGCTTTTACAAGAGAGGGATAAGAAAAATAATTAAGCTTGTCTGAGCTCAACACAGATAACACTGTGAAGGGATACTCAAAATTATCGAGAATAAAAGGTAGACTTACTAGTGCACAACAGGACTTAGAAATAACTAAAAGATGGGGGCCAACCTCAAAGTTGGTTCGGAGACACAGCTGGTCCAAATGTTAAGACAGAAGAGATCAATTAATATAGGTATTAAGGGGAAAATGTGAGAGAGGAAGTGGAACACTTTGCTCCCATTCAGGCTAAACCTGAGAGAAACTCAGAAGATAAGGGTGAAGGGAAGTGAATCAGATTGGCTACTGTATGAACTGTTGGATATAAAAGGGGAATCAAGGGGACATCTAAGGGGATTAGTAAGGGATGCCTTGAGGATGGCACGAGCAATGTACAAGGTGAAAAATAAGATAGTATTGAGTTAAATGAAGACTATAAGATTTGAGGGGAGGGGAAGTCTGTCACAATAGAGCAGGAGGGAAAGGGTCCTAAGACAAAGAAGGATAGCAGTTATTAAGAAAATTGGACCATGCTATGATTTCAGTGTAAATAATTTATTTTGGTAGTGTAATTGTTGCTCACCAGTTAGAATCTGTCAAGGAACTGCTAAGCGATGTTGAGAACATTTAGATTTCTGTCTTTTGTAAGTCATATAGTAAGAGCTAAAATTTAATTTAACAATGTCTGTTCTTTTGTTTTTCAGGATTGGGGTTAATGGACTACAAGAATAAATGACTAATTGACTTTTTTCATTCCTTGCACCTTAAGCATTTTTTTATTAGCTCTTGGACCTACCAAGTGTTCCACTGTGGATCACTTTATTAACCGAACCCCAATTAACGTTCTCCAAACCTGAAATCTGTCCAAGGTTCCATTTGCCTTTTACTAACAGAGTAATTCAATCACAATTATTTAAGTTGACTTCACCTTAAATGTATTTCCTGTAATACTGTTTGCATGGGAAAGTATTCTTTGTATGTACTGTTGCTCAAGGATAAGTTTACATCACAAAATGTCTAGTACATATGCATGCACAGTTTTTACATCGGGCAAATTCAGACAGTTCAGCATTCTTAATTGTCTTTAGAAAAACTGAGGACAATCGGGAACTTTAGAATGAGAAGGAAGTAGGGCTTTTAAGTAAATTGAGAAGGAAGACCTGATTATAGTGTGGTTGAAAGGGCAAATGCAATATTGAATTGGACAGAAGAGACATGACAGGTGCCAGGCTCCAGTAATAAATCCAAGACAGAAGTGAGTGCCATATTCAGAGTATTCCAGGATTAGGTGAAGAAGAAGCATACCCAATGTGGATTTTAGTGGGGGGAACCAAACAAAACAATACACTGTTGTTCAGGGATAAACAAAGTATGTATAACAAGCTAATTTGGGATATTGAATTGTGAAAGGATGGAGTGATTGAATTACCACTTGTGAAATACAGACATACCAGTTTTAGACCAATGAACTAGACAAGAAATGAAACAGTAATAGAAATGGGCAAAAGTCCATGCTTCAAATGGAGAAAAGTAAATCACATCACTGGTTAGGAAAACTAGGTGAAGAATATAAAAGAACAGAAGATCTGATGAGAAAAAGGGCTAGACACCTGTGGAAAAAAGGTCTAAGGAAACATAGCTGCAGGTAAATGACACTTGGTAAGAAACAATGATGAAAATGGACTTAAAGGGCCTGTAAAGAAGCTGTTTTATTTTAAAATGTTATATTAACTTTCAGTTCAAGTGGATCATGAATATCATTATGCCAGAATTATGTGGCAGATATATACATATAAATGAGTTAACAGAGAGGAGATAAAGCACATTAACTAACCATTTTAATTTGGTGTAGATTAGAGCCACAGTAGAAAGTTGGAAGAAGAGTTTATCAGCAAAATATGTAGTGTAAAGAGGGAGCGACAGGAAATAATTTTGGAAAAGGAGTTAAGTCATACAAAAAAAGTGGAGTATGGAGTATGAAATGGAGATCCTAGGGGGATTGGTCAGTGATCTCTTACATGGTCAAAGGAAGTATCATGCTACAGCACTGCAATAATAATAGAGAACAACATGGAAAAATAAGATGGTGGGGGCTTGTTTATTAGCAGCCTTTGTAACACTGAAGTGCCAGCCTGCCCAATATCTCCCTCTTGTTTTTTCAAGGTTTGGGGTTAATGGTAACGTTACTTTTTTCATGTCTCATACTTTAAGCTTTTCTTTTATCAGTTCTTGGATCTACCCTAAGTGCTCCTTTGTAGATCACTTTATTAAAGGAACCACAAGTAATGCTCTTCTAAGCTAACGTCTATTCTAGATTTCCTCATTTCAGAAGTATAGCCCTTCTGTGTGTTCCCATTGCCATATAACCTATGAAAAGTCACTAGTGCTGTTTAGAGCTATTTATCATATTTGTGTTAAAAGTGTTCACATACTTGTATTCCATAAATTAAATTAGCTATATTCTTTTAAATTTCTTGTTGAGTTGTAATTTTGCTTTGTTTAGTTGACAGTAAAATTCACAGTGTACTCAGCACTTTCTGTATATCTCTGGAGGGAGCGGTTGCTACTTGAAGGGATGTGTAAACCAATGTAGCTTGTTGCTGCTGATTTGCATACATGACTTTACATCTGTGGTATTCCTAGTTTAACTGGATATAAGAATGTGAAATATGAATCCATAAGTGACAGAAACTTGGTTTGCCAAAAACCTGGGGAAGTGTTTGTGTGTGTGCCTGAATGTGCGTTTGAGTATCTTACAGTGTATTGATGTTCCTTCTAAGATTAGTTTCAATGCTTTGCACCCACTTGAATACTGGGATAGGCTTCAACTGCCCTGCAGCTCTTTTTTGGGTAAAGTGGATAACTGCACATGGAATGAATTTACAGCTCAGAACATTCTGAGTTGGTAGGAACTCACCTTCCACCATGCGCAAATACTTTCTGCATCCCCCAACTAAATGTAACCTTCCTAAGGTCATAGCTACATTTCACTTACTTTATTGAAACATGTTCAACAAACTGAGTTTTATCAAATGACCCAATCCATTTTTACCTAGATGGCTTTGCTCTAGAAGACTTTTTTCAGTACACATTTGGTTGTATTTATGCTAGTACTTCTTTCAGTTTGACTTGATTTCTGATTTTTAGTGTTTTATTATTTTTAGAATTGGACAGAACCTTGCTGAAAGCGTCTTAAAAATTAAAGGTTGAGCACACAAAAGAAAATTTTACATTCTTCACAAAAGTGTAATTATAAACCAAGAAATACCAAACAAAATATATATAATTTTTGTGAATAGGCAAGCCCCTCTGCAACCCACAGTATGGTACCCCCATGCCACCTATGTATATGTGCCTACTTTGAAATGACGCCATGCTGGAGAAAGAAAAAACTCTCTTTAATCTTTTCCAGGTTTTGCTATAGTAAGTTCAGTAAAGAAAGTAACAAATATCTGTGCATCATAATTGCGCAGAAAATAAAAAAAAAATGTTTACTATTCTTTACTGATTAACGTCTGGTTTTAATATTTTTGGGCTTTGCGTTTTTCAGTATGAGGTGTTTGAAAGGCATTTGTATAAGTCTGCTGTGCAGAATTTATGTTTTAATTGTGGTGAAGCATCTAATTTCTATGAGATACAGTCCAGATAAGGAGTACTCTCCTAAAGTACAGTTTATTAAAAGCAGTTGGCTGGAAGCAAAAATCACTGAAAAGGATTTGGAGAGGCCAGCCTGTTCTTGTAGATGCAGTATGCCCATGTGTGACATTTGGCAACATGAATTTAGGTTCACTTACCTGACTGGATGCTACAGAAAGAGGACTAGCTAGTCAGGTGAATGAATGAGCAATTTTGACAGTCTTATTTTAAATGTGTTTAGTGGGAGTGAGATGAAGGGTAACCTGCTACAGCACTGTTGATCGATACCAGAGAAAGTGTAGAAGGAATGGATTCTGTAGAAATGAAGAGCAGGCACCTTGTAATAGGTGCAGACTCAGTAATGGTGCCTAAGCCATTCTGTTGGCCCATGCTATTTTATGAGATGATAAGAGATTGAGATGAGATGAGATGTAGTAATAAAGAGAATTCCACCAAACCCCATACATAGAATGATGGTGTCATGCCTTGTTTTCCTTGGCTAAGAGAGGGCTGTGGACACAGGATCAGCTCTTGGTTTTCAGCTGCACTGATGCAGGACTAAAAACAGTAATGTAAACCACTGTTTATATTTTCTCTTTTGACTAGTTTTAGCCACATCCTTCCCCATCCAGAAGCCATTTAGTTAATTTATTTTCCATCAGTGTTTTATTTATGTATTTTGTTCTTCACATGCAAAGAAAGACCATGTCAGTGTTGCTTAGAGACTGAAATGTGTTTGTTTTCAGCCTATTCATGGCACATCTTTAAAAATACATTGTTCTTCATTTAGTGAAAGCTGGGGGAATGCGCATTGTCCGGAAGCATCATAGCAGCGGTGATCATCAGAACCAGGAGAAAGATAAAGAAAGTAAAGAGTGGGAAAGCAGTAGGTAAGGACTAACTCTGAAATAATTATGTTGTTGGAAAAGCAGCTTGCAATGCAACTCACTTTTTTAATTACTCTCATTATATGTTTGTTTTTCATTGAAGATCAAATAAAATCCCCTACAAATGTCAATTGTTTCATAAACCACTTGCTGTAATGAAGAAACAACTGTTTTAATTGGGACATATTACCTCCACCTATTTCTTGGAAAAATAAATAGGAGGTGCAGTGATGTCCATAATGTCTACCTTTTTGATTTTAACCATTTCTTTTTGACTGCTACATCAGTGCAATAAATCAAAGAACAGTCCATGCTAGATATGCATCAATCCCTCTTCTCCCTAGGAAGCAAGAGCATATCCCTCCCAATTCTACCCTTCCCTCCCCATCTTGCCTTTTGATCTTATGAACATAAGATTATGATTATTATTGATTACAAATTATGATTATTATTGATTACAAATTCAGCAGGTAACTGTCTATTTTCAAACTCCATAGGGAAAATATGGAATAACCTCCCCCCACATTTACTTCACTAGACTCCTTTTTCAACTTTCAAAAAACAACTTCTATTATCTTAACAACTTCTGCTCCTCTGTCCTACCAATCCAGACTAAATGACTTCTTTCGCTTTCAGCCTTACCTCCGAAACGTAAAATCACTATCTTCCCCCTGCTATTTCAAAATGACTAAATTGTAAAAAAAAAAAAAAAAAAAAAAATAATATAGCTATATAGCTTTTTTTATTTTTTTTTTTTTGTTTTTTTTTTCACTGTATACTCTACTACTAAAAAAATGTGCTGTTAAATTATAATTTTTTTTTAATTGTTTAGTTTCCCTTTTTCCCCCAGGCCTCCACTGAAAATGGAAATTATCCAGCTGGACTAGCCCGGTCAACAAATGTAAAATAAAATAAAATAAAATAAAAAAGTCTTCTGTATAACAGGAAAAACATCTGCTGTACAGGTGGACTACTGCCAAGACCATGAAGTAGTTATTTCAATGTTTCTGATCTTGTAGGATGCATTCTTGGCATCACTGCTTGTGGAAACTGTGCTGCAGGGACATGTGCAATATAAGCAATTACATAAGTTTTCATGTTTACTGTAGAAAGTTATCATTTGCTTGAGAGAAGAATCATTGTGTTAAATGGTGTTTTCTTTAAACTTCATAGCATTTATCTGTTTTAATGAGCTCACTATCAGTTGTGCTAGTTACATTGATTTAATTAGTTTTAAGTGATGCAGGTCGAATGCACTTTTAGTACAAAAAAAATCATATGTTAAACTCCCAAGGTAATTTCATATGTTTCTGCAGGTGTTATTTAAGAGCACAAGTATGGTGTCTGGGTGTTAGGCCTGGCAGAAGTTCTTGGAGGCTGTGAAATTCTATAGTCTGTGCTTAGAAATTGGAGTGTTGTTGGGTTCTGTGTTTGATAGTAAGTGGGTGAACTGAGTTTGAGAAGAAGACAGTCATGAACCTGTGACTGTTACTACCATTCCAGAGCACATTGTACAGACGATTTTGCAGGAAAGGCTTTTGCATGTCCTGAATAGTAACCATCTTGCAACAGTGCAGTTTAACACAATAGATAAAGTGTCAGTCTGGTTTAATCCAGTTTTATATTTGGAGTTCACCAGAATAAACCAAACTTATTGGAGTGTGGCTTAGCTGATTTTTAGCAAGATGTCTGGTACTCTACTTTGCAGCAAGGTGTTATAGAAGTAAAAGTCCAAAATCGGGAGATGAATAACAGTTAAAACGTATGTCAGTTGGGGAGAATGGAATAAAAAGGCAGTAGCTTTTGGGGTGACACAGAGATAGGTGCACATGACAGTCCTAGTTGACATTTTTGTGTCAGGTGTCATACTCAGGTCAGATAGCAGATTCAGACAATTTTGTGGTGGGCAGGAGGCAGCTAGAGTTTCATATGAAAAGGACAAAATAATTATTTTATAAGAGGAATCCAGAAATCGTGTACATGATGGGAAGGCATTGGGCCTTGACAAACAGAGGAGGGAAGGACTGTGAGAGTTGTAGTAATCACTCCTGCATGGAATAGTGCATTGGGTTTCATGGCAGTTCACTGACTCTTGTTTGGCTGACTGGTAACATTTCAAATTCAAATGGTTAAGTCCTTATTTAGTCAACTTTTCATTTGGTTGAAACTGCATTTATTTGATTATGCCGTAGTTATACATATTCTATAAGGCACATGTAGAAAATATATAAATATAACATTTTCAAGGAGGCTAAGCTTCCCTGCACCCCTTGTTTGAGAGCTTTGATTCCTTGCCTCAGATGCTATAGATACTAACTCCTATGTCACACTACCTTGGAGATATGTGCAATTTTAAATTTAGAGACTAGACAAATATTGTCTTTACTCCAAAGTATTGTGACTTTAGAGTTGGTAATTTAGGGTGTGTGTGTGTGTGTGTGTGTGTGTGTGTGTGTGTGTGTGTGTGTGTGTGTGTGTGTGTGTGTATGCACTCGTGTGTGTGTGTGTGTGTGTGTGTGTGTGTGTGTGTGTGTGTGTGTGTGTGTGTGTGTGTGTGTGTGTGTGTGTATGTGTGTGTGATTGCTAGGGAGGGACAATGCGTGTGTTTTGAGAGCAACAGGTTGAAATACATTACTGTGGTCATTACTTCTATCACTGATCATATTCAAGCATTATAGTTGTACATAGTCAAAAGGTGTCTGTGTTGGGGAAGGAAGGTTCTTTGTGAGAGGTAATTTCAATTACTTGATCAAAGCTAAATGATCATCAGTATGACTTGTGAGGGAAGCACACTGCATACATCTGAAAGCAAAATGTTGAAATACCTTAGTTTGATCATTATTTTTTCACTTTAATTAATCAAACATCAGATATCTTGACAGCTGAAAGTGGATATTCTTGTGTTTGTGTATGTCTGCGTGTCTGTATGTGTGTGGATGTAGTCTGTAGGTGAAAGTAACTGATTTTTACAGTAAAATAGTCATTGATTTGGCTTCTCAGGAGCAATTTGTGTGCATATGTGTGTGTGTGTGTGTGTGTGTGTGTGTGTGTGTGTGTGTGTGTGTGTGTGTGTGTGTGTGTGCGTGTATGTGTAGAAAATATTTGTGAAAAGTGTGTTTAATGTTACATTTGTTAACCTAGCAGGTGGCCTGGGCCTTGGACCCTTTCCCACCATTACTGGATGATGCCATTAGCATTCTCAAACAATTTGTAACAGGTTTACAAAATGCATACAGTGGTAAAGCCAACTGGTGGTGTAAACCTTGGCTGTTGATGATTGTCACTGTGAAGCGACACCCCGACCCCATGTGCAAAAATAGAAAATAGGGGTTGTGAATGGATGTAGAATTTAACTTGCATAACTAGAATGATTTCTTAGGCAACACCTGTAAAATATTTGCCAAATAATATTTTTTAATGAATAGTTCACAAGATATTAGTAAAAGCAGTAGATATATTTATATTGTATGTTGCGGTAGTGGTGGTTAGCTGCCATGACACAGAAATTAGTTTGCAACTAGACCTTAAATCAATTTACTGCAAGTTTCATTTGGTTATTAGCTGTTTTGATTTAACTAATAATTAATTTAGTATCTTGATTGTTGTTTCACTGGACTGCATACTATGCCAATATTGCAATAAACTGCAGGAGTTTTAACATGTAGTCTACTTTGGTGTATGGAACTGCTTTTGAGGTTTTGGAGATACATGCTGACAGCAGCTTGCAGGTTTGCAGCATAGATTACCAATACCTGTCATAGGTTCATAAATACTTAACTAGGCTATTGATCATGAAGATCTTTGTAAGCTTAACCATAGAGGTTTCAGGGTAACCATTTGAAGTGTTGAAATGCAGAGACTGAATGACTGAAAGATTGGACTTGCATATGCTAAGTCCAGATGCCATTTCTCAGAATATTCCCTTTTGTCTGAGATATGGAGATCTCAGAGTTAGTAGATATACGTTTGAGGGAGCAGAGTACAGCCCCCATGCACACAGAAAAAGAAGTTTAAAAGAGAAAAGCAGTTTTCTAAATTTGGTCTTCTTCTGTGTTTTCAGTCCTTTCTTTTTATTGGCTTGTCAGCATCAGCATTTTGAGTGCCAGCACTTTAATAGGGAGTTAGATTTTAGCCCTTACATTTTAAGAAAGAATAACCCAGGGACAAGCAGAACATTTGAAAGTTGCCCCTATCCATGAGAGACAGGGGTGCTAAACCAGGCATGAGTTTGTAGGTACCCATCCATTCATCCAGATTTCATTTGACTAGTTTAAGAGAAGTACTTTGCTTTATATGGCAAGGAGGTCAATTCCACATAAGTAGTGTTCTCTGAGATACATAGCTGTCTTTCGAACGTCTTCTGTTTATGATACTGTGATGCCCGTGCACTGGCCCTGTAATTAAGGAGCCTCAATCCTCACCACTAGCACCAGTGAGGGGTGTCCACATTGGGAGGATGTCAAGTACACGCACAGTAAAGTATAATTTCCCTTAACAGCACACAGAGTTCACAGTCAGTCTGGGACTGGTTTCTCCCTTCCTCTTTGGATCCCCAATAAGACTCCCCACTGGCACAGCTGTAGGATTCAGATCTCAGCCGACTAGTCAAGCCAAAACCTCCAGTAGCCTCTCTGTCCAACCAGCGTTTTGTGTCCCTGCCCAAGTAGCTGACACACACACACACTTTGAGATTTGGTTTATATACAAACACACATACACTCCTGGGGAAGGCTGGCCCAGGTTCACTAGCTATGCCCCCTTCTGCCCAGGCTGTAAGGTAGTAATCCACTGCCACCAACTACACATATCAGCTACTGTAAAAGCCCTTACCAAAGGGTGTCCAGTTCCACTGTGTAATATTACTGTTATCAAAACAGTAAGTGTAAACCAGGGCTAAGACTATTGGAGTAGCCCATACAGTGTCACCAAATACATGCAAGTACTCTTAAGAGCTTAAATATATCTACACACAACAGCCACAGTTAGGAGGTTTAAATATATTTAATAATAAATAATAAAACAAAGACAATGCTTATTAACTCAGCACAATGACATTAGAGAGTTCAGAAATCACAGGAAATACTTTAAAACAACATTGTAGGATAGTCTCACATAAATATAGAAAACAGCTAGACTAATCTGGCTGTATTTCTGTCTGTCTCTAAGAGAAATCATTGGTCTAAATACAAGGCAAAGTGCTGGTAAGCTGATGTGCTCAGGTTCAGAGCAAAATACAAAATGCCCTTCTTACTCTCTAAGATAGCCCTTAAATTGATAATAGGGTCTATGTTAAATATTCGAACATCCAAAATGTCGAACATTACATGGTCGAGGCCAAATGTTCGACATTTGGATGTTCGAATATCAAAAAAAAAAAAGAAATACACACTTTAACAATGTGAGCAGGGGGCTAGTCCCCCTGCACCCCCCCCACTTGTATATACCAACTCCGAGACTGCACTTCAGTGCAGAAAAGGGAAATTCTCCCTATCTGCACAGTATGGCGCTGTTAAAAGTCAATCTTCGAACACTTGCAGTTTCGAACGTTTGGTCTCGACCATGTAACATTCGAAATTGTGAGCATTCGAAGAATTGATATACACCCAATAATACACATTACTGCTGAGTCATTTCAGATTACATCATTCTTGTTACATCTACTTAAATTCCCAGGCTCACAGAACTTAAAATTTAACATTTATTTTTGTTTAATCTGCACCTGCCAGGAAGTCACAGTAATAAAAGACACTTTACATGTGAAACCTAGTAATTATCTCTGTCTTAAAACAATATAAAGAATTTCTAGCTGCAAACATCCTGTCTCTGAGCTTGAGATCAAACATAGTTGTAAAATCCTTTACTTATCAGCTTTCTTCCAGCAGGGTGCACTGTGGTTACATTTTTGAAGCTCAGAACATAGCACAGTTTTCTTACATCTGTGAAACCAGCCTGTGGATCATATTAATACTTACAAGGACATAGAATTCTTTACAAAATTATCTCTAGCTAGGCTGGCAGTCTTCACAATACCCCCCCCCCAACGGAGAACTCAAGATAGTTTTTCAAATGAACCTTGAGAAACGTTGCTTGAGAGGGTGGAGTCTGTCTGGGTATACCTTACCTCATTCCCTGTCTTGAGAGCCCATCTGTGTTGGCATTGCTAATCCCACTGTGGTGCTGCACTGACATATTATATGCTTGCAACCCTAGCCTCCACCTTAGTAACTTAGCATTTTGCTGGCTGGCTTGATGTAACCATGTTAGGGTATTGTGATCTGTAACTACAGTGAATTACCTTCCATACAGATAAGGCTGAAGTTTCTGCAGTGCCCACGGTATGGCTAGACATTCCTTTTCTACAGCTGCATAACATTCCTCCCTGGGTTGAAGCCTATGACTGAGATAAACCACTGGGTGCTCTTCTCCCTCTGAAGAAATCTGGCTAAGTACAGCCCCCACCCTATGGTTCAAAGCATTCATCTGCATAACAAATTCTTTGCTGTAATCTGGACTGGCTAACACAGGGGGTCCTCCAAAAGCTTCTTTAAGCTTCTGGACTGCCTGCTCACATGCTGTGGTCCACACTACCTTATCTGGCCTGTTTTTCCTTGTCAGGCCTGTGAGGGGAGCAGCTATGGTACTATAACTGGGGACAAACTTTCTGTAGTACCCTGCTGTCCCTAAGAATGCCTCATCTGCTTTTTGGTAACAGGTGCAGGCCATGCCTGAATGGCTTCCACTTTGTCATGGTCTGGCCTGATCTTACCACTCTCCACTCTATGTTCCAGGTAGGAGACCTCTGCCATACACACCTGACATTTGCTGGGCTTAATGGTCAACCCTACCCTCTGTAGTCTGCCCAGCACCTCCATGACATGCTGAAGGTTCTCTTGCCAGGAATGGCTGTAGATGGCAATATCATCTACGTAATCAAGGGCAAACCCTCCTGCTAGGATATGATCTACCAGCCTCTGAAAAGTCGCTGGAGCATTTTTCATCCCAAAGGGCATCTTTATGAACTCATACAAGCCAAAAAAGAGTCACAAAGGCTGACCTCTCTCTACCACTGGGAGTCAAGGGCACCTGTCAGTAACCCTTGGTAAGATTAGTGGTGGTAAGATACTTAGCCCCACCCAGCTGCTTTAGGGCTTCATCTGTCCTAGGCATGGGGTAAGCATCTAACTCTGTGTGACTATTTAATTTCCTGTAGTCCACACAGAACTTGATGCTGCCATCCTTCTTTGGCACCAGCACCACTGGGGAGGCCCAGTGACTGTTGAATTACCCCTACTTACAACATTTTCTGTATCTCCTCCCACAGAGTCTGCTTGACTTTCTCAAGCACCCTATAAGGGGCCTGCCTAATAGGCTTTGAGGTCCTAGATCCACCTGGTGCTACACCAGGTGGGTACACCCTGGTTTCCCAGTGAACATGTCCCCAAACTCTTGTAACACTGCTCAGATTTCTCAAACCTGGGTAGGGGATAGCTGCTGGGACATTTCTACCCCTTCCACTGAGGTGTCAGTCCGAGCCTCACTGAAGAGATCAGTCACCAGATGTCCCTCAGACTCCTCCTGCAATCCATTGCAAATACTCAGCACAAGGGCCCCCCCTATCATGGTAAGGTTTCATCATGTTAACATGGTACAAATTGTTCCCCTGCCTCCTGCCTAGCAGTTCTACCATGAAGTTAACATCACTGACCTTCCTTACCACCTTGTAGGGTCCCTCCCAATCTGCTTGTAGCTTGCTGTTTATGACAAGAATGAGAACCATTACCTGCTGCCCTACAGCATACTCTCTAGCTCGAGCAGTCCTGTCATACCAGACCTTTTTCTGCTGTTGTGCTTCTGACAGTTTCTCCTGGGCCAAGCCCATGAGTTCCTGAGCCTTGTCCTGAGGTTTAGGACATATGCCACAACAGACTCCTTGTGGGATTCACACTCACCCTCCCACTCATCTCGAATTAGGTCTAGAGGCCCCCTCACCCTGTACCCATACAACTCAAAGGGTGAAAAACTTGTGGATTCCTGGGGAACCCCTCTCTAAGCAAACAGATGGGGCAAATATTTGTTCTACTCCCTCTTAAACTGGTCTCCAAATGCTGGTAGCATGGACTTGAGTGTAGAGTTTAACCTCTTAACAAGACCATTAGTCTGGGCATGGTAGGGGTGGTCTTTAGGTGCTTCACCCCACAGTACTTCCACAGACAAGCCAGCAGGTCTGACATGAAATTGGCACCTCTGTCAGTCAGTGTTTCTTTTGGGAAACCTACCCTGCTGAAAATCTCTAACAAAGCATTTGCCACCTTTTCTGCCTCAATGGAGGATAAAGCCACTGCCTCAGGTTATCTTGTAGCATAATCTACTACTACTAGGATATACTTTTCCCCTGTGGAACTTGCGATACTCAGAGGCCCCACAATATCCATAGCTACCCTGTGAAATGGCTCCTCAATCACAGGCAAAGGAATCAAAGGAGCTGTCACCTTGTCTCCTGCTTTGCCTACCTTTTGGCACTGCTCACAGGTCCTGCAGTACCCTGTTACAGCTCTGGAAATTCCAGGCCAATAAAAGGTCTGCATAATACGTCTCTTTGTATGTTTTATGTCCATGTGACCTGCAAAGGGAATATTATGGGCTATGACTAGAAGTGCCAGACAGTAGGCTCTAGGCACTACCAACAGCTGTATTTTCTCACCTTCTTGCCCTCCCTCAGAGGTCCACTCTCTATACAGTAATCCTTTGTCCCAGTATACAGATTCCCCCTTCCCTTGAGAATCAGGTACCTCACTAGCTACCTGCCTCAGGCTTTGTAATGTAGGGTCTGAGAGCTGAGCCTGTCTCAATTCTCTCTTTGTAGCCCTTCCCAGTTCCCTTTCCACAGGAAGTCTGGCATCCTCTAACAGTGGTGTCTCACTGTCAGCCTGGGTACTACTACTCACCTCTGCCCTTGCAGTCACTGTTTCCAAGGGAACGTCAGTACCCACAAGCAACTGTGGCTTACATTCAGTCTCACTGCTACAGGGTAGCTCCCTCCTTGAAGTAACCACCTCACCAGTCCTGGCTGCAAGTGTGCGATCGGTCTGGGTCTCCCTCAGGCTACCAGACCAACATCCTTGTCTCCAAGCCTAACTGTGTGTAACTGCATTAGCACATGGTGCTGCCTCCTCAAAATCCTTCCATATCAGGACATCTGCAGGATGGTAGTTTGGTACCCCTGTTGTCTCAAAATAACCTACTGTTGGCATTTTGTCATTCCCACATACTGGCTCTCCCAACTTTTGTTCCCCACCTTGCCTCCATGGACATCTTTATGCCACATGGCCCCATTGGTTGCATTTGAAACATTTAACCCTAGGTTCTGGACGTATACCTGGACTAGTGGCTTCCCCTGCTACTGTCAGATTCTGTTGGAGCGGTCTGGGCTGCCCACCATAGGTTCCCTTAGACCCATGAGCAGCACTGAGTGTCCCTTTCTGGTGCAGGGATGCCCTGCTTGTTTGGTATAGGTCTCCCTTCTTCCCCAACTCATCTGCAGTAGAGCATTGTCTATCAGCTAACCAGATCTTCATGTCCTCAGGCAAAGTGCTAAGGGCTTGTTTCCTCACCAAAAGGTCTACCAGCCCTTCAAAAGTGGTGACCTGACATCCACTCACCCACCTATGAAAATAAGTGCTTAGTTCAGCAACATATTCACACACACTTTCATCTGCCTTGCATCTATGCTCACGAAACTTTTTCCTATAAGCTTCAGGTGTCAACTTAAAAATTCTACCAAACAATTCTTTACAGCATTATAATTTCAGAAATCATTGTCAGACAGTTTGGACAATACAGGTACAGCTTTACCATGGAGTAAGGGGCTCAGGAACTGTATCTAGAGCCTTTGGTCAACATCATACTGTTTACATACCCTCTCAAACATATGATGAAACTAACAAAATTATCCCCCTCTGTAAACTGTGGAAGAAATTTACTGACCTGTTGTGCTTCTGGGGTCTGGTTACTCACTTTCCCATTACCTCCATGACTCTGGCAAAGAGTCAACATATCCTTTTCATGTTGCCTCTGCCTCACATTCTCTTCAGCTTCCAGGCATAGCAGGTTCTCATTTTCCTCAGCCTGCAGACATTGCAGTTTCTCATTTTCCTCACTCTCTAGACACCTCAGTCTCTCTGCTGCTTCTATTTACAAATGTTTGGCCTCCAACTCAAGTCTCTTTAGCTCCAGATGGATTTTTAAGTCCTCTGTAGAAAGATTGAGCTGTCCATTCTCTGAGTGTTGTACATCTCCATGGCCAGTCTGATCGTCCTTCTAGTTGCTATTTTCTGATGCAGCTGTGACCAAAGCTGCAGTCATGTCTGCCTTAGTCAGGTTTCCATGCACCAGTCCTTTAGTCTGGCACATCTTAGCCAATTGGCTCCTTGTCAGCTTGCCATACTCCTCTGCTGACATGCTTGCCTGCTCACCCTGACTAACTAAGCTAACAAAAGAAATAAAACAATTGTGATCAGAACTCTGAATGTTCACTGCGTGGCTGATTTAGAGTAAAAAACACCTTCAGTGATCACTGTAAACAAACTAGAGGAATTCACTATCCACACCACTGCAAGCCAATTAATATTCGGTGTGGATATCTCACTACTATCAACCAATTAATACTTGATGTAGATATCCCACCACTGCCAAACAGTTAATATGTGATGCTTGTGCACTGGCCCAGTAATCAAGGAGCCTCAATCCTCACCACTAGCACCAGTGAGGGGTGTCCACATTGGGAAGATAACAAGTACACACATAGTAAAGTATAATTTCCCTTAAGAGCATGCAGAGATCACAGTCAGTCTGGGACTGGTTTCTCCCTTTCTCTCCAGATCCCCAATAAGACTCCCTACTGGCACAGCTATAGGGTTTAGATCTCAGTCGAGTAGTCAAGCCAAAACCTTCAGTACCCTCTCTGTCCAACCAGCGCTTCGTGTCCCTGCCCAAGTAGCTGACACACACACATACTTTGAGATTTGGTTTATATACAAACACACAGACACTCCTGGGGAAGGCTGGCACAGGTTCACTAGCTATTCCCCCTTCTGCTCAGGCTATAAGGTAGTAATACACTGCCACCAACTACTCTTATCAGCTACTGCAAAGGCCCTTACCAAAGGGTGTCCAGTTCCACTGTGTAATATTACTGTTATCCAAATAGTAAGTGTAAACTAGAGCTAAGGCTATTGGAGTGGCCTATACCAAGTACACCAAATACATGCAAGTACTCTTAAGAGCTTAAATATCTCTACAAACAACAGCCACAGTTAAGATGTTTAAATATATTTAATAACAAAGAATAAAAACACAAGACAACTCAACACAGTGACATTAGATAGTTCAGAAATCACAGGAAATACTTTAAAACAACATTGTAGGATAGTTTCACATAAATATAGAAAACAGCTGGACTAATCTGGCTATAGTTCTATCTATCTCTAAGAGAAATCACTGTTCTAAATACTACTTACAGAGCAAAGGCAAAGTGCTGGTGAGCTAATGTGTTCAGGTTCAGAACAAAATACAAAATGCCCTTCTTACTTGAGATAGCCCTTAAATTGATAATACACATTACTGCTGAGTCATTTCAGATTACATCATTCTTTTTTATTTATTTATTTATTTAACATTTGTTGACCGGGATAGTCTGACTAGGTTCAACAGAGCCTGTTTTCAGCGGAGGCCTGGGGAGAAATGCTCCAGATGCATGTTTTTGGAATGTGGGAGGAAACCGGAGTACCCGGAGGAAACCCATGCGAACACAGGGAGAACATGCAAACTCCACACAGAAGGCACCCCAGCCGAGAATCGAACCAGAGAACCTCTTGCTGTGAGGTGACAACATTAACCGCTGCACCACTGCGCCACCCAGCTCTATTACCTCTATTTATGTTCCCAGACTCACAGAACGTAACATTTAACATTTCATTTTGGAATCTGCACCTGCCAAGTAGTCACAGCAATCAAAGACACTTTACATGTGAAGCCTAGTAATTATCTCTGTCTTAAAACAATAGAAAGAATTTCTAGCTCCAGACATCCTGTCTCTGAGCTTGAGATCAAACACAGTTAACTTATCAGTTTTCTTCCAGCAGGGTGCACTGTAGTTACATTTTTGAAGCTCAGAACATAACGCAGTTTTCTTACATCTGTGAAAGAAGCCTGTGGATCATATTAATATTTACAAGGACATAGGATTATTTACACAATTCTATCTAGCTAGGCTGGCAGCCTTCACAGATACAAAAAGAAATTTAGATCTTGAGTGGTTGTTTATGCTCCCAGTTTTCTTGCAGTTATGCAGTAAGTCTGACAGGATACGGTCTATTCAGGTTCTGTACTTGTGGCAGAGATCACCTCTCAGTAAGTAGCCTATATGACACCAAGTACAGAGACAAGGCTTTGAGACAGTCTGCATAGTTTTTATGATTTCGGCCTTGCTTTTCTTAGTAAGAAAGCATTGTGGGAATTTAGGTTATGTCGGATGTTTGGACAGGTACATACCGAAGTAGGCATTATATTCAGTGATTGGCCTAAGGAGTGCAGAATGCAGTAGAATGATCACATCTCTGAACCTGGATGTCAGTCCATTGTAACGTGCAATAAAAAAGAATTTCTTACAATAGGGCTACATGATGATTGAAGGACAGTTCATTGTTTATTTAGGTTCCTAGGTCCCTAACTCAGTTTTAGGGATGAGTTGTCATTACGATAGTTGTAAGGGGCTTCTTGCTTGCTGAAGAATTATCATTTAGTTTTAATCCATGGTTTTGACACTGTCTATTGGTTTGGGAAAGGCCCTTTTGGAGTTTATGATGCCACCAAGTTTATAGTCATCTGCAAATCTGCAAACCTGGTCAACCATAAACCCTTAATAGTAGCTTTGACCTCCAAAAAGTAAATGCCAAAGAGGAGTGGCCCAAGGATTAACTCATGGGATACACCACTAGTGACAGATCTTTTGGATGAAGTAGAGCAACCTAACTAAATTTCTTGGATTCTGTTTGTGAGCCAGTTTGCCATCCAGTGTATTACATAGGGATCAGCATTTAGCTGTGCTTATCTATGATACCTGAGTGTGTGATGGCATTAAATGCTTTTGTGAGGTCTAGATATATAGGGTGTACTGATCTGCCCTTGTCCATTGCTTCAGTAACCTTCTCGAAGGAGTCAGCCAAGTTAAGTAGGCTGTATCTGTCCTTGACATATACAGACTAGCCCTGGTCGAGAGTCTCTAGTTTACCTTTTTCCCTGTTTATTAATTCCGTAATGATCCTTTCCATAGCCTTACAGGTGAGGTTGGTTAGACTTATGGGCCTATAATTTCCTGGGTCATTTGACTCCCCACCTTTATGCAAAGGGATGACAGTTGCTGTCCTTCATTCCTGCAACAAAAAGCCTTTTTTAGGCTGACATTAAATAGCCTCTAGTTAATTTCACAGGTCCTGTTTCATGCTTGCAAGTAAGCAGCCCAGTATGCTGTCCAGCTCCACAGAAACAGTATGTTCATCGTATCGATCACTGCTGCAGTAGCCATAGCTATATGGGTTATATCCTGCCAAGGATGTAACAGACCTTCAGCTTCTAAGGCTTCAGGGCACCTTCCACACACCCAAACTGACAGGCAGCCCAAGCTGAGCTGACTAAAAGAAAAGTTTGGGCATCAAGCCCTTCAGAACTTTACTGCCGCCTAAGATTACTTTCCTCTGAAGCTTTGTAGGATCAATTGTCTGCTTGTGCTGTTCATTTGCTGGACAGACAAGTTCCCTTTGAAGAAAAAACTATCCTGTGGCATTTCTTATGGTATAATTTTTTGGCCATTTCAGCATATCTGCCCATGAATTCATAGGTTCAGAGGAGATTACTAGGCTAAAGTTTTAAGTACCCTTACAAGCCTAGCCAATATAACTCGATTTTATCCAATATATGGCGCCTGGGGTTGAGGATGGTATGGATTTGTGCCTGTGCATTGAGTATCGTATATATTGTACCTGTCCATAAAGGACATAAGTATTACCCCAGATGTGAATTTCCGATTCCTCACCCATTGATCCATATTGCATTTGAAGAGGGTCAGGGAAGGGCTCTGCTTAATGTGACTAGGAAGCCTGTTCCAAAGGATAATCTCTGAGGCACATATATAGGTCTGTCTAGCATGTTTTGTATGAGTTGCTGACTAAATTTGATCCCTAGATTGGGTGACCCTTCATGCTGTTTGACTTGTGGATGAGTATCAGCTCTGTTAGTGCTAGATTTGTGAGTTCCTTGTAGGTCAGGTATAGGTCACCCTTTAACAGTCAGTAGGAGACAGAGTAAAGGAATAAGGCTTTTAGTGTAGCCACATATGACATGTTGTTTACACCTGTATTTTCCTTGTGAGGAACTTCTAAGGTTGCTTCAGCTGCTGTAAGAGCCAAGTCAAGTACATGCCAAATGGTGTATTGCACCTGATTATTGGTCTAATGAGGGCTGAGTGCAGTAGGACTATAATTTCTTTGGATCTGGATGCCATACCTTTACTTATAAGTTGTGCCACATAGAAGGACTTCCCCACCACTGTGGACACATGGCAGTCAATGTTCAGGATACTTATTATCTGTGTACATAGATAGTTCACCTTTGAGTCTGCTCTTAGGGGTGTACTATTGATGTAATTTGCAGGGGTATTTGACTTCACAAAGGGTATGATAGTGCATTTTTTCACATTTAGTTTTATGCCATGGTTCTGGCACTAATCATTTGTCTGATCTATACCCTCCTGAAGGATATCTACATCACTGGGAGAGTCAGTAAATGCCCCCAGCTTACAGTCATCAGGAAAATTTGTCATCCAGAGACCTTCCACATTAGCCTTGACTTCAGAGAATTATATTTTGAACAGGAGTGGTTCCAACACTGAGACCTGTGGCACACCACTAATAACTGGCCTCTTGGTGGATCTGGATTCACCCACCTTAATCACATGTCCTGTCCATGAGCCAGTTGACTATCCATCTGGTGATGTAGGGACTTGTCCAGTTTTGTGAGTTTATTTATAATACCTGAGGGGGGAATTGTGTCAAATGCTTTCGCCAGATCGAGATAGGCAATATGACTTTTATCAGAGAAATCCATCAGACTCAGTAGGCATGACCTGCCCTTGACAAAGCCAAACTGGGTTGGGTCAAGTGTTTGGAGGTTTCCTATATCATTATTTTTCAGGTCCATAATTATTCATTCCATGGCCTAACACATAAGACTAGTCCAAACGTAGGGGTCTGTAATTTCTTGGGTCAGTAAATTGTCCCCTTTTATGCAGAGTGATGAATGTTGCTGTCCTCCACTCTATTGGGACAAAGTCACTCTGGAGGCTGTGGTTAAACAGAGATCCTAACGGGCCTAATAAGTCTGATTTAAGCTGTTTAAGAGGCAACCTGGTATGTCAAGCCCCATTGAAGCTGTGTTTTTAGCTTTAGAGAGTGCAGTGGCAACCTCTTCTTTGGTGATAATTGAGGATAGTGGTGGAGGGTATTTCTTGGGAGAGAACTGGTGGTGATGGGGGTGATGGATCCTCCTCTTTCAAAGCATTCTTATTTCAAAATGTTTTTGAAAGAGTTTTTACATAAGAGGCTTCCAAGAAAAACAGTGGCCCCTCCCTAGGATCTTAATTTTTGTGTTAGAAAAGCTTACACTTGCTCCATTTCAATCAGTTGAGGTTCTTAACATGGAAAACAGTTTCACTGATTACTCTGAGCTCTGCGAGAAGAGCATCTGAGTTACAGGCTCTTATGGTAAGTCAACCCTATCTCATTTCCCACATGGACAGGGTTTCTTTGAGAACTAATCCTTTTTCTATGCCTAAAGTGGTATCAGAGTTTACTTTCATCCAAATTATTCCTGTCATTGTTTTCTTTCCTGACTCCAAAAATGAGGGAGAAAGGATACTCCATACCTTGGATGTTGACAGAACTAAAACTATCAGATCTTCGGATAAATTGTTCATTTCTTGTGACAACCCATGTCAAAACAGACTATTCCAACTTATTGTGTAAGGCTTTTACCTTTTGTTACAATCACCAGAACAAAACTATCCCAGGCAGGGTCAAGGTTAACTCGACCAGGACCTTGGCTTCATCTACGGATTTTTGGAATGGATTGGATTCTAGAAGTATTCTAGAAGCTGAAATGTGTTCCTCTGTGCATACTTTTACAAAGCACTATAAGCTTGATTCCTTGTCCAGCTCTAGATCAGGCTTTGTATGGACCATTCTCCAGGGGCTGCTGGGCTGTTCTCCTTCCTCCTCCCAAATTCAATAAGCTAGGGTAATCTTCTCATTATAACTAAGGCTATTGCAGCAGTGATCAATATGATGAACATAGTACAGATGTGTAAGCAAACTTGCCATAGCAGTAAATGTTTGAATGTTGTCAGGTTATAATCCATATAACTAAAGCTATTGAAGCTGTTATCATTCGAACATCTACTGTTCATGGTAAGTTTACTAACACAACTGTACTTTCTTGGCCTTTGGTAATGTCTTGAAGAGTTGTTCATGGGGGATTTGAGAGAGGGATGTATATGGACATAGGAGGCCTGGGAATGTAGGAGGGAGAGAGGGTAGGGTGAAGGTAGAGCTAAGTCTGTCTACTAGTAGATTGGCTATGTCCTCATGGTACAAATGCATGTTGTCATTTACTGTCAGCTCTGCACAGTGCTAGACATTGTTTCTGTGGTTCTCTTTAGCAGCATTTTATTTTGCTTGGTTCTCCTGAACTAGATGCCCTTCCACTGGTGTGATGAATTGGAATAATTTAATAATCTGAGGAGTGTCCTGCATTTTGGAGTGTCTTAGACTTGGAAATTTGGATGCCACTGTTGATTGAACTTAACATCCTTACATTTTGCAATGCAGATTCTTGATATGGTGATGTTTATTTTGTTGTATTTAGTTAACATTTGTTAATTGGAGTAGAGCACCAATCACAAATGGCTAATTTCAGTCTCAGTTTGGGGAATAAGGAATTGCAGTGGAAATAAACTGACATATGAGGAGAAGCATTAGTACATTAATACACACAAGGAATACTCAAGTAAACATTGTGATCTTTTGTATGTAGTTGCAATTGGCATCTGTAGCCAACATCTGCTAGTGTTTAACTGATTATTGGACTTTTTATATTTAGTGACCTTGTATATGTTTATCTGTACTGAATTTGACTTTTGTTTAATTAGTAAGTTCAGCTTGGTTTTGATTGGTCCTGCATCAGCCCTGTTTGGGATTTTTAACAGAGCCTCAGGATCATATCTGTCAACCACTTTGAATAAGAAAGCTGGACAAAGCCTGACAAAATGGGGGTGGGGCAACGGCCCAAAATTAGGGGCATATTTTAAATATTGCTCTTATAAACTTAAAAAGCTGCCAGAATAAAAGGATTTGGATGTAAAGTCTGGCACTCAAATGTATGCAATTATTTAGTGACTTCAGCCCTCAGATCATCCTAGTGATTTGCCAGAAAACCACATATTTTATGAGGTAAAGGCCAAAAATATGAGGCAAAAATCTGGACATTCTGCGAAAATCCGGAGAGTTGATAGGTATGCTCAGGATTATGTTGTGTTCCCATTGCTTGAGGAAAAAGAAGCACTGTTGGCAGCCCTCTTGGTTTACTTGCTGATATTGTCTTTATTCTACCCAGTGAACTTTAATGGAGACTTGGGATACTGCAGTCTGGAAACTTGCAGTTTTTGGAAAAATTGAATAAAGCTAGGTAGTCTGTTGCTGCAACCTGTGAGGAAGGAAATATTGTTGGTAACTTTTCTTTCTGATCTGGTATCATCCATTGACAGACATATATTTTTCCAATTGACGGCAAGACACGAGTTGTATATTTTTGTGAAGTATGAACTTCTGTATTACCCTTTGTTTCTTATCTTGGATCTGTCATATTCTTTCATTGCTGAGATGCATGCTTGCTGATAAGCTTGGTGGGACCTGGATTTGCTTGCATGCTATGGCAGCCTAGTGTGTATATTTGAAAATCTGGAGTCATTGTAAGATTGAATATAGACTCGCAAGTATTGTGGCAGGCTGTGTTTCTGGGCAATAACTTTCAGTCTATTCTGTATTGTCTGTGAACATAGTCCCAAGTTGTGAATTGATTAAAATTAGCATTGCCACACTTGAAATCTTCCCTGTTATTTAAACAACTGTTGTTTATTGCTAGGGTATAAGTAGTGGTACTTCACTTGATCACATGATGCTTTGCAAACATAGGTAGTAAACTGTACTAGTTGATCTGATGTTGTCAATCTTCATTTATCCTTGATTGATGGGACTTTGTTCCGAGTCTTGGAAATGGCTCGGCTGTTACAATTGCCTGCATGAGCCAAAAAATCTGCTGAGCCAAGTTCCTACCCAGAATGCCTCTCTCTGTTACCGCAGATCTTGTTTGCGCTCTTCTTGTAAAGACGTGTCTGACAAACTCTCCTTGAGCTAAGTAAAAAAAAATTATTTTTCCATTTCCTTTTTTTATTTTCTGTCTCCTACCCAATTAGTTTAGTTTACTTGTATGCCCTTATAGTAGTCTCTCTCTTTCCACTTAATCTTACCTTTTGCTTGGAGTGAGTGTTCTTCTTTAATACCATTGGTATCTGTCCTACTATTGTTGGTAGTGCTACCCCTCTCCCCTGCTATCTGGTAGATGTTCTTCATGTTTCACTGTTGCAGTCATCACCTGTGGGTTATCCCTGCTGTGGTAGCCCTTGGCCTGCCCGAATACCAGAGTCAATGTTTTTCTGTGTCAGCTGCTGTCACTTGCTGACTGATGTCAGGTCGTCAGTGCTATAAAGCAAGTCATCCGATGCTATTACATCAGTCTTTCTTGCTGTGGAGCCCATAGCAGAAGCAGTTCGCAAGTGTGCCAGTCGGTCGCTACCA
This sequence comes from Protopterus annectens, assembly GCF_019279795.1. NCBI lineage: Eukaryota > Metazoa > Chordata > Ceratodontiformes > Protopteridae > Protopterus > Protopterus annectens. Next base: position 1,009,200,953 of record NC_056747.1, on the reverse strand, counting down.
AAGTTTGGAATTACAGCTGAAAACGTCTAAAGCTAAGTACCCCGTTGGGGATTTTTTTTTTCTTGAACTAACTGATGTCCAAAAAAAAGTTAACAATTGTCTCGCCTGTGCAAAGCAAATCCCACAGTGAGACTTCCATTCATACTGCATCACTTGTTTAGGCTCAGACCACGATGTCCCCCGTTGCTGGTTCTGTGCCCTCTTTAACGTGAGAACAATTTGTCGTAGAGCTCTTTTTGTAGCCAGGCATTTTTGTCTTCTGTCTTCGCATTCCGAAATGGTGTCCATCAGCCAACAATCCATAGAGATTCCGAAAAAAAAAAACGTAATGATAAAGATAGAGACAGACCACACAAGGCTAAGCCTTCTGACGACTCTACCGCTAAGCAGGTCATCAGTCCTCTGGAATTCAGTGAGGAGCTTCCGCAGCCCCTGATGCCCAATCTGATACTCTCGCAGGCCTCTACCGAGACCCTTTTGGAGTCCTGTATGCTGCAGAAATCTTCTTTGTCTTCCGAGCCTTTGGTTGTCTCTGCCTCAGTTGGGTCCAGAGCCAAGATGCAGGCACCAGCTTCCGAGGAGGTTTCTCACACTACCGAATCTAGACAAAAACTGACGTCTTCTCATCCAACTACAATTTCTCTCAGACCGATGGATACTCTTAGGCCTAGAAGTAAGGCTGCTCCTAGGAAATCTACCTCTAGCCACCATCTTTCTCCTGCTCCACCACCCCAAGCTCAAATGCTTAAAATGGCAGAGGGTGTTATCTCCCTTATCAGGGGTAGTCAGACCACAACTTCTAAAAGGAAAAGAGACCCTTCTCCTGAAATGCTGACAGAACAGGATTCTGAGGTGTCTGATTATTCAGATTTTGAAGACGAACAACGACCTCTGACTGCTTATGAGGATTCAGATGCAGAGGAAATCATTCCTTCTGCCTCCCCACCAGAAAATCTTTCCTTTGGGGAAACCCTTCACACCCTCAAGGAATATTTCCACTGGGAATCCTAGGGCTTCCCTCAGACTAAGAAAAGACTAAGAGAGTTTCTAGACCTGTCCCAGCACAGACCCTTGACCATCTCCCTATCATAGAGGTGCTGGATGATGTCTTCCATGTTAAAATATCAGCAACACACTTTGGAACTATTAAAGCAAAAGATTTCAACCTTTCCTGACTGTGCCAATTTGAAAGAGTTATCAGATTTACTGCACTCTACTTGTCAAGTGGCCAAACACTTATTACACTGTGGATATGATGCCCTAGAAACCTCAAGCAGGGCAGCAGTGTCAGGATCTGTCATTAGGAGACATGCATGGTTGAAGGAACAACCTCTCCCTGATCATGTCAAATCTAAATTAATTGATGCACCCTTGGATATGGATCGCTTGTTTGGAGTAAAAGCAGAAGAGGTGCTTAAAAAGATGGAAGACAAAGCAAAATCTATGCAAACAGTAAAATATTTCTTTCATGTCCAACCTTCTAGGTTCAGCAGAAATTTTCCCTCAAAACACTGGTCCTTTCCTGCACTTAGCAGACAGGGGCAAGGTAAGCCCTGCAGGGACAGACCACCCAGGCTCCTATCCCAGGGACAGCAGAGAACCAAACAGTGGACCACTTCCACTCCAAAGGCGGGGAGTTCTAAGCCATCCCTCTATGGCAAAAACTCACAATGACTCCCTCTCCCCCCCTCTGCCCTATTTTCACTCACAAAAAATTAGGAGGAAGGCTCTCCCTCTGCAAAGAAAATTGGCTTTCTGTAACAAAGAACCAATTGGTCTTAAAGATAATTTTTCAGGGATACAAATTCTCCTTCAATGAACCCCCAATTCCAAGAGGGTACCCAGACTTACCTCCAAATCAGTGGGCAGAGGCATTGAAATAAGTCCAAACTCTTATATCCCAAGGGACAGTAGAACCTGTCCCCTCAGATCAAAAAGGCAAAGGCTTTTATTCCAGATTATTCTTTGCTCCCAGAAAAGAGGGCAGCTGGCACCCCATTCTGGATCTATCCATTCTGAACACTTCCCTGGTGGTCCCCAAATCTAAAATGCTAACTTTGCAGCAGCTGCTGCCTATGCTGCCAAGAAATGCCTGGTTAGTTACCGTAGATCTAAAAGATGCCTACGTCCACATCCCCATAAGAGAATCCTATAGGAAATTCATTCGCTTCAGAGCAGGCTCACAACATTTTCAGTTCTCTCTGCTACCCTTTGGCTTATCTACTGCTCCCAGGGTTTTTACCAAATGCTTAGCCCCGGCCATAGCCTTTTGCAGACAGAAAAATGTCCAGATTTACCCTTATCTGGATGACTGCCTCATTCAGGCAGAGTGCAAAGAAAAGCTACTCAGGGACCTCCTCTTTTTCAAAACCCTCCTAACCTCCTTAGGGTACACCATCAACGAGAAGAAATCAAAACAAACACCCTCCAGGAAGATCATTTTTTTGGGAGCAATGCTGGACGCAGCATCCCAAATGGCCTTCCTATCCCCAGAAAAGCAGAGCGTCCTGCCTCTCTACTTTATCCAGCTGGCTTCCAGAAGTCACCTCACTGCAAGGAAGTTCCTGCAAGTCTTGGGATACATGGCATCTTGCATCCTTCTAATTCCTTTGGCCAGGCTTCACATGAGAAAACTTCAGTGATATCTAAAGAACCTTTGGTGTCAGCACTCTCAGCCTCTAGAGACCTCCCTCCCTCCCTCTGATCCCCTGCATAAGGGCTGAGTTTCTCTGGTGGGCAGAAGCCTGTGCCAAGAGCAAGGGTCTTCCCTTCATCCTTCACCCACCTGGGCAGACCATTACCACCGATGCCTTAGACATTGCTTGGGGCGCTCACCTAGAGGGCAGGTGCACCCAAGGTCATTGGAATGCCCAGCACCTTCCCTTGCACATCAACCAGAAGGAAATGATGGCAGTACAAAAGGCTCTGACATCCTTCAAACCCCATCTCAAGCCAGGGGTTCTTCTTATCAAAACAGACAACACCACAGTAATGTGGTACATCAACAAACAGGGAGGGACCCAATTGTTCACTCTGTGCAGGTTAGCCACGAACCTCTGGCTGACAGGCTCTTCCATGGGATTACACCTAATAGCCCAATACCTACCAGGGATCAACAACACCATGGCAGACCACTTAAGCAGAAACTTACTTGACCCCCAAGAATGGCAGCTCCACAGAAAAATATTTTTACAAATCACTCAGGAGTGGGGGACTCCGGAGGTGGATCTCTTTGCTTCGCATCTCATCCATTAGCTGGAAACATTTTGTACCAGGGAGTATCACCACCTACCATGGAAGGTGGATGTCTTGACCTTCCCCTGGAACACCCTCTTTGTGTACGCATTCCCTCCTTTGCCTCTTATTCCCAAGGTACTGATCAAAATAAGGGAGAAGAGACCAAAGGCCATCCTCATTGCTGCAGATTGGCCTAGACAACATTGGTACCCCTTACTGCACAGCCTGACATTACAGCCTCCCAGGCAGCTTCCCCTGATCTCAGACCTCTTGTCTCAGGTGGGGGGGAAATGCTGCACCCAGACTTGCAGACTCTCAGACTATCAGCATGGCTAAAACTCTAAAGACAAACAAGGGCCCCCAGTTAAGCAAACGCATCCTAGACATTATCACAGAGGCCAGAAGGCCCAGCACCAGAAAATCTTATGCAGGAAAATGGAAAAGATTCTGTTCCTGGTGCCAGCCCAGAGGGGGCAATACCTCACAACCTTCCATTCCCTCTTATCCTGGACTACCTAGCGGAGCTACTTAATAGTGGCCTCTCCTTCTCTTCTATCAAAATCCACGCCTCAGCCATTTCAGCTAATTTTGACACAGATCAGCCCCTGTTCTCCCATCCTTTGATTAAACAATTCCTCAGAGGGCCTTCTAATATCAGACCTCTCAGAAGGCCACCCACACCAGCCTGGGACCTGAATTATGTTTTGGAAAAACTAACCTTACCACCCTTTGAACCTGCTGCTTCAGCAGAACTAAGGTACCTCTCCTGGAAGACTGCTTTTCTTCTAGCTATTACCTCAGCCAGAAGGGTCTCAGAACTTCAGGCACTGATGGCCATTGAGCCCTTCATCATTTTCCATGTAGACAGGGTCTCCCTGAGGACTAATCCCTCCTTTATGCCCAAGGTGATATCTAATGTGACTCTCAACCAGGCCATACATCTACCCACCTTCCTTCCTAACCCTCAAAACAAGTGGGAAAGAATTTTGCACTCACTAGATGTGCACAGATACTATCTGGACCGTACTAAACCCTTCAGGAAAACAGATCAACTACTTGTCAGCTTTGCCCCAGGGGCAGAGGGGAAGCCCATTTCCAAGCAAACCATTTCCAAATGGATATCACACCGTATCCATTTCTGCTACAGATTACATGGGAACCCCACCCCTAAATCTTTTCAAACCCATTCCACTAGGGCAGCCCCCACTTCCACAGCATTCCTCAGAGGAGTTCCCACCAGGGACATCCTGTAAGCTGCCACCTGGACTTCTGTCCATACCTTTACCAAGCATTACCACCTATCTCTATTTTCTAAGGCTAGGCCAGGGTTTGCCTCAGCAGTTCTGCAGGGCATGCTGACCCTGGCCTAGGTCTATTACTAATCCTACCACCCCTCTTCTCAGCTTTGGGAATCTTCCCACAGGTGATGACTGCAACAGTGAAACACGGAGAACATAGTACAGTTGTGTACACTTACCCTAAATGTAGATGTTCAAGTGTATTCACTGCTGCAGTCCTGGTTTCCCTCCCTCCTTCCCCTTATATCTTCTTTCTTTAGGGAGACATAAGCTTCTCAAGGTGGCTTTTAGCCACCAGGACCACTTTACCATATTACTTGGGCTTCTGACTGGTTAGGACAAGAAAAACTGATGTAATGGTGTTGGCTGCCTTGCTTTATAGCACTAACGACATAATGTCAGTCAGCAAGCGAAAGCAGCTGATGCAGAAAAACATTGACTCTGGTATTTGGGCCGGCTGAGAGCTACCACACCAGGGATAACCCACAGGTGATAACTGCAACAGTGAATACACTCAAACATCTACATTTACGGTAAGTGTACACAACTGTACTTTCTGGGTATAACATCGTTGGTAGCCTGTCTTCTTCTTTCCTTCATTTCTGGGTGTGTTGTGTTTGTGTGTCTGTATGTTTTTGGATGTGAGTGTGTCTGCCATTGATCCATGTCTTTCAGAATGGCAGAAAACAGCAAGGGAACTACTAGTTTCAAGTCCTGTGCTGGTCATGACAGAAAAATGCTGAACTCCAATGGTCATTTATCCTGTGCGTATTGCTTGGCCCAGTGCACTTGGATCAGCAGTGCGACATTTGTGAAGCCTTTAGTAACTGCACCTTATTGGAGAGAAAGAACAAGTTAATTTTAAAAGGGTTATTGAAAACTTCCTTTGAAGAGGCTTTGTCTATTCAGCCAGCAGGTGCTAAATCTGAAATGTCTTTTCCTTCATCTTCTTCAAAAAAGAGAAGTCACTCAGTGCTGACATCTCCTTTGGCTCCAGCTCCTAAAAAGTCAAAACCTTTGGTTCCCACAGCTTCTGTGAAACTGAAGGTAGATCTAAGTAAATCTAGAGAACTGACTGCTTTGCCACTGATAGTGATGACTACTTCAGCATCTCTACTATTGGCACCGGCCACCTCAGTGCCACCCCTCAAAAGTGCCTCTTTTTCTTCAGTGCTGTTTACTGTGCTGACAGCTACATTGGCACCTGTACTTTCTGCACCAGCCACCTTGGTGCCGACCCTTGAAAGTGCCTGCCTTTCTTTGGTATCGGTTATGGTGCCAGTGGTACTTATGTAATAATCTCCTTCGGTGGACACTTTCATAGGGCAACTACCTAGTCCCTTCTTGGAGAAGTCATTATCTTCTTCAGCCTTGTTAGTATGGTCCTCTGGGAGTCTGACAGAAGTTAACATTGTGAGGTTGGTGGATCTGCTCCTCGTGATGAGGGATCTCCCCACTTCTTTCCAGGCTTCACTCCCTATTGGAGATAAGCATCTTCCTCCAAAAACTCCACCTCAAATTCCTCCTCTAATCACTGTGGCTTTAGAGACCCTCAGAACTGATATTCCCGATTCCAGCTGTCCTGGTACCGGCAGTTCTCATTTCTTTGGTTGCAGCCTCCACCCTGAGTGCCTCAGTTGCCTCGAAACTGATGGACTCTTGGTGTCGTAGCTCCATGACGCTGTCTGTGAGCTCTTCCTCGGCACCGACCTTGATGGCGGCCTTCTTGGGGAAAGGTGGGACCATGGTTCTAAGGTTGTTCTTCCCAGTTGTGGGCTCCCATCTCTCTTCAGGGGGACCTGATTTTCAAGTTATGCAGAGGGCCTTGGCCTCTGCAGGCTCTCAGCTGGTTTCTCCACCTTTAGAGCCTTTCCCCGGGATCCTTGCTGGTCCAGAGATTCCACCAGCCTCCACACCTGGACAGTGAGCACCGACACTGCAGGACACCACTGTACAGGGCCCTACCTTTCCAATTCCTTCACAGAAGCTCCCACTGAGAATTTGCCTCGGAAGAGGTCGTGTAAGAGGAAATACCTTGATTCCCTAGAGGAATCTCTCACTGAAGACATGGATTTTAATGATGGCGAGGGTTCACCTCAGTCACCCCAGAAGGCATCTCCTTTGGAGACCTTCTCAAAATTTTAAAGCAGAGGGGTGGCTGGAAGCCCCAAGACCCATCCTCAGAGGAGTCTGTATACCTGCACTCATTCGGTGCTTGCCCATCTACCTCTTGGGTGATCCCACAGGCTGACAGTCTTATCAAACACTTCGCTCAGTGAGCATGGAAGGCCCCTGATTCCATAGAACCAATCCCGAGGAGATCAGATAAGATACTTTCAGTTCTGGAAGAGCACCCGCATTGGGCCAAAGGTTTAGTAGTAGATGCAATGGTGGTTGCGACAACCACCAAGAAGGAACTGGTGGAAGAAAGTTCCACTGTTCATCCCCCTAACTGAGAGTCTATGAAGATGGACAGATTTGGGAAGCATGTCTACTTTTCTTCAACCTTTGCCTTGCAGTTGTTGAGCTTTTTGGCACACTTCACTAGACTTCAGAGGGATTTGATTAAGGAGCTCTCAGATATCTTCACGGGAGCTGTGTTTGATGAGGTTCAGGATAAAGTAGCCTCTCAGCTTGCCACCCCGGAGTCTCTAATTCATCCATGAGGCTTATTGCATATGCAGCTGGCGGAACAACTAGGTCAGCAAGTTCAGGTGTCACCATTAGAAGCCATGCCTGGATGCTCCTGTGCAACTTTGCTGACCCATTCAAGTCTTCGTTTGTCAATGCTCCATTTGACAGATCTTCCTTTTTGGCCCTAAAGTTAAAGATACCTTAGCCACGTTTGAGAAAGGTGGAAAAACCCTTTCTGCCATGGGCATACGTTTTCCTACTCTCCAACACTCATATTCCAGGAACTAGAGAAGCAGGAAAATGTGGCTCAAGAAAACACAAGGGTCTTTCCAGGACACACATGGTAATGACTCCCCTCGGAGCAGAGGGGGAAGTTGTAATGGAAGACACCGACCACGCAGCATAGGTGGCCCAAAAAAATCAGGGTTCAAGAGATTCCTTTTCAGGAAAACCTTACCAGCACTCCTGAAAGGAGGCCTGATTGCTTGCCTCTGGAGGCAGTCGGGGGAAGACTATCCTTGCACCCACTAACCTGTTAGAACATAACCACAGATGATTGGGTGCTAAGGATCATTACCAGAGGTTACCATATTCCTTTCGTACTGACCCCAGAATTAGGAAGAAGGATCCCCAATGTTCCACCCAATCAGAGGGATCAGGCAACTCCGGAAATTCAAAAGCTGCTAGAAAAAAAGACTCACCCAAGAAGTCCCACAAAACCAGACAGGATCTGGATTTTACTCAAGGTTTTTTTTGGTAGCAAAAAAGACAGGGGACTGGAGACCAATTTTGGATCTCAGTGTTCTAAACAAGTTTGTTGAACAGACAAAATTCCAGATGGTCATGGTTCAGTTTATTCTTCCCTTCTTAGGGAAAGGCAATTGGATGTACTCTGTAGACCTACAGGACATGTATTACCACATAAAAATGGACAAGTGTTTCAGGAGATTCCTCTGCTTCTGGCTGGGGTCCAGCCATTATCAGTTCCGAGCCCTGCCCGTTGGTCTTACCACAGCCCCCCAGATGTTCACCAAATGTGTGGCTGTGGTAGTAGCTCATCTCAGACTTCACGGTTTCTGGGTGTTTCCATATGTGAACAACTGGCTCCTTAGTGTCCTCACCAGGCATCTGCTCAAACAGACAAGGAATTTCACCCTACATACTTGCTCTCACTTAGGGATAATGGTGAATCTTGCCAAATCTCAACTAAGTCCCACCCAACAATTGGAATTCATAGGAGCCAAGCTGAATACAACATCCTGCATTGCCTCACTTCCCTTCCACAGACTACAGAAAATAAGATCACAGGTGGGGATGATTCTTTCCAACGACAATGTTCCCGTATTACTAGTTCTACAGGCATTGGGATCGATGGCAGCCCTTACATTAATGTCTCTAGCAAGATTATACATGAGGATCCTACAGTGGCTTCTATTCTCCCAGTGGTCCATTCTCATGCATCCTCTGTCTCATTGCATCCGAATCACCAATTCTTGCAAGAAGGATTTATATTGGTGGATAGAATTCGAGGAAATTCTTCTGGGATGACTATTTGCTTCTCTTCTTCCCCAGGCCATGGTGACCACTGATGCCTCCCAGATTGGGTGGGTGGGGCATTTTCAGGGAAGGACTGTCCAAGGCACTTGGTCCCCTATACAGGCCAATCTGCATATCAATGTTCTAGACCTGAGGGCAATGCTCTTAGCGTTGCAAGCCTTTCAAACTTTCCTTCCTCTAGGAATGATCAATTCAGTCAGACAACATGTCAGTAGTCTGGTACATCATCAAGCAAGGTGGAACCAAATCTTACCCCTCTGTCGAGAAGCTCTCAGAGTGTGGCAATAGGTGATATCTTCAATTCGCTTTCTGGCAGCAATGCACATCGCAGGGAGCTCGAACATGATAGCAGACAAATTGAGCAGTTGCATGCTCATGCCTTACGAGTGGTCTCTCAATCCCAAAGTGGTGAAGGAGATTTTTCATCATTAGGGCCAGCCTTGCTGCGATCTATTTGCATCCCTCCAGAACAAGTGCAGCAACTACTTTGCCTTAATCCCCCCTCAGGGTGAGTCCCTGAGAGATGCTGTCCTTCACGATTGGCCCTTATGACTACTCTGTGTCTTCCCGCTGTTCCTCTGATACCCCTTTTCATAAAGAATGCCATAAGGTTGAAGAGCAAAGTGATCCTCATTGCCCTGTTTGGCACCAACAAGTTTGGTTCCCCTTTCTTTGACCTCACCTACATCAACATCAGTGGACTTTGGACCTGGATCCAGATGTCCTGTCCCATCCTCAGGGACTTGTTCACCCCATCCTGAAAAACCTCAAGCTTATAGTTTGGTTGCTCCAGTTACATTGATTGCCAGGCAAAATAACTTATCTTCCCCTGTTCGAAACATTTTGTTAGCTTCCCATAAACCTTCCACAAGGAGATTCTACCTCACCAAAGGAAAAGATTTTTCTTATGGGCACGAGATAACAAACTTGATCCTTTCTCAGCTTCAGTTGAAGAGATTTTGAATGTTTTGTCTACGCTCTTCGATCAAGGAGCTGCTTCTTCTACTATCAGATTTCAGCTTGCTGCCATTTCTAATTTTCATAATGGTTTTAAAAGACAATGTTTAATTTCACATAGGTTGTGCAAGGCCGTTCTAAAGGGAACTTTAAGGTTAAAGCCTCCTTATAGGGAGCCTCTGTTTCCCTGGGATCTTACTATGGTTTTGCAATCCTTGACCCTAATACCCTTTGAGCCAGCTGCTACCTGTGATTTGAAGTTTCTTTCATGGAAGACCATTTTCATAATAGCTATAACATCCAGTAGGAGGATTTCAGAGATTCATGTATTATCCTCAAAACTTCCATACTTAATTTTTCATAAGGACAGGGTATCACTAAGAACCAATCCATTCTTTCTTACAAACATAGTATCTGAGACTAACATTAATCAATCCATTGACTTGCCAGTGTTCTTCCCTAATTTTTTTCTAATGGGGGAATACTGCTTATACCTGTTGGATCTCCAGAGACAGTTGCGTTTCTCTCTCGACAGAACTAAAGATTTCAGGAAGTCAGACCAGTTATTTGTTTCCTTTTCTGGTCCTTCCATGGGTAAATCAGTTTCTAAGGTTACGTTATCTAAGTGGCTAAGAGATTATATTATCTTTGTCTACAAGAGGAAAAATCTCAAATTGGCAGCTCCAGTTAAAGCACACTCCACAAGAGCTGTAGCCACGTCTGCTATTTTTCACTCCAAAGCTTCCATTGATGATATTTCTGTAGCAGCGACATGGGATTCTCCTCATACTTTTATTACTCATTACAAAGTGGATCTGGTCTCCAGGGGAAGAGCATCATTTGGTTCTATGGTGCTCAGAAATATCCTTCCATAAGGCCTCCCAAGAGTCAAGGTAGCTGGGGACTCTGTCCCATCAGTCAAGGATAAATGAAGATTGACAACATCAGATAAAGAAGTTATGTACTCACCATAACGTTCCATCTGTGTTGTCAGTCTTCATTTATCCTTGACACCCCACCCTCCTTCCCACTCCTTCAGGCTTCTTGAGGATCTGATCATTGTCATGGCTTTTGCTTTCAAATGTATAATATTGGACATGTCTCTTCAGTTGTTATACCATTTCCTTACCTATTTTGTTATAGCTGCAAACTTGATCTGAGGTAACTTAGAGAGAGGTGTTCTGGGTAGGAACTTGGCTCAGGAGATTTTTGGCTCACACAGGCTATTGTAACGGCCAAGCCGGTTCCGAGACTCGGAACTTAGTCCCATTAGTTAAGGATAAATGAAGATCAACAACACCAATTGAATGTTATAGGGAGTACATGACTTCTTTTTTAGATGGTGTTATCACAGTTTTGGTTTCAACCATCAGGTGTCTTGTTGTAACATTTATAATGCATGCCATAGTTTTAGCCTTATTGTGATATTATAGTTATTTAGTAGGTCTGGTTTTGGAGATTTATCAGCTTTTTACAGTTGAAAAGTGACTCAAGTACTTAGCTGTGGGATTTATTAAAAAAAAAAAAAAAACTCCACAGCTTCCACACATAATATCAAGAATTAAAAGCTAGAACAACCAAAAGTGTCTTCAGGGACCTTGGGAAGTGTTCATTGTAGGAGATGTCCTAAGTTAACAAGCCAGAAAGTAAGCTCACATCATGTGGGCTTAAATAAATCAGAAGCAGGATCTTGAATATAATAAAACAGGTAGCCAGAGTTGGGTGTACAGAGCTGGTATATGTACTGTACTGGCAGTGTGAGATCTCTGCAAGTAGCCACACTACAGAATGCTGCATTATAAACAATCAGTCTGTTTCCCAGAAGCTGAAGTAATCCAAGCAAAAAGAAATTAGAACATGAACACTGGCAATCAGTTTCTCAGGTGTTATAAGGGGCTTAATAATATTCCTAAGAAAAAAACACAAGGACATAATAGCAGTTGTCTTTTAAGTGTTAGTCTGTTATCCATGATTATGTCAAGATTTCATGTCTGATGCAATGTCTAGCTTGTCGGGTACATGACATTTCCTCTAAGATTCATTTAGGCTAAACAGAAGGTGTCTAAAAATTGGATCTAAGGCTCGTTTAGTCTAAAACACATTTAGTCTAATCACTTTTGAGAGAAAAGTCTAGTAGGCTGTTGAAAATTAATGCTGTTGTGGCTTAGGACTTAACAAGGCAAATTAGTCTAGTGTACAATTTGTATCTTTCTAATGCCCACCCACAAGTCTGTGCATCAGCAGTGATTTATTGTCTGTAGTGTTGTCTCTTTTCTTAGCTGCCATGCGACCATGGAATTTGTATATTTTAGTAAGGAGGTGTGCAGGACGGGGCTTGCCCCCTGCATAAAAAAAAGAAGTTTTCAAATAGGATTTACTTTGTATGAAGTTTTAGATGTAATGTGATTTGATTGCATGTGCGTTAGATGAAATTTTTCGAAGCTTTGTGATTAGATGAAAAGATTTTAGATGTAACATTATACACTCAGCTTGTCTCCACCATAGATGCATTAGAAATTCGCAGCATTCAGAGCTGTGTCACCCGACTCTTATAATGTGGCATGTGTTGCCATGGCAATCATCTTGAAGATGTTTAATTCTAGAAGTTATACATCATCCACTGATAGAAAAGTTTAAATTATCCACTGAAAAAATATGATGAACATAGTCTGTCGCTCCGGAATGATAAGTAAACACTGAAATAACAAAAATCCATTTTAAGTGAAATATATTAAAAATAAAACATTTTATGGTATATCGTAGACGAGCTTAGATGAAAATCACATGAACTTTGATTAAGGTGGCATTTACAGTTATTACATGGATGTATTAAGGCCATCCACTCTGTCCATGAATGAGAGTAGCGTAGCCATGATGCATAGAGGCCACTTACACTAGTAAGCAGTGGCCGCAACTAAGCCTAAGTAAATTAATGCATAATGAGAGGTAAATGAGGAATGAAGTAACCTAGTGTATGCTATTGAAATTTCTCATGCCTATTTGAGATTGATAGTGAATTTTTCCTGCTTTTCCATACCATCTGAAGATGTGTTATATAAAGGGGAGCCTTGCCAATCCTATCGACTTTGCAGTCCGCATTAATGCTGTCATTTGCTGCTAGACTTGCTACTTCCTGGTGTAAACTGCTTGTCTTGGCTGAGCCAAAACCCCTTGCTCCTAGTAGTGCTCGCAGGCTATGAAGGCAAAGATATAATCAGAGGATAACTCACCATACCTCTGATAATCAGGAGACAGTTGAGAAGTTCAGAGTGAACAGGGATATTATAAGGGTCTTAGTGAGTATGTACAACCCTCATAGGGGTACTGGTGGAATGCATGGACTTCCTTTCCCTGTGAATACTAAGGTATGTATATCCCTCACTACACTTACCACAGGGATCTTCATCTTCCGGAGACAGACTGGAGACATATTGGGTATTTCACAGGTTTCTGCCTCCAGGATACTGAAGCAGTTTCTGGATGTACTTTTGGCACATGTGAATCAGTACATCTATTTCCTGGTGTCACCTCAGGACTGAGCCAAGACTGTGTGTGCCTTTTTAAGGGTGGCATGTTTCCCTTAGGCACTTGGTGAGATAGATTGCACCCATATTGCAGTTAGGACCCCTTCTAGTCCATGGGTTAAGTGTTAGCCCAATAGGAAGGGTTACCATTCCATTAATTGCCAGGTAGTGTGTGATACATGGGGGTGCATCACCAACATGTCTGACCAGCATTCTGGCAGTAAACACTGTTCCCATATCTGGCATTAACTCACCCTAATGCCTGTTCCTTAATGGAAGGATTTTTAGTGGTCATCTTGCTGATACGTGGAAAAGTTTATTTTTCTTTTTTTCTATTGTATTTAAGTAGTTAGTTATTCATGGTAAAATGTATTATTGAGTACTAAACCGGTTTTCCTTTGTTTTGTGTCCCCCCTTTTCTCTTTCTCTCTATTTTTATGACTTTCAGGTGATGCTGGATATCCATGGAGCCATGGATCATGTCACCCAGAACTGGATCATGGTCAAATGGGGCCCTTGGCAGGGGAATGGACTAGGGCCCCCGCACCATGCAGCCATTCTTATGTCCCATTACTTGTGTCTCTCCCCTCATTTACCATAAACACTGCTCAAAACTGTCAGTGTGCATACTATTTTTTCTTTATTTTTGAATTGAAGGCAGAGACATGGATTTAATTTAAATATCCTTTGTTGATCATGTTAGTTGCACAAGGCTAGTAGCATCTTTTCAGGGAGACCTTGGTGGTGTTTATACTACTAGAGGAAATTTGGCCAGGGTACTGGGGAACTTTCCCCTACTCTTTTCATTAGCTCAAGTGGATATAAAAGATCTCACAGCACCTACCATTAATGCAGACAAATGAGGCCTCAGTTTACCATCTCAAACAAAGGACAATACACTCAGGAGTGCAACACTCCCCCACCCATTTAAAGGGCACTGCAGTATCAGCTCTCTGTCTACATGATGTGGAAGTATAGCCCACAGCCTTTTGCACCAAAGTCAAGTATGTTACCTGTGGTGCTACTAACACTGCTTTGAAATTCTATAGCACAAACACTGACAGCTATTTGCTAAACAAAACAGTTGCACATTAAAAACAGACTTAGTATAAACAACAGTAAACTTCTCTTCCCTTGAAGCTCATATTCCTTCAGAATGCACTAAAACTCAACATTCTGTGAATATGCACTGAAACTAACATTCCTTGAAAATGTACCTCTGTAGTTTTGAAGTGTTTTTTTCCATTAAGCAGTGAAACAAAATGTATGAACCAATAAAATACAAAGTCACTCATTTCGACACATTCAACCAACTCTGAAGTTAGCAGTCTGGTAGTTGATGTGGAAAATTAAGGTTCTGGTTTCCAGTAGCCAAGGTACTGGATTTGACCTGAGTAGCTAACCTGCCATCCCTAACCAGGGCATTTTACACACACACACACACACACACACACACACACACACACACACACACACACACACACACACACACACACACACAAAACTCTGCTTTAACACTGTTCATTAACACACCTCTTAAAGTACCTGCTGAGGAACACACTCCACTGGAGAAGTTTGTGTACTGCTCTCCAATCTATGGTTCCAATGCTGAAATTCTGCACATTACTGTCTGGTGTGTGGTAGCACTGTTCCAATACGTTGCTGTGTGTGCTTTATACTAAAGGCGCATGCATAGACCACGGACATTGTGGCCTTAAAGAAGAAATGTAACATTTTATTTTAATTGTTTAATAAAAATTTAAATGTTGTAGCTAGGGTTGCCAGGTGTCTGGTTTTCAGTCAAATTGTCCGGTTAAAAAAAATCATCAAAACCGGACTAGTGAAGTCCGTTTTTTTTTTTTTTGCAGTCAGGGGTTAAGGACTGAAAAGTGAAAATTGAAAACATTATAAACATACTATATATGCAATGCAGACTGTGCAATGCCA
The DNA here is from genome assembly GCF_019279795.1 of Protopterus annectens. Lineage (NCBI taxonomy): Eukaryota > Metazoa > Chordata > Ceratodontiformes > Protopteridae > Protopterus > Protopterus annectens. Next base: position 1,009,185,799 of record NC_056747.1, on the reverse strand, counting down.
ATTACCGCCGCCCGTGTTGTTCTCTCCCCTTTTCCTTTAAGTACGGTCAGTCGTCGGTACGGCTTGTTATTATTAGTCATCAATCAGCTGCTCTGCTCATCATGCGTGCGTGCTTATTCCACCATTCACTGATTTCACTCCAGTGTGGAATGGAATAATCGCGCGGAAATTTTAAGCAGCACAGTTCATGATTGAAGAGCAGCAAGAAGACTAAGAGCCAAGACTAGGGGGTGTGTCTTTATATGTTACCTAATTTATTAATCAGTCAGTCACTTAAGTAAGTTAAGAAATCCAACCAAAAAATGAACAAATGGCTAGGAACAATACTTACAGTGATGAGAGGATGAAACAGACCAGTGGATTGCATTGTTAATTGGAAGTGTACTGTGTATAAAACACACAAGAGGCAAGGAGAGATGAGTCAGATATGCAGGCTGAAATGACAGCAGTTTAGGTTACAGCACAAAAGGGTCTCGGCAAAATCTTGTGTGTTGCTGGGTATGCTTCTAACACAACGGAAAGCAATTATGGGGTAGTGGGTGAGAGTTTCCTAATTGAGTAGTTAGTGGGCGCGCCAGAAGAGAGATGTGGTTATGTAACCAGGTAATCATTTCCCTATTAGGAAAATGGATCGTGTTTCCCTGGAGCGAATTTAAGGAAAGAACACCTTGCTTCTACTGACGTAATCTCCAAAAAAGAAGGGGTGGGAAAAAAGTGATGAAATGACAGAGAGATGACTGTTGAATTGCAGTCTGTACTAAGGTCAGTTTTCATTTTTGGCATACCAGGCAAAAGGGGAGGTCAGAGCAAGGTGATCCTCCTTTACTGATGTAACACTGTCCAAAATACACTCCATATTACTACATGTTTTTTCTGCAGTATTACTGTTTTGCATGCCAGCATGGAAAGGCTTATTAGGGAATTGGCAAGGCTGAAGGAATAGTCACCATTGTGGCAGCTAATGTTTAATGAAATGAAGTGCAGATAATGCTATCATAGGTGGGAAGAAGATGATAAGGACACAGTGGGAAAAAGAACAAGTACTAACAGTAGTGTAGTTATAAAAGGGACATAGAAATAACTATTTCCAGTGACCTTAAAGCAAGCAAGCCATTTGTTAAGCTAACTAGGGAAATAGCATCTTGTATTATTAGGTGAAAAAAAACTTTAAGGTATTTTCCCAATCCTGAGAAGTAATGAGACCCCATTCAGTACTAACTTCCATTCTGAACATCCCCATTTCCCCTATAACTTAGAGATCTAGAAAATGGCAATTAAAGTATTATACATTCCATAATAGAAACCATATGAACAGAGATTGCAACAAAGCATTACATGGTATGACTGTGAGAATTCAAAAAGGCACAGTAGAAGAGAATTCCAGTTTCTCCTCGGAGTTAGAATAATAAAGTAGGAGGTGTGTGGGAGGTGCAACCCCCCACATGGGGGGTGTAAGTGGGCACAGCCCCCCTGCATTACGCTTTGTCTTTGAATCGAAGTTTGAAAATCAGCGAATCTGATCAAATTTCGATTTTGCTGATTTTCAAACTTTGGTGCAGATCGGACTGACGATTTTCGTCATTCCGGTTCACACAAAGGGCCATTCAGTAGGTTGATTTTCAACCTTTTAAAGGTGAACCTCTGAAGAACAGTATCAGAACCATTATATCCAAAGATTTAAATTTTGCTTGTGACATAAATAGGCCATGTGATGTTGATGAGACACAAATGTGTCTCAGAGAGGGTCCCCATGCACTGGAACAAGCTTCCCATTCATGTGAAGCAGAGTCCATCCCTAGGCTAGCCCTATTTAAGCATAACGTTGAGTCTTTGAACAATAGGTGGGAAATTGGAAATCACCCTGTTGCCATTGCCAATGCGCAATGCCACTTATCTGTTTTTTTCTGGACTATCCACACAAATCGAATCAATTTTCTGCTCTGGACTGGTAGTCAGGAAATTGGGAAAACACTGTACAAACTCCATTTTTCTGTTTCACAAAAAGAAACAGACTATCCGTGTTTGTTACAATTGGCTGATTTACTATGCTTTTTTTTTTACAGAAAAGCATAGTAAATCGGCTGAAAGCAGGCATCCGGAACAGAAAAAGAGGGTGTTCCCATCAGCTGATGTCACAGTGATGTCACTAAATGGGCGTGACAATTATGGGAGAGTGGGTGGGAATGGGTGGAGTTATGGGTGATGCGAGGGGCTGGACCTTAGTCCGGTATAAGCCACAAAGAAATCTGGCAACCCTAGTTGTAGCAGCAAGCTCCCCCCAGCCAGCAGGCCATAGGTAACTGCCTAGGTCGCTTAATGCTGGATCTGTTTCTGAGGACACCAGTGAGAAATCCAAATGGAGCAGTAGAAGACACCTACAACACATCCCTGTCCAAACCCATGTTTTCACAAAGATGGATTTTGGCCACTTGAAAAGTCATTTTAATTGCCTGGATGAGTCTGGAGGGGACCTTCAGTATGACCCAGCTACTATATGCATGATGTTTCACTGCATGTTGCATTCTGCACAACATGAACATGTGACATTCTGATGATAAAGTAACCCATGGTGTCACTGCAGCTCTGAGTTCCAGTCCTATGATGATTAATGGTGGCCAGCTGGCAGCAATAGTAAGGGACCCGTGCAGCAGGCTTGTGCATAGCATATGGCTGCACAGGTAAAGAGGTGGCATGTACTCTAGAATAAGGACCATGATATTCAGGTTAGTGTTCCCTTTCTTGTAAAAAACACAGCATATAAGTGATGCATGCAGTGATATCTGTGGGCTGTGCTGTGTGGTGTATGGTTTGCTGTCACTGTTCATTTGACATTCCTTCTCATCTTTAAATATATATATTTTTTATTTCAGAACAAATACTGATATTATTATTTGTAAAAGTTAAGCCTGAGTGCTCACTGACTACTGAAAAAAAGAATACTGTTCCTGCTGGACAACAAGATTGCAAGTTCATGTACATTGAAAAAAGACCACCATTGTGTGTGTGTGTGTGTGTGTGTGTGTGTGTGTGTGTGTGTGTGTGTATGTGTGTGTGTGTGTGTGTGTGTGTGTGTGTGTGTGTGTGTATGTATATGTGTGTGTGTGTGTGTGTGTGTGTGTATATACACAATTTCATTTTCTTTAAACATGTCCCTGACTGGTTTAAAAAGATCTCAATGTGTTACCAAAGGAAGCCTCTCAGTCTTTGGCTCAAATGCTTTACATTCTAGCAGTCTAGCAGATCCATGTGATCAGCGCTGGGGATTGGAGCATTTTTTTGTTTGTTTTTTTTTGCATGTATAGGGCCTCCAGCAAGCACCAGGTCCTAGGCAACTACCTAGGTTGCTTAGTGCTTGATAAAGCTCGAACGTTAAGTGTGACCATGCAAATGTGTATCTGTGATTTACAGATATATGTATGCAGATTATTATTTTACTCATACGTATATAATATTTGTATTATACAGACAATTATGCTACCACATAAACAGTTTATATATTTGTTATACAGCTGCAGTTCTGTGTACAGATATGTTTATGCTTTCTTTTGAATTGTTATAATAACATTTTGTTGTATCTTTCGGCTGTTCCCGGTTGGGGTCGCCACAGCGGAACTCCGGTCTGCTAATAATTGGCAGTAGATTTTTACATACCGAGTTGCCAGCCCTGACGCACAACCTTCAACGAAGGTACGCCCATTCACGCATGTCTCCACACAGAAGACGCTTTAGCTGAGAATCGAACAGGACAACATTTTACTGTGAGGCGACAACGCTACCGCAGCACCACCACCACAGTAATTGTTATAATAACATTACAGATAAATATTTGCAATTATACATATTTCTTGTAGCAAATACCACTAACTGTACAACCTTCTTATAGTTTGTTGTTTTTAAACCTATGTTTAATATAATAAAAAATAATACTAGAACTCTGGCCTTTTTGCCGCTATCTGGTTAACCCACTTAGCCAACTAGTCATGCCCTTGCTTCAGTAGTACATTATACCTGTGGTGGAAATGTTGGCTGGAGTAGATGATCCCAGTCAGGGATGACAGCTGCTCACCCAACTCCTGCCAGATGGCAGTCTTTTTCTGCTCATTTCCTCTTGTGCACACCTGGATCTTACCCAAATATGACACCCTAAGAAGGTGGACCATTATCAGCGTCTCCTTCTCTGACTAGTTTGGCGTGAAGCCTCGTGCCTTCACAGGGGATGTCATCATTCAAAATACCAGAACCAGAATGAAGAAAGTATGAGCAGGGCTGAGTTCACAGGCTTGGAACCACTCCTTCTGGGGTGTGACATCACCTTAACCAAACCTACTTAACCAGCAGGGGCATTAGACCAGATACTGTTATTATTGGCAAGCTTGGTTTAATCAAAAATGTTTCAACATATACATGTTTTTTATTATATGAATGCATTCACATTTCATTTAAATGGATAAAAATCAGTATGCAATCATCATTGTTTTGTATTGTTTACAATTGCTGAGCATAGCCTTAGTTACCTTTATTAAAGTATTACATCTTATTATTCCTGCAGTAGAGCAGCAGTAATATTTTGTGGGGGGAGGTGAAAAATGCATATTCCTATGTGTGTGATTACTAACCTTGATTAAATGCTGAGTGGTCTGAGGAGAGAAAGTGTGCCAGATGATGTTTGATGGGCAGATGTTATACTTCATGGTTATACGAACTGTCATACTTATAGCTCAATTTTTTTCTAAATATATTCAATGTTGAGCATATCTGAGGCTATCTGTACCTTGCTGTGACATGCTGGGGACTGCTGAGGAGTGCTGGAGACTCCACCACTGTCCACAGCTTGTTCACGTTAACCTGAGTCCATGTTCATGAGCAGCCAAAAGCAAATACATGCATGAGAGGCCATACATATTCACATTTTACTGTGATTCATAAAGATAAAAATAAAAGGTCCTAACTTGCATACAGAATGCATAAATGGACCTGAATTTATGTGAAACATTTTAACACCACCACATTAACTTGTGATTACTTGAGTTAGGTGGCAGATGGCTTGGGGAACTGCAGACTTCTTTAAGAAAAAAATAATAAAAATATTGTAATTTAATATGAATCACTTTAAAATTATCTAAAATTAGTGAGTTACTGTGAAGAAATGTTTATTTTACTGATTTGATGGACATATTACCGTGACTTTAGAGAATAATGTATAGCTGTCATTTGTATGTGGAAAATTATTACAGCAGCAGTGGAAATGATTAGTGACCAATGAGAAGAGTAATTTACTGTGGTGTCATTTAGTGATTGTACATACATCATCATCTTCTTTCGGCTGCTCCCGTTAGGGGTCACCACAGCGGATCATCTGTTTCCATTTCTTCCTGTCTTCTGCATCTTGCTCTGTCACACCAACCACACCTGCATGTCCTCTCTCACCACATCCATAAACCTTATCTTAGGCTTTCCTCTTTTCCGGTTACCTGGTAGCTTCATCCTTAGCATGTTTTTCCCAATATACTCAGCATACATATGTGTTTTAATTGTGATGTACTAAAGTAGAAAGGATTTGCTGTTGACTAAATATATGTGTATCTTTACTTGGAAAGTTTTTTTTTTTCTTTTTTGCTAATTCTATTTATTACAAAAACAACAGACAACAACATTGATGTATTATCCAAAGGAAAACATCCCAAAATATGAAAAACTCAGTTCTTCATGGATTATTTAACCAAAGCTAAACATGCTATTTAGAATGCCAGTAAAAGTAAACAATAGTTCAGTAGCCACAAAATAACTTGTCTTTATGATTGCCAAAGAAAGTCCACACTTAGTATTTATATACACAAAATTTATTCAAGAAGTACATTGCAATTTTTGTACAGTATTTAAAAATAATAGCCAGACTAATTAGACAAATCACGCAGAGACACATTTGCTACATCCTAGTGATTCTAAACTTATTTGGTAGAATACCTAATAGCAGGAGTTCTGGGTAGCCAAGGTTAGGTATGACTTCCCTCAAAACCCACATCCCCAGTGTCAAACACCTTATACCAAATATCCTGCACAGGGGCATTGTACGACCAGATGGAAATAGTCTGCATGTGGGTAATTACACTGCCAACATATGTGGCTCAACCTCTACTTCCTATGATGAGGCCTACAGGGTGAGAGCTGCCACTGGCCAGGTGTAGGGTAAAGGCCATTCTTTTCCAGTTTTACTTGGAGATATCTGCGTCTCACTGAATAATGAAAAATTACAGTATTATGAATACATGAAAATGGTGGGGGCTGGGGAAAGATGAATCTGTTAAAAAAGTTATTGATTTACTGTTCTGATTGTATTATGTTATTGCAGATATTAATATACCACGACTTTACTTGGCTGGACTGAGATTTTACTTGTGTATATCATTAAGAGATTTGGGTTACCTAACTTTTTATAGAAAGATGTCAGGCACCCATGGTCAGTGTTGTGTGTGATTATATCAAAAGCTTTTTGTGTAGGACTTTGGTCTTTTTTCATGTGCAGTAATGATGCAAAATAAGGAATTGAGGCATTCAAATGACAACTTCAGCCATGAAGGAAATTGCATCCTCATGGCAGTCCTTAGGATGTATGGGAATCATCTGTTTGGCAAAGGAGGGCCCACTCAAGTTGAGGGCCATACCAGGCAATCCCCAAGTCAACTTGTGCATACTCATCTAGGTTATATTTATAGAAAAATAATGAGTTTCAGTGCTTAACAAGCTAGGTAGGTTTATTCCAAAGATTTGGAAGGTCCTGAGTTATAAACCTGTCCCTTCACTTCAATTTATGTATCTGTTGATGAAGAGTTAGATCCTTGGTTTCAGTATTAGAGCCACTGGACTTGAGGAGATTCAGCAGGTCCAGGATAATTGCATCTGTAATAGCGTGGTTCATAGGAGATTACTAGGCTAATGGTTCAAGAGGCCTTACAAGCCTAGTCAGTTTTGCCCAGATTTTACCCAACTTTCTATCCCTAGCAGAAAGATAACTGGGGTCAGCAAGCAGGGTTTTGATGATTTGTACAGACTCCCTCTGTCCTTAAGGGACATGGGGACCACCCCAGGAGTGAATTTGTGATTTCCCATCCATTGGTCCAATTACACTTTAAAGGTGGTTAGAGAAGGGGTGACTTCCCTGCTCTGAACCAGTAATTAAGGAGCCTCAGTCCTCACCACTGACACTGGTGAGAGACATTCATTTGGAATGAAGATAGATACACACACTATATCCAGATGCAGCTCTCTGCATCAAGCATAATGTCCCTTAAGAGCACACAGGGAACACACTCCCATCCTGGGGCTGGGTTTCCTCTCTCTCTCTCATTAGACCACAAATAAGACTCCACACTGACCACAGCTGTAGAATTGAGTCCTTAAGCAAGTGTTCCAAGCCAAGTCCTCCACCATCCTCCCTGCGAAACCAGTGCTCTTTGTCCCTGCTCCAAGTAGCTGACACACACACACACACACACACACACACACACACACACACACACACACACACACACACACACACACACACCTGGGAAAGGCTGCACAGATTTACCAGCTGTGTCCACTTTGCCCAGACTGTAAGGTAGATACTGCCACCAGAACACTCCAAAGCCAGCTATTATAAGGCTCTTACCAGGGTACCCAGTTATAATGAGTAAAATGAATATGAATACATATGGTAGTGTTTGACCAATGCAGCAAGGCTTTCAGGAGTGGCCACAGTGTCACCAAATAAATATAAGTACTCTCAAAGGTTAAAATATTCTGTGAAAGACCAACTACAATGAAAAGTTTAAATGTATATGTAACAGTATACAATAAAAGAACATGAAAATACTAAGTTGTTGTGTCTTTCGGCTTTTCCCGGTTAGGGGTCGCCACAGCAGAACTCCGGTCCGCTAATGATTGGTAGTTGATTTTATGTGCTGAGTTACCAGCGCTGACGCACAACCTTCATCGAAGGTACGCCCATTCATGCATGTCTCCACGCAGAAGACACTCTAGCTGAGAATCGAACCAGACAGCGTCTGACTGTGAGGCAACAATGCTACCACAGCACCACCACCGAGGTATGAATATGTATTTAAAATAAATATCAGAATTTCAACCACAGAAAATATTAAAAATAACACCAATGGAAAGATTCACACAGATACAGAAAAACAGTACTTAACTAACCTCACTATATTTTCCTGACTGAGCTAAAGAATTACTGTCCCCTAGTTCATTTACTAGAGCAAGGCAAGATGAAGTGGGTGAGTGATCTTTTCAGTTCCACTAACAGACTGCCCTGAGACTTCTGTCTCATCTAGCATCAAAACATAATTTCAGTGGTGGATTACAGAATGACATTACATAATCTAGTCAACTGACTTCTAATTCCCATACTGCCCCCTTTACTAGAAGCTGAACCAAAATCTAGCACATATGTGTCATAATACACACACATAGAGCTTTGTTAAGATGTTTTATAGCACATGGAAGCTATAAAAACATTTAAAAAATGTTCACCCTTCCAGAGTAGCAGTTATTTCACCCCTAAGGAAAATACAGTGGGATTCCTAGTCTTGTTTTTCACAGACATTATTCATCTATTTATTTATTTGCAGTTTGTTGACTGCCCATTGGACCAAGATGAGCCCTTTTTCAATGGTGGCCCGGGGAGATAAGCTCCACACTGAAAGTATTCACAAGAATTCAGCAAGATATAGTGTTTATAATAATCAGACAAGAAACTTTTCCAGGAGATAAACCAGTAACACCTCATGAGACTAATGGTACAGACATCTACAAGAAGCTATAAAACAGTTGATGCAATAAGTACAAAACAAAAGTCATTAGTAGTTAGAACATAATGTTATACAAAACTGTTGAATGTTGTTTAAAATGTGTAAAGAGAAGAGGAAATGTTAGGTCTATATAGCAGGTAGCATAGCCACCTGGGCTGAGGTATGCTAAAATAGTTGGAGGGGGGATTAGGAGGGGTGAGAGCAGGAGCATTCCCAGTTACAGGAGAGGTTTGAATGGAGCAACGACTTGCAGGAAGAGTGATTTTTTTTGTAGTACAGATATGGTGAGGAAGTAGGTTCCATTTTTGAGCAAGGGAGAAGAATAGAAGTTGCCTTGGGCTGCAGGTAGGTTTGTGTACTTCAAGAAGGTATTGGTTATTAGATCTGAGAGTTCGATTGGGAAGGTGCATAGTGAGGATGGAGGAGAGGTAGGGACAGTGTGATGGTTTGTGAATAAGAGTATGGGCAGTAGTCAGTTGAAGATAAGAGAGAGAGAGTTGGGGAGCTCCAGCCAGTTCAAGGAGTATAAGGAGTCACAGTGGTGGGATGAGGATTTTGAGCTGGTAGCAAACTTGGAGATTTTATTATAACAGGATGCCAGTTTAATTTTGAGGGTGGCTTGCAGATTTGTAAGGAGAGGAGCTCCTTACATGAGGGAGGGAAGGAGGTATGTGGTAGAGAGGGTAAGTTTAGTTGCAGAAGACAGGAAGCAATTGTGTCGGTAGAGCATTCCTAGTTTCTGGTGTTTTTTTTTATGTTGGTTAGGAGGTGAATGTCGAATTTTAATTGATCATCAACAATGACACCTAGAAGTTTAGTTTGGGAGGCTAGTTTGATGTGGGTTTTGGTTTGGCTTACTATGAGGAAGGCATTTGAGTCTATTTTGGAATTCTTAAAAAGGGTAAAGATCATTATTTTGGCTTTGGATGCATTAAGAGCTAAGTGATTGTTATGCATCCAAGTTTCAGTATTGTTAAAGGCAGTTTGTGCTATATGTAAGAGTTTAGGGAAGGATTCAGCAGAGCAGATGATGGTTGAGTTTTATCTCTGGTTGCAATCAGAACTGTAAGATACATTCTTTATGGCCTAAACCGGGTAATTTAATTTCAGACTATTATTCAAAGTTAGCTGGACTGAGATTAATCTCTTCTCTTCCAGTATCCTATGTTACAGTATATTAATTTCGACAGTCACAGTACAGTCTGACATACAGGTGTATTTATTTTCTGTCCAGCAGGACCCATTGTTGGTACATTTTTAATACAAGCAACTTTACAAATACATTTTCAAAACAAGCACCTGTACAAATCAGTTTGATATAAAAATGACATATATTTCTTTACAAAACTGCAGCTATCTATGCTGGCATATGTTGTACATCCATTGGCCTACTTCTCCTGGCATAGCTGGCAATACCTTACATCATCACAGAAGGGCTCTGCTTCACGTGAATAAGAAGCATATTCCAAAGGATGAGCAATCTCTGGAACACTTATCTTTCTTGTCCAGCATGATCTAGTTATGTCAGCGATCAGGTTTAGATCTTTAGAGTGTGTAACCCTCATGTTAAGCCAAGAATACAGCTTCTGTGGGACCTGACAATATCCCTGGCTGTGTTCTACATGAACTACAGAGTGAACTGGCACCTCACCTGTGTGCCCTATTCAATCACAGCCTCACCTCAGGCTTTGTCCCTGCCGAATGGTGCACTGCTACAGTCATCCCTCTCCACAAAGGAGGAGTGACTACAGACCCTGGGAACTATCGCCCCATTAGCCTGACGAGTCTGATATGCAAAGCTATGGACCCGCATCATCATGGACCTAATAAACAATGATATTCGGAATCTCCAAACTCTGGATCCCACACAGTTTGGTTTTGTGAAGGGTAGATCTTGCATGTTCAACTTGGTCAACTTCTTTGAGTCAGTCACCAAAGCTGTGGATGAAGGCAAGGTGGTTCATGCAACCTACCTTGATCTGGCCAAGGCCTTTGATACCATTCCCTACTCAGGAATCATAGAAAAACTTACTAAGCTAGGAATCAGCCCCTCTATCACTAGGTGGGTTGCAAACTGGCTCACAGACAGAACCCACAGTGTGAAAGTAGCTGACTCCAAGTCAGACTGACGACTAGTCACAAGTGAATTCCCACAAGGTTCGCTCCTGGGTCCTCTCCTGTTTGGTATCTACTTTTCTGAAGTCCAGGCCAACACGAAGGGACACTGGCTGACAAAGTACGCAGACGATTGCAAGTTGGGTGCTATTATTAACTCCCCAAGTGATGTTGACATCCTACAGAATGGCCTCACTGAGACCAACGACTGGTGTCAGAACCATGGCCTTAAGCTCAATGACAAAAAAATGTGTCGTCATCCCCTTTGGGAAAAACCCGGTTCCCTTGAATTACCACATTGATAGTAGTCCACTGAACACAGAAGGCGTTATAAGAGATCTGGGAACACAGGTTGACAGCAACATCTCTTTTGATAACTACATTACCACTGTGATCAGAAAGTCCTTCTGTGTGGCACATCTCATTACTAAGGGTTTTGCATCCAGGAAGAAAGAGGTCATTGTCTCCCTCTACTCTTCCCTCATTAGGCCAATCATCGAGTACAATGCCCCATTTGGCATGTACCTCACTAGACACCTGCAGCAACTGGAGAGGCTGCAACAGTACCTCACAAAGAGGATCCTAGGCTGTAAACACTTGTCCTATATGAACAGACTCAAAAAACTGTTGCAGGTGCTTGTTGAGATACATGCCAAAGTGTGCATTGTACTTGATGATTGGTCTAATGAGGTCTGAGTACAGTGGTGCTATGACATCCTTAGATCTGGATGCCATGCCTTTATTTATAAGCTGAGCTACATAGAAGGATTCTCCATCACCATGGACACATGCTGGTCATAAAAGGATTTCTCCATCACCATGGACACATGCTGGTCAAAGTTCCGATTACTATCTATCTGAGTACCCAGATCTCTCACTACTGGGTCCACTCTTAGGGATGTGCTGTCAGTGTTGTAATTTTCAGGGGTATTTGATTTCTCAAAGGGTATTATTATGCACTTCTTTGCATTTAGTTTGAGGGCATGGCTGTGACACCAGTCATTAGTCTGCATCAGACATTGTTTGGGGTGTCAGTGATTGCCCCCAACTTGCAGTTATCAGCAGACTTGGTCAGCCAAAGGCTATATACATTTGCCTTGACATCTGAGTAGTATATTTCAAACAAGCGGGGGCCCAGCACTGAGCCCTGTGGTACTCCACTGGTGACTGGCTTCTTGCTAGATGTGAATTCCCCCACTCTAACAGCATGTGTCCTATCCATGAGCCATTTGGCTATCCATCTGGTGATGTAGAGGTTTATGTCCAATTTTATGAGTTTAACTATAATACCCAAGTGGGGTATTGTGTCAAATGCCTTGGCCAGGTCAAGGTAGGTGGTATGCACTGTCTTGCCCTCATCTATGGCCTCGGTGACCTTCTTAAAGAAGTCCACCGGATTTAGCAGGCAGGACCTGCCCTTGACAAAGCAGAACTGGGTTGGGTCTAGAGTCTGGAGATTTCCTATGCTGTTGTTAATCAGGTCCATGACAATCCTTTCCATAGCCTTGCATATGAGACTAGTCAGACTTATGGGTCAGTAGTTTTCTGGGTTAGTTGATGGTCACTCCCCCCTTGTGCAAAGGGTTGTCTGTTGCTGTCCTCCCCTCTACTGGGACAAAGCCTGTCTGGAGACTGTGGTTAAGTAGAAATTCAAGTGGGTCTGCTAGGTCATGTTTCAAGCTACTTAATAGGCACCCTGGCATTCTTTCATGCCCCATTGATGCTGTGTTTATAGCTTTAGAGAGTATAGTGACAACCTGTTTCCTTGTGATAACAGAAAGGAATGGTAAGGGGTATTGTATGGAGAGTGATCAGAGGTGATGAGGGGGTGAAATTGACCTGAATTTATTGGCTAGAAAGTTTGCTATTTCTTCTGAGTGAGTATAGGTAGTACCATCTACAGCCAACTCAACACATTGTTGAGTGTTTACCTTAAGATTTTGGACATAGCTAAAAACGCTTTGTGGTTATCCTTTGCTTGGGAGGCTATATTAGTCTCGTATTTAGCTTTTGAAGACTTGACTAGTTCCCTGATTTGCCTGTTGATACTAATAAGGGCTTTTTTTCCCTCTGTTGTGCTCCCTCACGGTTACTTCTAGACAGGAATTTCTTCCTTCTGTTGCTTAGTCTATTTATGCTAGGTATCCTCCAGGGTGGCTAGCTTTTCCGGCTAGGTCTGGCTTTAGTTTGGTCAGGTAGTATAATTTCTGTGCTGTTAAGTGGTTGTACAAAGCATTCATGTATACTTCTGCATAGGTCTCCATGTTTTGGGGGAACTATAAAATTACCTATGCTATTACTTAATAGGAGATAATTTGCCTTGGAAAAATTCTTTAGTGTGTTAAGGTTTGACAGGGGTACTATAGTTACATGTATTTCAAAAGAGATCTATTTATGATGTGATCTTACCAATGAGGACATGTGTGCACTGTGTCATATTTGAGCCCATAGTGGGAGTGCAAGACCAGCTGTTCTAGACCATTTGCATTGACAAAGTCCAGCAGTCTCTGAGCCTGTGCTAGTGGTTAGTGGTCATATGTGTTTCCCAGTTTATGCAAGGGTAGTTAAAATTGCTCATGAGTGGTGTGTTGGGCTGAATGTTAAGTGACTAGTAACTTCAGGTATGTGGAGTGGTTTTCATGGTTTGTGGTTGGGGTCTTGTAGCTGGTGATGATATGGTTGGGAATTTTGCCTGTGGTTAGCTGGACATGGAGTAGCTCAGGTGACTTTTCCTGCTTGACCAACCTTTTTATGTAAATGGAAATGCCTCCTTTTCTTTTCCTTTTCAGAAGGTGGACTGAATGTGTGATAGGCTTTGTAGCCTTGCAGTGCTGGGGTGCTTTCGTCAGCTTTGAACCATGTCTCTGTAACTGCACAGATGTCAGCATTCTCCAATGCAAGGAGGGCTTCCAGGGAGTGCAGTGTCTTGTTAAGACTCCTAGCATTGAGCAGTAGTGCCTTCAGCTTAGCATTAGAAAAATTTATGTTGATAGGTCTGTTGGTTTGGCACTACCTAAAAAAGTACTATGGGGGTGGCGGATGCCTTGCGCAGTATTTAAAAGCCTAGGAGAGGCAGGTGCAGACCATTTCTGGCAAAGCAGCATGGTCTGTCAGTCATGTTGTCCCAGGCTTACAAATACTGGATCCGCTTGGAATGACACTAGTAGCTAAGCCAATTATTGAAATCAATCATTTTCTGTTTGTAATGTGATATCATTCTCAGTGAGGGTAGAATGCTGCTCATTGTGAGGCTGATAGCAACCTGTGGCATGCATTCAGACAGGTCTGTCATGTCTGTCTTCATATAGTCCAGGGAGGTACGTCTCGGGTCATTTACACCAACATGAATTATGACTCCATCATACTGGTGCTTGTAGTTGAGTGACCTGAGTGCCTGTATGATCTGGCAAATCCTGACCCCTGACAGGCAACTGACTGTAACCCTGTCTTTATCCAGTCTGATGAGGGGGGGTGTCCAATGTGTCTCACAATAGACTCTCCTGTGACTAAGATGTTTGAATGTGTGGTGTTTCCCCTTAGGGGCTTGCTTGTGGAGATACTGTGATGTGTATTTTTATGTGTAGTGGTTGGTGTTGACTTGGTTTTCTCTGCATGTGGTTTTGAGGGCAGTGTACGAGAGGCCTCTGAGGTTTTGGTAAGTTATTTGTGAGTACCTCAGCATATGTGGGTTTATGTGTCAAGACCTTATTTAGTGAGGGAAATGTGCATGTGCTGACAACCTGTTTGTCATTTGATTTGTCTGTATGCGAGAGTAGTGTCTCAATTTTCATAATGTAGCTACATCTCTCGCATACTGTGCTTCAGGAGTAAGTGGTTGTCAGTGTACATGAGACAATTGCTGCATTGCTTCAGGAAGCCCATGTCCATCAGGATGGCCACAGAGATAGCAGAAAAGTGTCTATCCATGATTTCAGTGTTTTGCCTATCCATGGTTTCAGCATTTTTACTATGAGTTTAACCAGGGAGAAGAGTGGGGAGGTTTAACTTGAATGGGATGATAGCACATGGACAAAGACTAGGTGCTGTACTTAGTGTGAACTGAAGCTGTCCAACAAGGTGATGCTGCTCTACGTGCAACTCAGGTGCTCCCAGAGCAGGAGGGAGACTGGGGATGGCTGCTGATATTGTTATTCTAAGGGACATTTTAACTTGTTAACATTTGCATCTGTACAAGGCACTGCTAACCACTGCTGTGCAGAGAGCAACAGTGGGCTTATATAGAATCAGAAAAACAAGTTTTACAACAGCATGGCCTACAGACCAATCTGGAAAACACACAATAAGCTTTCAGCCAGTAGCCCCCAACTCTGATAAGTTTGCTACAGCACACTTCTGCCACAACAGTGCAGTCAGAAAACCCTCTCAATGTAAAAATGCTGGTTTTAAAACTCATATGCATGGAAACCACACAATCTAGATACTACTGTCCTGTAAAACTAGCAGACACAGTGTAATTAAGTACTACAGCAACACTGGATGTTCAGCTTTGAAACGCTACTAATATGTAAGAAGTATAACAGTTAATAAAGGATTCTTTTAAAATACAGTATAAATAATCATCAGAAGTGCATGTTGTAGTCTTATTTGTAAGTAGATAGGGTCCTCACAGCCTTTGTAATGTTAAAAACTACAGCAGCTGCAATATAGCTCACTGTAACCCTCACCTTGGCCAGCCTTGTGAGTGATGCATCAGTGTGAATAACAATATAGTCACTTATCAGCTGTAGTAGTCCTATGTGGTAGTTTTGGAGTGTTTTTGCGCAGGGTGACACTTTATGGTAGGTATGCATCAGATGGATGAGTGACTTGGTTCTTCTTGAGAACTAATACACTTATTTCTAGGAGTCTTTGGAAATTATTATTTTTGTAGTCTCAGCATAAGGCATTTTGGTCTGATTACTGAAGGATTGTGATGGATGTGTATGAAGGTGACAGGGCCAGTTTTTAGGAGAGAGTGGGACCTCCAGATTAATCAGGTGTTTAAATTGCTCACAGATGCACTTATTACTGTTGAGAATAAGTTCATTATTTAGCAGCATAAAGCAGTTAATATACTGTCTTAGGAGACCTAGTGCTAAGTGTCTTGTCAACATAGTAGAAGCTAACAGGCTGGTCTTCCTTCTTGCCTGGTGCTTAGGTATTTAGTGAGCAAAGTAAATGCAGCAAAGGGTGTATGTAATTATGGTGGAATAAAACAAAATGTACAGAATGCTCTCCAGTTAATGGTAGTTGTTTCCTAGATGTTGCAAAATTTAAAAGTAAGATGAAAAAAGCTTTAAAGGGACAGTCCCAGGGATCTTTTGTTTTGATTCTGGTCTTTGTTTACATTTTCAGTCTGGCTTTCTGAACATGTCACAGCTTTGGCTGTGGGGATTGGGGAAGGAGTGCTTACAATAAGCTTCAGTGGTCTTAGTCAAATTCCATCTCAAATTGCAGTTGTACTCACAGCAACTCTTACTGAGACATTCATTTGTTCAACCTATGCTTTTTATCCTCAGAGAAAAGTAGCCTTTTCGGAATTTTATGACCTCAGTTGCTATTACCTTGTAGAAAAGCATATGGGCAATGCAAAGCTAAAATGTTAGTAAACAGAGGTTTCTGTCCATTTCATACTTTATTTTGCGCAGATTTCTGAATGCTAGCTAAGTGCAATGATGTTTTGCATGATTGCCACATGCTCTGTAAAAAAGCATCAGAATGATACAAGGTTCGAACAGTAGTAGAAGCAGTATTCTTTTTTTCATGTTTTGTTTCTTGATCTCTGAATACTAGCCAATGGTAATGGTTTTCTGACCTGCTGTTAAAAAAAAAAAAAAAAACATGTATGAAGCAAGCAATAGATTATTTTAAACAAAGTGCAAAACTTACTGTCACAATGGGTTTTTTTTTTACAGTACAGCAATCTGTGATAGTTATACATACTAATTCTGAGATTGTTTTACTACAGAGTAAGGGGAATATGTCAAAAGACTGGTAAGATTTAGTACAAATTTACTAAACTGTCCTCTTTTGACTGTACTGCTTGCAGTTATGCTATACAGAATAAATGCAGGAAATAAAGAGCTGCACAATTAAGATAAGCTTTTTGACGAGTTCATAAAAAGTAAACAATGAGAGTCTTGCCTAACCACTCCCACCAAAAACACACAAAAATTTAATAACCATATTGTTTCCTAGTGACCGGGGACTGAGAGCTTCGACAGGAATTGAATATTGTTAATTGTGTTCACCAGAAGGAATGAAAACAGGGCTGCATAAAGTAAGTTGAAACCAGGAGTAAGGTTGATGATGACTTGGTAAGTGGGGGAGGGTAACAAGTGCGAGGTATCAGGACAAGTTTCTTTCGGTCAGAATTTTAGACTCTGGGATTGTCCCTTTTACTTCCAGGTAGTGTAACTCAATCTTTTGGGTGGGCATTCAGTATTCTGGATTTGTGGAATACAATGGGAGTATAGAAGTATTTAAATACTTTAAAAGAGAGTGACTGCACAAATTATACATGTTATGTAGTCCAATCTCGCCTACATTCTTACCGACTCGGCCATACTTTTTTAGCTGAAAGTCTTTCTATTGGCTGGGCTAATATGGTATCCCATGCTGCACTGCTCTCTATCCCCAGATCTCGTTTGCCGCTCGTATAGCTTGGACGTGGTCTCGCTCTTGGCTGTGGCTAAGTACCCTTTTTCTTCTAATATCAGAGAAGTTTTTTGCAAAAAAGCTATTTTAATAGCTATTGTGTGTGTTCTTGTCTGTATTGTGGAAAAGTTGTGTTTTTCTTGACTGTTTATTCTGTGGTATCCCACTAGCTGTTTCCAACGGGCTAGGCCCGTTTCAGTTAGAGGACCTAGTCTGTCCCCTTGCTTTCCTTGCGTGCTAAAAGTTTCCCGGGACTAAAACCGTTTAAATTAGAAGAATTAGTCCTCCCCCCCTTGTGTTTGTGTCTGAGGTCATTTAACTTGGAGATCTTGTGGTATTCTGTCTGTTGTTGGCTTGTTCCCGCCTTGTGACTGTTTGACCGTTGGTCGATTTTTCAGTTGTATACTTGTTGTTGATTGACTATGTCCAAAGATACTAAGGAGCATAAGCCCTTGGGCTTCAAGAAGTGCTCTAGGTGCAGTTATAAAATGTCCATTACTGATGGACACTCTGTCTGTGTGTACTATCTGGGAGCGATTCATCTCCAGGAATCGTGTAGTTTCTGTTATGCCTTTAGTCTGCGTGTTCTTCAGGAAAGGAAGAATAAATTGATTTTGAAGGGACTTCTGAAACCCTCCTTTGAGGAGGGTCTGGAGAGTGCTTCCAGCTCTAAGGCAAAATCCTCAAAAGCTAAAAAGCGATCTCCGGCTCCATCAGTCTCCTCGGAGCCACCGGAGAAAATAGCAAAGTCTGCATCGACATCCTCGGCTCCATTGTCCTCGGGGCCGCAGGAAGTGTCACTTGTTATAGAACCTGCTTTGGCTCCAATCTTTTTGGAACCTGTTCGGAGCCGATCGCCTAGCATTAGGCCAATGTCCCCTCCTCGCAGGTCCCCTTCAGAGAGGAGGTCTCGATCTCCTTCTCTATCATCCAAATCTTCCAGGACCTTATCAGATGTGGACATCGATAGAGTGGTGCAGACACTTCTTCAGTCACCGGTACTGGCAAAATTGTTCTCGGCTCTGAACCAGTCAGCTCCAGAGCCGATCCCTCAACCTGCATCGATACTTCCTCCTCTGTGCACATCTCAGCTTTCAGAGCCGGAGTGCTCGGCTCCGTGTGATGTCCCTAGGTCGGTTCCGACAGCCCCTCCTGGCTTATCGGTTCCGATGTCAGCTCCGACCCTGTCGGCGCCGTCCACGGGGTTCAGGACTCAGGATTCTTTGGTCGGACCCAAGGGAGAGGCTTCGGGACACCTCTCAGCTCCTAGTCTCACTCTCGGCGCTTCGGCACAGGGAAATCTGACTCCTGTCTTGACTTCGGAGGCTGGTCGTTCTTTGGACCCGGGAGGACCAGCCTTCGAGGCCATTCGGAGTGTGCTGGCCAGGTCATCAGCGGCATCATACGGGTCGGTCATTCTGTCCCCTACTACACCGGTGCAGGTCTCTGATCGCCATCTATCTCTGGACAGCGGAGCCCCAAGGCCTCTGCCTGAGGAGCCACCCAAAAATAAGATGTGCAAGAGGAAGCACATAGATTCCCAGGATGAGTCTCTCACATCAGACACCGACCTCGAGGAATCGGAGGGGTCCCCTAAGTCATCCTCTGAGGATGTTTCTTTCTCTGACATCCTAGAGATTTTGAAGCAAAGAGGTGACTGGCCATCCAAAGCCCCTTCCGAGGAGGAGACGGTCTTTTTGAAGGCCTTTGGTGCTCAGCCCTTGCATCCTGGGTATCTCCACCCTTCGGTGAGCTTCTGGATTTGGTTTGTCGAATGGTGTGGGAAACCCCTGACTCTGTGGAACCAGTCCCCAGGAGACCCAATAAATTTTTGTCTGCTCCTCCTAATAAGGAATTTCTGTCCAAGGGAGTCCCTGTGGATGCCATGGTGGTGGCAGCTGCCACCCAGAAGGAATTAGCTGAGACTTCTTCCACCATCTATCCCCCTAACCAGGAGTCTAGGACTATGGACCAGTACGGGAAGTGTACGTTTTCTTCAATGACCTTTACCTTACAGTCACTGAATTACTTATCACACTTTACACGGCTCCAGAGAGATCTCCTCAAGGAGCTTGGAGATACTCTCACTGGTAACATTTCTGAGCCGGTGGCCCAGACGGTCAATGCTCAGATGTCTACCCTCAATTCCATTGCAAACTCCTCCATGAGGCTAATCTCCTACGCAGCCGAGGGAGTGAGTAAAGCAGCAAGTTCAAGAGTTACTCTTAGGAGGCAGGCCTGGATGCCCCTTTGTCATTTCGCAGAGGCCTTCAAGTCTTCATTCACCGACGCACCTTTTGATGGTTCCTCTTTGTTCAGAACCAAGGTGAAAGACACTCTCACTAAGTGCGAGCAGGAGGGAAAAACTCTGTTTGCCATAGGAGTCCATTTTTCCCTTCCCTCTAGGCCTTATTCCAAGGCCCAGAGGGGTGGCAAAATGTGGTTCAAGAATTCACAGAGGTTTTTTTCCCGGTGCACAAGGTGAGCCCCCCGCCAGAGGCAGGGGAGGGGGTGGTTATTCAGGGAGACGCCGCCCTAGGGGCAGAGGAAGCCCCTACAACTCGGGAGACCCCGATTCCTTTCGTGGTTCTCCCTACCGCCGCTCCTGATGGGAGGCCCGACTGTGCGTTTCCGGAGCCAGTCGGGGGTCGAATCTCATTATACCCGGAGGCCTGGCAAGATATCACCCAGGACCAATGGGCTCTACGAATAATTTCCGGAGGATATGTCATTCCCTTCTCATCAAATCCCCCTCCAATCAAAAAAATTCCGGATGTTCCAACCAGTCAAAGGGATTATGCAGCTTCAGAAGTTTCAAAGCTGCTAGAAAAAGGAGCAATCCATCATGCCCCCTCAGACCAGATCGGATTAGGGACTTACTCCAGATTCTTTTTGGTGCTGAAAAGGACAGGGGAGCTGAGACCCATATTGGATATCAGCCAGTTGAACACCCATGTGCAAAAGTCCAAGTTCGGAATGGTCACATTGCAGCCTATTCTCCTATTGTTGCGAAAAGAAGTGTGGATGTGCTTCATCGACCTCAAGGATGCTTGCTACCACATAAAGATAGACAGAGCATCCAGAAGTCACCTACGCTTCCGGCTGGGAGCCAGTCACTTTCAGTTTTGCGCCATGCCCTTTGGTCTCACCACAGCCCCCAGGGTGTTTACCAAATGCATGGCAGTGGTGACTGCTCACTTGAGACGTCAGGGATTCCAAGTATTTTCGTATCTGGACGACTGGCTCCTTACTGTCACCACCAGGCATCTACTACTTCAGACCAGGGACGCTACTATTAACCTATGTCAACAGTTGGGCATCACATTGAACTGGGAAAATCTGCCTTGTTGCCCTCACAGCATGTCACTTTTATAGGTGCCGAATTAGACACCGTCCTCATGCGGGCGTTTCTACCACAGGAAAGAATCGGAGTCCTATAACAACAGGTTTACGCCTTGCTCCTTCTGAGAAGAGCGAAGGCAGGATGGATCCTCCAATTGTTGGGGACAATGGCTGCTACGATTATATTAGTCCCTCTGGCAAGGTTACATATGAGGCTCCTTCAGTGGCTACTCTTTGCCCAGTGGTCTCTTTAATGTCTTCCACTTTCTCACCCTATTCTACTCACAGACAGGTGCAAACAGGATCTCAGTTAGTGGCTTCGCACCGACAACCTGAATGCGGGAAAGCCCTTCGTTCCTGCACCCCCGGTTGCCACGGTGACCACGGATGCCTCCCAGATGTGGTGGGGGGGCATTATCTAGGCAGGACAGTCCAAGGCACGTGGCAAGAGCACGAGATGCATCTGCATATCAATGTCCTGGAGATGGGAGCTGTGCTACTAGCATTGCAAGCACTTCAGAGTTTTCTTCCTCTCGGGACTATTGCAATCCACTCAGACAATATGTCAGTGGTGTGGTATCTGAACAAGCAGGGAGGAACCAAGTCTTACCTCCTTTGCAGGGAGGCCATGCGAGTGTGGCAGTGGGCAGTGTCTTCCCAACGTTTTCTGGTGGCAATGCACATTCCAGGGAAGTCCAATGTGATCGCAGACAGGCTAAGCAGAGCTATTCTGATGCCTTACGAGTCCCTGAATTGTCCCTGAACTGTCAAGTTGCGGAGCAGATCTTCGGCAGGTGGGGTCATCCTTGCTGCCACCTTTTTGCCAGCCCCCTCAATGCCAAATGCAGCAGCTAGTTCACACTGATCCCCCATTAGGGGGAGTTACCCAGGGACACTCTAGACCACGATTGGCCCTCCAGTCTACTATATGCCTTCCCTCCGGTCCCCTTGCTGTCAAAGGTTATTCAGAAAGCACAATCCTTGGGAAGCAAAATGATTCTGATTGCCCCACACTGGCCTAGTCAAATTTGGTTCCCCTTTCTCCATCCCTATCTCATGGACGCTCCTTGGATTCTGGATCCACATCCAGACTTACTGACACACATGTCAGGGCAGCTCCATCCCTCTCTTCGGACCTACCGGTTGACAGCCTGGCTACTCCACTTCCGTCATTAGGCTTCATCATTTTTCGCCAGAGATGGTTCATATTTTATCTTCCTCTCATAAG
Organism: Protopterus annectens; assembly: GCF_019279795.1. Lineage (NCBI taxonomy): Eukaryota > Metazoa > Chordata > Ceratodontiformes > Protopteridae > Protopterus > Protopterus annectens. The sequence goes on along the minus strand of NC_056747.1, from coordinate 1,009,163,653 downwards.
CCCTCGACCAGGAAGATTTATTACAGCAAATGGAAGAGGTTTTCACTCTGGGCGCATGCCAGAAAGATTGACCCTTAGACAGCTCCAATTTTGTCTGTATTGGAGTTCTTGTCTATGCTCTTTAACCAAGGTTCAGCGGCCGCAACCATTAAAGTCCAATTGGCGGCGATTTATACCTTTCATGTCGCAGACGAGCCTAGTCTGATGGCACATAGAATCTGTAAGGCTTTCCTGAAGGTCACTTTGTTACTTTGTCCTCCGGTATCGGAACCTGTTATGCCTTGGGACTTAAACTTTGTTCTACAGGGTCTAACTTCACCCCCCTTTGAGCCTGCAGCCACTTGCGATTTAAAATTCTTAACTTGGAAGACTGTCTTTTTGGTAGCTATCATGTCAACCAGACGCGTTTAGGAGCTTCAAGCTTTATCAGTCAAACCCCCTTATTTGATTTTTCATAAGGACAGGGTTTCTCTCAGACCGAACCCCTCCTTTCTTTCCAAAGTAGCATCAGTCACTAACCTTAACCAATCTATTGAATTGCCTGTGTTTTTTCCCCAGTTCTCAAACAAGGCAGAATTCAAATTTCTTCAATTGGATGTGCACAGACAATTACGTTTTTATTTGCACAGAACGAAAGACCTCAGAAAATCTGATCAGTTCATAGGTTCATTTTCGGAAAACAGAATTGGGTCTCCTATTTCCAAAGTCACGTTGTCCAGGTGGATTTCCAGTTGTATTTCTTTCATTTATTCCTCAAGGGGAAAAGATTTACCATTCCGGGTGAAGGCTCACTCTACTCGGTCTGTATCTACAGCTTTTCAGGCCAGATTGTCTATGCATGATATTTGTGCTGCGGCTACTTGGGCATCTTCTCATACCTTTGTTACTCATTACAAGTTAGATGTGGTATCTAGGGGCAGGTCTTCCTTTGGTTCCGCAGTGCTCAGGAGTATTTTCCACTGAGCCTCCCAGGATTTCGGTTCTGGGGACGCTGTCCCACGGGTAAGAATGTAGGCGAGATTGAACTACATAACATCAAGAAGTTATGTACTCACCATAACGTTTGATGTATGTAGTCCATCTCGCCTCACATTCTTACTTACCCCCCCTCCTTCCCCCGTCCTGGAGGATCTGGAGGTTAGGTCTGGTTTCAGAGCTCCCTTCATTCTTGGTTTGTTTTTCCTTTCCTGAGGTGTTGTTATGCATGGAGAATGAGTGCTGGTGCTCGCAGCAAACTAGATCTGGGGATAGAGAGCAGTGCAGCATGGAATACCATCTTAGCCCAGCCAATAGAAATACTTCGAGCTAAAACAGTATGGCCAAGTTGGAGCCGACATTCGGCTCCGAACCCATGGGTAAGAATGTGAGGCGAGATGGACTACATACATCGAATGTTATGGTGAGTACATAACTTCTTGTTTTGTGCCTAGCAGTGAAGAAGTAGAGGGACAGAAACTTATGGACAAATTAACATAATAATTAGACAACAAGGGAGACACTGGCTTTAAGAACACTATGTGAACCAAGTGGGAGGGTGCGAAAATTCTCATCCAGGGTTAGTTAAAGAACAAAATAAAACAGTTACAGTTGAAATGCTTTAAAAACATTTCCAGCAACAGGAATAGCATAACAAAAGCATATGCAAATTAGTTTTTACTTGGCCGATGTAGGGATTCTCAGAAAAATTGTCACTTTAAGTTAAAATGTATCCAAACTAATGCACTGAGTTGCATTTTCAGAGTTAGTCCAGCTACAAAGGACACAAAGACAGACTAGACCATGATATAAATATCAAAACAAAGAAAATAGGAGAACCAGTCAGCAAACAGCTGTGTTTTATTAGCAGCTGTTAATAATTAGTTATGTTTTATGTGTTAGGTTATCATATTATATTCATAATAGAATGTGCAAACACTTTGCTTTTCATGTAAATGGATGGAATAATAGAGTCTGATTATAGTTTCTTCGCTTTATGTATTTTTCTTGGATTTTAAAGAGTCACCTGTCTTCACATGCATATGGTTATAGTGGTGAAATAATAATAGTTAAGGGAGTAATGCCAAAAACTGACTTGCTATCGACCAGATTTAGGAGTCAAGAATAACTTAATGTGTACAGGGGTGCCCTGATGTTTGTCTAGTCTGTTTGCTAACATCCGTGCATGTGGGGTTGTAATCTTCTTTTAAAGGTTATGGTGTGATAAAATATTTTTTCAGGACTTGCTGTGCTGATATCATAGGAACTGTAGTGGTAGAAGGCAGTAGAACCACAAGGTAATTTTCAGGGGCAGGTTTGTAAGTAGTGACAGGATGGGAGAGGAAAATAGGTGGAGGGTTACTCATTTCTGAATACTGCATAATAAACGTTGAGAGGGTTGAGTGACAGGAGTTCTTTGAATTTGCCTCTGCTGGTATGGGAATGGTCTACAGTGACTGGGGGCATCAGCTTCCTGAGGAGGAAAAGTGTAGGCAATCTGAACTGGTTCACCCAAGGCCTTTCTAGGTCTAGCTACAAAGGAAAGGCAAGGGGATTAAGGGTTTGTGGGGATTTAAGTAAAAAGTTGAGGTGTACATAATTAAAGTGACTGTACTTTGTGGCACATCTGTGTATACATGAGTGTGTGTATGTGCATGTAGTGTATGTGCATAGATGTGTGTGTGTGTGAGAGATTGAAATGGGTTACCATGTATGCATTTTTAAGAATGTTGTAAAAGACATAATGGTAGTTATGCATATTCATTCAGTCATGTCACAGTTACTCAGAGGGTTACACAGTAAAATCAGTAAATAGTTATGATTGGTGGGTTTGTGTGTGTGTGTGTGTGTGTGTGTGTGTGTGTGTGTGTGTGTGTGTCCTCATACAGATTGTGTTTTTATGGTAAATCATTGTGGACTGAAGTGACTAAATAATGACATACAGCTGAGTTTCAGACTTTAGCAATATTTAAAATCTACCCCTCATGTGACCTCTTCTCCCCATTATTTTTGGCATTTTCCTGATTTCTTGTGCTACGAGTTTGAGGGGTATGGTGGGTGGGTTGAAATGGGATGGACTGCATGAGTCTGATAGCAAAACAGTAAAATAAATTACTGTGGCTGTTATTTATGTGTTCAGTCATTTGATGAAAATCATATATCTAAGGTATACACTGTCAAGAAAGTGGCTGTAACTGGTGACCATACTTACAGGAGTGTAATGGGCTGCATTGTATGTGTCTGATATAATAATATATTGGCTCTGAGCCAAAATATATTATTATTACTATAATGTATGTATTTACTACATTCATTTAATTGCAGTTGGACATCTGAGGTGTATACAGTCAATAAAGTGACTATACTTGGAGGACACATCTTTGTGTATGTGTGTGGGTGGTCGTTTAATGGATTGCACTGTGTGCACCTGGCATCCATGAGTTAAAGTATGTTACTGTGACTGTTATATTCATTCAATCACAGTGTCTGACACTCAATAAAATGTGCTCAGTTGACATATACTTGTGTGTGCACACATGCATATGTGGGATTGTAATTGGTTACACTGTACTTGTCTGACAGAAGCAGTCTAAAACATATTACATTCATTATTATTTATGTGTAATATATTCACTCATTTTGTCATAATGAGATATGTGAGAGATAAACAATCAGTAAAGTGGCTGTACATTGTAGACATGTTTTGGGGGTTGCACTGGGTAGCAGCTTGTACTTCTGAAAGCAATAAACTGAAATATTACTGTGACTATTATATTTCTAAAAACAGTTACACATGTAAGCTATGTAAAGCCACTACATTGGCTGTAATTAGTGGGCACATCTGTATATGGGTGGAGTGGCACTGTTTGTGTCTGATAGGAGCAAGTAAAACTATATTACTGTGATTATTGTTTATGTAGTTATTCATTCATTTGATCACAGTCAGACATCCTAACATTTCTAACATCATCTTATCTGGTTTCATCATCCTAACATTTCAATCCTAACAGAAAGAATAAAAGAAAAAAAAGAGAGAAAAAAATGTTAGGATGATGAAACCAGATAAGAGTGAGGGAATAGTTGTTATACATAAGGACTGTTACAATGAGAAGATGTTTAAGTTATTGAATGACCACACCTACAGCCCATTCTCATTGAGTGAAATGAATGGTGCTTACCAAAGAACTAAGTCACAAATAAAATATTTATTTATTGAGGGAAGAATTTCTATAGATGAGTTTAATAATTTACATGTAAGCTACCCAGTTATCCCTAACATTTTCGGTATACCAAAAATCCGCAAGGACATAAATGACTCCCCAATGCGTCCCATAGTGGATGCCAGCGGTTCAGTTAGGAGTGCCTGTGCCAAATACTTGGATAATCAATTAAAGCATTTGGTGGAAAAAGAAAAACAGGTTTGTAAAGATTTGTGGGATTTTGTAAAGTAGTTTAATAAGGATAACCTATTAGTGACGGTCAATGTTAAAGACCTTTATACAGTTATTCCCCATACTTTGGGAATGGAATGGTTCTGTGAATTTTTGCTAGAAAATAAGATAGAACGAGTTAAAATGAACTTATATGGCAAATTACTGGAAACAGTGCTAAACACTCACTTCATAATATTTGAAAGTAAATACTTTTTACAAAAGAAAGGTGTAGCCATGGGTTCTAGCTGTGGCTCTTTATTTGCTAATATAGTGATTATTTATTGGGAGAAGAATTTTTTTTGTTTAACAGTGCATTCAGTGGTTCTTTTAGACTGTGTACCTGCTCTCTGGATGATAGTTTTTAGTGTGGAAGGATGGAGAAGATAAGCTTAGAATGTTTCACTTGTCGTACTGATTTTTTAAAGTTCACTTCCCAGAGACATTTATTAAAAATTCTTTATTTAGATGTATTATTAGAAAAAGATGTGACTGCTAATATGTGCATCACAACTATTTATAGGAAGCCCACTTACTCTAATGCACTACTACACTATACTACTGCACACCCCCTGGCACAGAAAAAACTCAGTAGTGAAGAGACAGTTGGTGTGCACTGCCAGGATGATAACCAGATTTACTGATTTTGGAGTGTGATAATCTGCGCTCTGTGTTTTTAAGAAGGGGGTACCTTATTGAATTTATTAATGATTCAAAGAATGAGGTAGTTTATAAGAGAAATATTGGCTTTTATAAACTGATTTTAGATCAATATATTTCTGTACCATTTACTCCATCTGATGAAAAGGTAGATGGAAAATTTGGGTATGCCTATGTGACTACGTTTAACTTGGAAAGTGATAGGATTAGGCGAATAATGTTAAAAAAACTGGTCTGTAATAAAAATGACAGTGATTTAAGGGATAAAATTGATGATTGTCCCTGTATTTCATATAAGAAGGGTATTTGTCTTAAATCTATTTTAGAATGTCCCTTTAATAAAAATAGAGCCACTTTAAATGGTGGTATGCGAAAATGCAATCATTGTAATTGTTGTAAATATATCTTAGTGTAATACCTTAATTATTTTGGGTTTTAACATTGAACTGCAGTATAAATACGATTGTTGTACAAAAGAGGTGGTCTGTGCTGCCCTCTGCCAACTGTGTAAAACCTATTACATCGGCAAAACAGAATGAATGCTACAAGAGCGTATTTATGAACATAACTACGAAATGAAAAAAATAAAAATTAATAATGCTCTTGCTAAGCACGCTTTAACTAATGAGGATCATTGGTTTAAGTTTGTGGTTATTCAAAAAGTTCAAGGTAATGAAAGGGGTGAACCTTGGGCAGTTTATCTTGAAAAAGAAGAACTGTATTGGGAGCTAGTCTTGAATGCGACCGATTACCTTGGTTTAAACAAGCACTGCTCTGTATTTAGTGTTTTGAAGTTAAAAGCTTTAAAAAGATAAAGATTGCTTATTTAGTTAAAGTTTTATTGTTTTTGTGCTTTTATAGCAAATGTTCATTTTTTATATATTTTCTACTTCCATTCATGAAAAAAGAGGCTTGGCCTAATGTATGCATATGATTGTTTTTTTTTGGGAGGGCTGGATCAACACGTGTATTTTATTGGTAATGCACTCTTGCTACGAGATTGTGAATGGGGTATTTAAATGGATGCAATTTAAATGCAGGTTTATCTGAAGAAGTCTTGTTATTATACAGGTCGAAAGTGCTTATGTTGTTGGTTTTAGGATTGGTTTTATGTACGATATTTTATTAAAGGTTATTTGCTTATACACTGGCTATGAGTGACATGGATTCCTTCCTGCTCTTTTTCTCTACCCTCAACCTTCTTTGGGCATTTGGAAAATAGTGTTTTCTCCCATTTTACTTACAAGCTTAAGGTCAGAGGAGGTTTTGGTTAGATGAAACTATAATACTGGTGTCCTGATCTTGGAGCTTAATGTTCTTTGTTAAGCTGCTGCTGATGTCTGTGGTCTGGTACTGATACTACTATAGATTTCTAGGGTACTACAATATAGAATATTGCTTTCTTCATTAGTTATAGATTGTTGTTTTCCTTTCTTTTTTGTTCCAAGTTAAACTTAAAGGAGACCTGATTTGGTTAGACCCATAAAAATAACTATTCGCTGTGCTAACATAAATTGTACTACTGCTTTATAGATGTGTATGTACATGACTTTAATTGCTGATAAACCAGTGCAGTATTATTTATTCCTATGAATCACACACAAAAATAGTAATAATTTATTTTCATTCATTTGTTTTATTTATAATGTTTTATGAATTTTTTTTTTTTTCTGTTTTGATCATTTAATTGTTTGATTGTACTAATTTTTATTTATATATTGTTTTGAAAAGCACTACAATAAACTTGTATTGATTTGTTGTCTTGTAACTAGTTTGTGGCTGAAAAAGGGTGAAAATGGTCCAGTTGGCCCACGTCATAACCGCTGCTGGCCACAATCAGCTACAAGGACTGGTCAGAGAAGGCTCTAAGGTCAAAAGAAACTAGGCTGAAGACCTGGAAGTTGACTGAAGAGAAAGCACAGAAGTTCAAGGAATTACTCAGGGATCTAACACCTTAGGAAGAAGAGGAAGTAGGTAGAGTTGAAAAAGAATGGCAGCTCTTCAAAACTACATGTGTGAAGACTATAGAGTAGATATGCAGACAGTCCAGGTACAGAAATAAGATACGTAAGGAAAGCTGGTGGTGGAATATAGATGGTGAGGCAGTCATCAAAAGAAAGGAGGGCAGAAAAAAATAGGAGAAAGAAAAGACAAACCAGATTTTGAAGAAATACTAGTTGACTAAGAAAGAGGCTAAGAGAAGAGTTGTAACAGCAAAGAACAAGGCATCAGAGGCAGTCTACCATTTTCTGAAAAGTGACTTAGTGGATGGCACAAAGAAACTATATCTGGTTGCAAGGCGAAGTCAGAAAGCTAAAGAAGATAGTCAGACACCTTTCATAAGGGATGCCAGGAGCAACCTGCTCCCCAGTCCACAGGACCTCAAAGGCAGATGGAAGGAGTACTTCTAGCACGTTCTAAATGAAGGAAATTCCACAGAAGCTATACTGCCCCAGACACAGCCTATGGTGAAAGAAGAGAAGGATCCCACCCTAGAAGAAGTAAGAATTTAGGAAAATGAAGTCCAGGAAAGCAGCAGGCTCAGATGACGTCACAGCAGATGTGCTAAAAATGTAGGGTGAGATAGGGAAGAAATGGCTCCTGAGGGTACTCTTAGCAGTGTGGAGAGAAAGGCATGTCCTGGATGACTGGATAATAATCATGCTAGTGCCAGTGATGAAGAACAACGGAGCATTCACAACCGTGGCCAATTTAGCGGTATCAAACTCCTGTCACACTGAATGAAAGTCCGGGAGAGGATGATTGAAAAATGAATAATCAGAGCAGTAGAATGTAAGATGGGAGATCAGCAGTTCAGATTTGGGTCATGAAGCAGTACAACTTATTGAATGTTTGCAGTGAGACAGATAGTTGAGAAGAAACTAGAGATGAGGAAAGACTCTAACTGGGGCATTCCATGACTTGGAGAAAGCATATGACAAGTTCTCAAGAAAGCTGATTTGTGCAGTATTGCTGTTGTTTGAAGTCCCAGAAACATATGTACAAGGACTCATTGACTCACGTTTAAACAGTGTTTGGTCTCACAGAGGGGCTCCCAGTGGGAGTGGGGGTGCATCAGGGTTCAGGTCTGAGCCCACCACTGTTCATACTGGTGATGGACTACATTAGCAAATAGATTGGAGGGGACAGATCAACAAGGATGCTATATGCAGATGATATGGCATTACATGCAGACTCTGAGCAAGAATTTCAGCAAAGGAAGGGGAATGGGATGCAAAACCAAAGGCACATGGTTGAAACTAAGTACAGATAAGACAGCTGTAATGGTATCAAACGGGAAAATCAGAAAAAGCTGAGAACTGATTTAAAAGGGAAAGTAGTGGAACAGGTTAACAGCTTTAGGTATCTGGTAGGGGGTTGAGGATAAGAGAAGACTGAATGAGGAGGTCAAAGCTTGAATCAGAGGAGCAGCAGCCAAATGGGACAAAGTGTCAGGGGCAGTGCATGACAGAAACATGCCAAAAAAGTCAAAAAGTAAGGTGTATAAAACAGTGGAGCAGTCAGTACTGCTGTATGGTACAGAAATCTGATCAGTAAAGACAACAGTTGAGGAAGCTAGAGGTGATGGACATGAAGTACCTGAGATGGGTGGTAGGATGCACACTGTAGGACAGTCAAAGAAATGAGGACATCAGAGCAGAAGTCAAAGCAGCTCCAATTGCAGACAAGGTCAAACCGAACAGCTTAAGATGGTTTGGGCATATGTGTAGAAAAGCAGAAGGTAATTTGGTGAAGATGATTTTTGACAGACAGGAAGAAGGTAAGAGGAAATGAGGGCATCCAGCAAAGGAGTAGATAGACTGTGTGAGAGAAGACCTTTGACAGTCAGACACAAGTGTGGAAGAAGGTAGGAGAGTGGCATTGAAAAGAGAGAGATGACCACAGCTGACACGACAACCTGGACCCCATTTGGAAAATAGGAAAAAAGGGGGTTGATGATGATGATAGTCCAGTGAAAAAGAATAAATAACTACAAATATTGTGTGTGTGTGTGTGTGTGTGTGTGTCTGTGTTGAAGTGACACCCCAACCCGCAGAAATGAGAGAAAGGTGTTGTGTATTGATGGATTTAGTTAAATAATAGATAGAGAGATTTATAGATAGACAAACAGACACATTTAAATAAATGTGTACCAGCAAAGCTTCAAAATGGAATAGGGTTAGTAGTGCTAATTCAGAACCTTCTGAGCAACCCAATCATTAATTTTCCCCAAGATAACTTGTCTTTGTATTGTAACTGATGTTGATGAAGTAATAATCTGTAATGATGTGATAGTAGCTTGTGTTTGGATTGTCTAAGGACCTATTTACAGACATAGAAAAGATAACCCCTTGTGAATGTACTTCTTTGTGCTATAGAAGTTGTCTGTGGTAAGAAAAAAATGGGTGTGAAGAAATTCTGTTCTTAAATGATTTAGCTATCAACAAAAGGATGGTTCATATTATGAAATATATTTGACCTCAGTGATAAACATTGTTAACCAGGCAAAAGACACCAGAGCATACCCAAATTGTTAATAAGCATTTTTTCCATGCTAACCATTATAAAATGGTCAGAAAATGAAAATGACTTCATCCTCCAAAGACCAAAATTAATGCTTATGTGCTTTTATTTTGAGGGAGCTAACAGTGTTTGACAAAACAGAGTAGCCATTTTCCTTGACAATGAACCCTTTATGACTTAATGTAGCTCCTGGATGTGAATTCTTCTAAAGCATTTTGCCAAATTGTTTAACATTCCTTCAGAAAGGTGGTATAATTCTATATTTTATTTATAATTTTCTGTTTGCGTCTTGCACCATGGAACTCAAGTTGGGACTGAAAAATGTCTGTTAGCAAGTCCACTTCCATGGTTATCAAACTAAAATTAAAAAGTAAACAAACAAATAAACAGCTGAATAAATAAGTAATGTGAATAAATTAAATGATTTCATGCAAAGGTTAAGTTTAATTAGTACCTTAGAGAGTACAGCACACATCTATTTGTTGTTTTCGTTATTTATTAAAATACACAATTAAATGTTTCTTTAGAAATGGGTACCATGTTATCTGTGTACATTTACTCTTACAGGACATAAAACATAGCAGGGGGTGTTCAGAAAGGAAAAATCGCACACTGTGCAGCAGGTGCTGTCATGCAGGGCATGTGGAATTCAGAGATATCTGTAGCACAGTCATGGAAGTATGAACATGTGTGGTCAGCATTATACACTAATGACCATAGAATCGCATGAAAATGAGAGGGATTGTGGAAATTTGCAAATCAATAAAGTAATGTTTTTGTCTGCATGTATGTTCTATATGCAACATGGACATTTGTAGTTGTATATTAGATTGATAAGTTCATATGTATATACTAAGCATGCAGTTCGGAAGGCCATTGGAAAGCACCATGGTGTATACCCTGTGGAGGATTTATGGTTTCCGAGCTATTCATCCAGAATATTTTTGAATATAGCCCTTATGTTGCATTGCTTGACATGTGCAGGAAGTTTATTCCGTAAGTACAGGATACCTTGGGATAGGAATCTACTGTGATAAGAAGTTCTATTTCTGCGTCTGTGAAGGTTAGGGTCTTTGGTGTGGGTGTTGTGTTTGGCATAACTGAATGAGGTCAAGCAGGAGGGAATGGACTATGTACCCTACTGATGGATGGCACTTTCGGTGCTGAAGAATGGCATACAGTACAAGAAATGCATATATCAAAAATGCCTTTGAACCCTTTATAGAAGTATCACCATGAATAGAAGGTAACAGTAGGGATTCCGGAAAAGTGTGCTGGGTCAGAGTGTACCAATACACAGGTAAGATTATCTCTAAAAATTTAGATGACTAAAGGAAAGAATACTTTGTTACTTGAGTCACATAGTTTTGTCAAAGAAATGGAAAGGATTACTACTTGTTAAACAAACAGTAAAAGATCAGTGACATGGATGCTGTTAGGAGCAGTTATACCGTCACCTTAGTCAAAATATCTCCTGTACTCCAGTGTATGAGTGTGTGTGTATGTGTGCATGTATGTGTACATCCTCTGATGAAGCCTGACATTGGTTAGGTGAAAGCGCTTAACTGTTTATTGTTTTAACTTTGTGTTGGGTCATATTGACTACTGTTACTGCAGTTTTACTTGGTGCTGGTTCGCATTGACCACACTGTCATTAAAAAGTCTGCTGCTTTCTAGCCGTGGAGTCCTGGTGTTTTTAGTCATTTTTTGCTTGGAGCTTTTTTGGCTATGTGTACATCCAACACTCATCTGGGTGTGTGTGTACATCTGCATATATACATGCAGACACACAAATAAATAGAGAGATTTTTATAGACTTGCACATATATTTTCTGTATATGTGTCTACGTATTTGTGGACCTGTAAGCACATAAAGATATAAAGCAAATACATTATAAACCAAGGCAATATATACGATAAACACATAGCGACATACACACACTTTCATTTATGTTTATTTTTGACAAAGGCAATCTTACATTTATATCAATGAAAAATATACAAAATGATAACACTTTAGTTGTAGTTTACATCACAGACACTAGTGAAACAACTGTAGTTGCAAACATTATACATCACTTATAAACCATCCAGTCATTGTCAGTTGAGTATTACATGGCTCATTCAAATCCTCCCTCTTAAATCTCATTCCTGCTCTGCATATATTGTTCCCACAATTCCCATTTTTTTTCTATGCAGTTTGCTCCATCCCTTTTCTAAAGATCCCAATTCCAGTTGTTTTATTTCTGTTATTATATTCACTACTTCTAGTAAAGTTGGTCTAGACTTTGATTTCCATTTTCTAGTAATTGCATTTTTGGCAGACACCATAATTAGACTGAGCAAGGCTTTACTATGTCTAGGCAATTCTGATCCTGTAGCATGACTCAAAAAATCATCTCCCTAGTCAGTCCAATCTGCTCACCTATCATCTCCGACAGAGCGGTCTGCAGGGAATCCCTAAAGTCTGTCAGCTCATTACACTCCCAAAAAACACATTCCCAGCTACCTCCCTCTTGCTGTCACACCTCCAACATTTGCCATCTTTGGAGTCTACTTGGAGAATAAAAACACCTATGTAAACACTTCCAGGCAAAGATCCTAAAATCTTCTAGACTTTGGTGCATATTTGGGAGATATACATATATCCCCCATTGTCTCTTTGTTTGCTTATCCAGTCTGTCTTCCCAATCCTTTTTAAGCTCCTCTTATTGGTTGTTATAGTTATCATGCAATATTTTATATGCTTTACTAATTATTCCTTTTTTTAATGGCAGCTTCTGTTCTAGATTCTATCAAAAACTCTGCCAGTGCTGGTCTTTCATTTAGGAGGCCCCTATTTCTTTCTCTTTGTCTATACTCTGATATCAGTCCTTGATAGGGAAGGCAATCTCTAACTTGCAGTCCAAATAAATTCTTGGCCTCTTCCCATTCTATTACCTTTCCCTTTCTCAATACTTTGGTTCCTTTGCCAGTTTTCTGCAATAAATTACAGCTTCCTCTTGCCTATTATCTGTACCCCTGACCACAGTCATCCTATTGGCAAAATCTCTTTTCTCCATTCTTGTGCTGGTTTGGTTCTTGGAATACTCCCTGCTATTTTATGAATATAATATTCTGTATGATTTTGGTTGTTCTCCTTAAGAGTTTGCATCCAAAATCCCAATCTCTTCTTATTTCTTGAACTTCCTCCTTGTATCAGCATCATTCCTTTCCACTTTGAATTATAGTTTTCTGCTTGTGCTATGTATAAATTAGGTAATCCTAGTCCACCTTGTTCTATTGGTAGAATCAACACAACTTCTCCTCTGGTTGATAAAAGTATACCTGACCTGTGTATAAGACTAAAGGGACTAAAAACATTTTAATGGCTTGTATCTTAGTATCCATATCCATATAACAAAACTTCTAGTTTCTCAATTTTTGTATTATCTTCTGTTTGGTCTCTTCTGTCTTAAAATGTTCCACAACACTGAAATGTCCCTCTTTGGTTTTGTCATGTATAAAATAATATAATCTGCTTATTCTAAATATAATGCAAACAACAAAGGGAACTCTACTCAAGCAGAAATTATAGGAGAGGACCCCACCCACTTTAATTCGTGCCTCCGATTTCTTATATATTCTTCTAATCAGCCTTATAATTGTATCAGGGAAAGCAAATGCTTCCATTGCCCTGCTCATGAAGTCTCAGTCTACTCTGTCAAATGCTTTCTCTGCATCAAGCCCCACTAATAAAACTGGTACTTTCTTACATTCTGCTTCCCTCTGGATCATCAGTGTTCTTTTAAAATTGTCAAATGTTTGCCTCCCCTCCACAAAACCATGCTGATCCATATCTATCAATTTTGGTATCACTTTTGCCATTCTTTTAGTCATTATAGACATAAACACTTTATAATCATGGTTTAGTATTAAAATGGGCCTGTACGAAGCTGGATCCGATGGATCTGTACCCTCTTTAGGCATTACCAGTACCACCGCCTTCTTCCAGGATGCTGGTACTGCTCCTCCTCTTAAAATACTGTTAAACAAATCCTTCCAGATCTTTATCATTTTTCCCACCTGACTTCCAAACTTGCATGGGAATACCATCTATTCCTGGGGACTTTCCTGTAGATTGGTTATACATAGCCATTTTTATCTCATCCCTTCATATCCTAACTGTTAGTAATTGAGCCTCATCTATCTCTAACTTTGGCATATTTAATTCTTGACACACATTTGCTTTTGTTATTCATTTCCTTCTGCATAAGAGGTCTGATCAGCACAGCCATCTCAGCCACAACAGGGGCCCCTTGGAGCAAATGTTGCAATAGTAACAGCGAAGTACACCTCTAAAACTGTGCACTGTATACATAATTTTATTAAAATGCATGCATTATCACATATCCAATTTTGGATATATATATACAAATTTGATAGACATTCAAGAATGTTTTGAATTTCAAGCTTGGCAGTAAGACATACAGGGGTACAAATTCAGAGTATATGTTGCACACATACATTGGAAAATGTGGGGAAGTATATAAACTACATTTCCCTCAACTTTTAAAAATTAATCAGTGTAACTCAACAGCAGTCAGATGTTTGGGAAGGGAGTGAAAGCTCCAAACATTTTGCCACAGTGCAGGGAAGAAAAAAGAAAATAAATTCAGTTGGATGGAATCAGTATTATACAAACATTTAGAATCTGATTCCTGAAGGGCAACAGTTAATGGGAAAATACTTTTAGTACAGTAATAAGATTCAGTTTCAAAGTTGCATGACACTTTTATTGAAATGTTGCAAAAGATTTTATTCTTTTAGAATATTAGGACATTTGTAGCTCAATAGGTTTGTTTGGAAGATGCAGCTGTCCAACACAATGTTGTCCTGTGAAATGAGGGAAACTGATTATAAAGGTATTTCTGCATGAGTGCACTAATAAGAAACACTAATGCGGATCATATGAGACATAATTACCAGTGAAGGAAAAAAAGCATGTAGCAACAAGCATGAAACAAAAACAAAAGAAAATACAATTGCCTAGGCTGGGATAATCATTCCATGCAGTTTTACAAAAAAAACGTACATACTAAAGAAGATTTAATTTCACTGCTGCAAAGGCTGCAGATCTGAATGTGACTAGATAGCATCTCTTGCTGAGTGAAAACCAGTCATTCAGCTAATTTAATAGTACATAGGCAGGGGAGGGATAATATAAAAGGACAAATGATAAGTTAGCACTTCCTCTAACAACTAACCCCACCCCCACTAAAGTTTGTGAGATCTGATCTGCAGTACGCTAACAAGCTTCTCTGAAAACCCTGCCTTTCTGTGATCATGTAACTTACACAGCACTAAAATGTAAACAATGTCCTCTAGCAAGAAACTGATTTTAGAAATCCTGTAGTGCCCCTTTAAGGCTGTATGACTTTATTTTTTTTAATTTAGTTTAATAAATTATTATTTTTTGTTATCATGGCTTCTGCTTACAGAGACAAAATAACTTTCAGTTTTGGTCAGGCAGGCAACACCCCCACTCCACTTCCGTGAGGTTCTAATATTTTTGTTGCCATCAGTAACAGGTAGCCAATCTCCTCCCACATCTGACTTTTTTTTATTTTAAGTGAATATGGGAATCATTTAATTTAATTTTTTTTTTTTTGTAGTATCCAGTTTAGTCAATCTATGAACTTCAGAATGAGCATATGTAAACTGACTGTCTCACACTAATGTGTTAGCTTCTGACTGCCATGCTTACTTCCTCATCCCAATTTCCCTCTAGTCCCTAGATGATTTAATGTATACTTTCCTCTCCAATCCCACTTTCAGCCCACCAAACTCCTTAAAGGTCTATGTACTGCTACAGTTCGCCAACCCTATAAACCGTTTCACAGTTTCCCCTTCCATAATTATTCAACATGTCTCCTTGGTACTTCCATTTTGAAATTTACCCAAAAACCTTTACCTTTTGCATCCTTAGAAATATTTCAGCTCAGTGGCTCTACATTATAAATCCATTTAGACAACAATCCAGAGCACTTTACTCCCCACCCAGTTTTGCTCAATGTAGATCCCTCTTACAAAAATTTTAGCATCTATCCTAAGTTCATATAATTTCTTAAATATTCAACAGCACAATAAATTTACAAGTGCATCAGCCAACTCCTTGTAAAGGTTACTTGCTAGCTATACTTTGCCTTTTTATATTATGTGCAAGCAGCTACTGTGTGTTCTTTTAGCTGTTTCCCTTAACCTAGTCAGTACCTGTTTATTATTAACTTAGTATAACCATTTCACAATTTACCAGATGGCATAACGTGAAAGCAGCTCTGCATACTGCTAAGGCTGTTATATGCTATGCATTCTGGGTGTTGAATAGTCCCTCTTCTTCTAGCAGGTAACCTCAGGCTAATGACTAAGTGTGGTCAAAAAGCAAAGTCCTATTTAACCCCACTACTACCTATGAATACATGCACATCGGCTGGTGGTGTGCATGTGCCTGCTGATGTGATTTTTAATCTATTCTTTAAACAGAGATTAGACACTCTGCTCATGTGGGTTTTATAGCTGCTAGCACATTCTGTCCTGCGAGTCCCCTGTCCAGTGAATTTACACCGCTGTGAGAACCAACTTACCCTGTGGCACACTTGGAGAAAGCACTGTTCGAACTCTTAATGTTTTATAGCTGCTAACACATTCTCTCCTACGAGTCTCCTATCCAGTGACTTTACACTGCTGTTTAGACTCAACTTACCCTGTGGCACACTTGGAATAAGCTCTGTTCGAACACATATCGTTTTATAGCTGCTAACACAGTCTCTCCTATGAGTCTCCCATCCAGTGAATTTACACCACTGTGAGAACCAACTTACCCTGTGGCACACTTGGTATAAACGCTGTTCGAACACTTAATGTATGTTCCCTTCAAATATAATCTTTATTAATATTTGCTTCTATTTTGTAAAGTGCAGCACATCACCAGGATGTCTTGGTAATACCCACCTTATTTCTTGCTAACTTTTCTCAAGCCTGCACTTCCCGACTTACTAATACTAAACAGTTAATAGTAGTACAGTAATTTCTCCTTTATTTTACAGCTGCTCCTAACAGTCCCTTTACTTTCACTCTACATATTTTCCACTTTACAGAATTATTTCCCTACTTCACACAGTAAAAGTTGTCTAACTGTAGTTGAATAATAGTGTTTATCTGATTTTCCACCCTTCACGCCCTTTCTCTCTACCTTTATGCTAGTGTCCTTTCAGTTTAAGGTTTCTAACAGTACTGTATAGTTTGCCCAGCTCAGGTCTGCTACCTTATTGATAGTTTTTTGAGGACTGCAGATAATGCGAATCAGATCCAGCCCGCTCCTTTTGCCCTTGCTACCCCCGAGCTCACTCTGCTCCCTTACCTTACCCCCATTCTCACCCCCCATTTCAGTTACATTTCTTGTCACCCTAGCTCCTCCCATCATTACAATTCATCCAAACACACTCATCTTCACATCACTACCACTTTAACTTGTACCTCACCATCACCCTACACTCACTGACTTCCACTAATTAGCCAACTAATCTCCTCTTTAACCACCCCCATCTTCAGCCCAAGAACTATTTACCCCAAACAATTTTTATAGCTTAATACTGGCATCTTTAAATTCCTTAACTTAAACACCCATCCCCTTCCTACTATGTCATCTATCTCTAATACAGTACTCCTCACCCTCTCTCTATCCTCCTATCTCCTACTACACTTAATAACACTCTAAATAAGTTATATATACTACAAAACTACTGTGACGACCTTACCCTGGCCCAGCAATCAAGGAGCCTCAATCCTCACCACTAACACCAGGGAGGTCATCTCCTAGAAGAGGAAAGGATAACTAATACACACAGTAAAGTACTATTTCCCGTAAGTGCACACAGAGATCACAGTCAGTCTGGGGCTGGCTGCTCCCTTGCTCACCAGATCCCCAATAAGACTCCCCACTGGCACAGCTATAGGGTCCAGGTCTCAGCCTAACTGGGCAAGCTAGAACCTCCAGTACCCTCTCTGTCCAACCACTGCTTCATGTCCCTGCCAAGTTGTTGATACAACACACACACACTTTGAGATAAGTATTTATACAACTTCACAGACACTCCTGGGAAAGGCTGACACAGATTCTCCAACTGTGCCCCTTTACCCAGACTACATGGTAGTAATTACTGCCACCACCCAGTTAATAATATCAGCTACTAAAAGGCCATTAAAAGGGTGTCCAGTTATTACTGTGCAATATTAATATCCAATGGTAATATAACTAACAATCAAGGCTTACTTTAGAGTGGCCTATTATAATAACCTCTATAAATATGCAATGTATTCTAGAGCTTATCTCTACACAAAGCAGCCACAGGTAGAAGGTTTTAAAAATATTTAATAATAAATAATTAAAACACAAGACAAAACTACTACACCACAGAGATATCTAAGAGTTCAGAGATCACACAGAAACGTAAAATAATACAGTAGGACAGGTCTGATTTCAAAGAAGAATGCCTAATTAATCTTTACTAGCTTTAACTATTCCTACAAACAAATCACAGTGCTAAACTTACATGTGAGTGCTGGTAAGTTGGATATCAAGATCAAAATGCTCCCTATCTCTCTCTCTTGTGAGGCACAGTTTATCAAACATCACTAACAAACATGTCTCTGGGTCCTCCCCAGATGACATCATTTTTGACACTTAGGTTTTCCCAGTATGCATATTGCATCATCTTGACACCTGCTGTGAGTTCCCAGGCTAATAGAAACTCCATTATTTAGCAAGCTAACACATGCACAGGAGAATACAACACTAAAAGGCATTTCACATATATACTCTAGCAATTAGTCCTTAGTTAACACAGTAGACAGAATGTCTGCAGCTAGCCTGACTGGAACCAACTTTAAAGATCAAGGAATGTCATAAAATCATTTCAATTTCAAAAGACAAATTTGAAAGGCTTGACTTAGTTTTTCTTTACAGCAAGGGGGTAATGTTGTAACAATCTTGAAGTTCACATTTTACAGTGTTTTCTTTACACTCAAGAAACATGCCTGTATTTTACATTTATTATCAAGAAAACATGCCTGTATTTGACATTTATTTACAAATGCCAGAATTAGATTTTAAATTCTATTTGTCTAGGCTGGCAGCCTTCGCCCATCTCTCCCCAATCGTCACATCTCTCCCCCTCGGGGAACTCAAGCAAGTTTTTCAAGTGTCCCTTGAGAAACATCACTTGAGATTGTCAGGTCTATCTGTGTGTACCTCACCCCATTCCCAGTCTTGAGAGCCCATCTGCATTGGCATTGCTACTCCCACTGTGGTGCTGCACTGTCATATCATGTGCTTGCAACCCCAGACTCCATCTTAGTAACATGACATTTTGCTGACTGGCTCTGTTTAACCATGTTAGAGGGTTGTGATCTCTCATCACAGTGAAATTTCTTCCATATAAATAAGGCTGAAGTTTTTGTAGTGCCCACACTATGGCTAGACATTCCTTTTCTACTGCTGCATATCATTCCTCCCTGGGTTGGAGCCTACAACTGAGATAAACCACTGGGTGCTCTTCTCCCTCTGAAGAAATCTGGCTAAGTACAGCCCCCCTCCTCATAGTTTGAAGCATCCACCTGCACAACAAAGTCTTTGATGTAGTCCAGACTGGCTAACACAGGGAGTCCTCTCAAAGCTTACTTAAGCTTCTGAAATGCCTGCTCTCATGCTGGGGTCCACACTACCTTATCTGGCCTGTTCTTCCTCGTCAGGTCTGTGAGGGGAGCAGCTATGGTACTATAATTGGGAACAAACTTTCTGTAGTACCCTGCTGTCCCTAAGAATGCCCTCACCTGCTTTTTGTTAACAGGTACAGGCCATGCCTGAATAGCTTCCACTTTGGCAGGTTCTGGCCTTATCTTACCACTCCCCATTCTATGTCCTAGGTAGGAGACCTTTGCCATACCCACCTGACATTTGCTCGGCTTAATGGTCAACCCTGCCCTCTGTAGTCTGCCCAGCACCTCCCTGACATTCTGAAGGTGCTCTTGCCAGGCATGGCTGTAGATAGCAATATCATTCATGTAAGCAAGGGCAAACCCTCCTGCTCCTGCTAAGATATGATCTACCAGCCTCTGGAAAGTCACTGGGGCATTCTTCATCCCAAAGGGCATCTTTGTGAACTCATACAAGCCAAAAGGAGTCACAAAGGCTGACTTCTCTCTAGCACTGGGAGTCAAGGGCAACTGCCAGTAACCCTTGGTAAGATCAGTGGCTGTAAGATACTTAGCCCCACCCAGCTGCTCTAGGGCCTTATCTTTCCTAGGCATGGGGTAAGCATCTGCCTCTGTGTGACTATTTAATTTCATGTAATCCACACAGAACCTGTTGCTGCCATCCATCTTTGGCACCAACACCACTGGTGAGGCCCAGGGACTGTTGGACTCTTGAATCACCCCTAGTTCCAACATCTCCTGTACCTCCTCCCTCAGAGTCTGTTTGACTCTATCAGGCACCCTATAAGGGGCCTGCCTGATAGGCCTTTGGGGTCCTGTATCCACCTGGTGCTTCACCAGGTGGGTGCTCCCTAGTTTCCCAGTGAACATGCCCCCAAACTTCTGCAACACTGCTTGGATTTCTTGAACCTGGGTAGGAGATAGCTGCTGGGACATTGCTACCCCTTCCACCGAGGTGTCAGCCTGAGCCGCACTGAGGAGATCAGTCACAAGATCTCTCTCAGACTCCTCCTGCAATCCACTGCAAATGCTCAGCACAAGGGCCTCCTTATCATGGTAAGGTTTCATCATGTTAACATGGTACAATTTGTGCTCCTGCCGTCTGCATAGCACTTCCACCATGTAGTTAACATCACTTACCTTTCTTACCACCTTGTAGGGTCCATCCCAAGCTGCTTGTAGTGTGTTATGTCTGACAGGAATGAGAACCATCACCTGCTGCCCTACAGCATACTCTCTAGCTCGAGCATTCCTGTCATACCACACCTTTTTCTGTTGTTGGGCTTCTGCCAGGTTCTCCTTGGCCAAGCCCGTGAGTTCCCTGAGCCTTGTCCTGAGGGTTAGGATGTATGCCACAACAGACTCCTTGTGAGACTCACACTCACCTTCCCACTCATCTTGAATCAAATCTAGAGGTCCCTTACCCTGTGCCCATACAGCAACTCAACGGGTGAAAAACCTGTGGATTCCTGGTGAACCTCTCTGTAAGCAAACAGATAGTGCAAATATTTGTCCCTCTTAAACTGATCTGCAAATGCCCGTAGCATGGACTTGATCGAAGAGTTTAACCTCTCAACAAGACCATTAGTCTGGGGATGGTAGGGGGTGGTCTTCATATGCTTCACGCCACAGGACTTCTACAGACAAGCCAGCAGGTCTGACAAAAAAGTGGTACCTCTGTCAGACAGTATTTCCTTTGGGAAACCTACCCTGCTGAAAATCTCTAGCAAAACATTTACCACCTTCTCGGCCTCAGTGGAGGACAAAGCCACTGCCTCAGGGTATTGTGTAGCATAATCTACAATCACTAGGATATACTTTTTCCCTGTGGAACTTGGGGTTCTCAGAGGACCCACAATATCTATAGCTACCCTCTGAAATGGCTCCTCATTCACAGGCAAAGGCATCAAAGGAGCTCTCACCTTGTCTTCTACCTTTTGGCACTGCTCGCAGGTCCTGCAGTACCCTGTTACATCTCTGGAAATTCCAGGCCAATAGAAGTATTGCATAATATGCCTCTTTGTACATTTTATACCCATATGACCTGCAAAGGGTATATCATGGGCTATGGCTAGAAGTGCCAGACGGTATGCTCTAGGCACTACCAACTGCTGTACTCTCTCACCTTCTAGCCCTCCCTCAGGGGTCCACTCTCTGTACAGTAACCCTTTGTTCCAGTATACAGATTCCCCCTTCCCTTGAGAATCAGGTGCCTCCCTAGCTACCTGTCTCAGGCCTTGCAATGTAGAGTCTGAGAGCTGTGCCTGTCTCAAGTCTCTCCTGTTAACCCTTCCCAGCTCCCCTTCCATAGGAAGTCAGGCATCCTCTGACAGTGGTGCCTCACTGTCAGCCTGGGTACTACTATTCACCTCTATCTTTGCAGTTACTCTGTCCAAGGGAACATCAGTACCCACAAGCAGCTGTGGCTCACCTTTAGTCTCACTGCTACAGCGTATCTCACTCCTTGAAGTAACCACCTCAGCAGTCCTGGCTGCAAGTATGCAGTCTGTCTGGGTCTCCCCCAGGCTACCAGACCCACATGTATGTCTCTTAGCCTCACTGCTTTTAACTGCATAAGTACATAGTACTGCCTCATCCAAATCCTTCCCTCTCAGGACATCTGCAGGATGATAGTTCCATACCCTGGTTTCTCAAGACAACCCACTATTGGCATTTTGTCTTTCCCACTTACTGGCTCCCTCACCTTTGACTCCCCACCTTGCCTCCATAGACATCTTTATGCCACATGGCCCAACTGGTTGCATTCAAAACATTCAACCCTAACTCCTGGATGTGTACCTGGACTAGTGGCTTCCCCTGCTACTGGCAGATTCTGTTGGGGCAGTCTGTTCTGCCCACCATGGGTTCCTTTAGTCCCATGAGCAGTACTGGGGTCCCTTTCCTGTGCAGGGCTGCCCTGCTTGCTAGGTATAGGCCTCCCTTCTTCCCCAACTCCTCTGAAGTAGCACACTGTTTATCAGCTAACCAGATCCTCATGTCCTCAGGCAAAGTGCTAAGGGCTTGTTCCCTTACCAAAAGGTTTGCCAACCCTTCAGAAGTGGTGACCTGACATCCACTCACCCAGCTATGAAAATAAGTGCTCAGTTCAACAACATATTCACATACATTTTCATCTGCCTTGCGTCTATACTTACAAAACATTTTCCTATACATTTCAGGTGTTAGCTTAAAACATTCTAGCAAATGTCTTTTTACAGCAGTATAATCAAAACAGTCAGTGTCATGCATTTTTGCTAAAGAAGTTACAGCTTTACCATGGAGTAAGGAGGTCAGGAACTGTACCCAGAGCCCTTGGTCAACTTCATACTGTTTACATACCCGCTCAAACATATGAATGAAGCTATCAAAATTATTCCCCTCTTTAAAATGTGGAAGAAATTTACTGACCTTTTGTGCTTCTGGGGGGTCCGGTTACTCCCTTTCCCATTGCCTCCATGACTCTGGTGAAGTGTCAGCATTTCCCTATCATGCCTCCTCTGCTGTTCATTTTCTTCAGCTTCTAGGCTCCTGATTCTCTTGGCTGCTTCTAGTTCCATATGCCTGGCCTCCAACTCAAGTCTCTTTAGCTCCAGCTGGATTTTTAAGTCCACTGCAGAAAGGTTGAGCTGTCCATTCTCCGAGGATATTGTAGCTCCACCGTCAGTCTGATTGTCCTCCAGGCTGCTGTTTTCTGATGCAGCTCTAACCAAGGCTGCAATCAGGTCTGCTTTAGCCAGGTTTCCATGCACCAGTCCCCTAGCCTGCCACATCTCCGCCAGCTGGCTCCTTGTCAGCTTTCCATACTCCTCTGCTGACTTGCTGCCTGCTCACCCTGACTAACACTAAGCTAACAAAAGAAATAAAACAATTGTGATCTGAACTCTGAGTATGCACTGTGTGGCTGTTTTAGAGTACAAAACACTTTCAGAGATCACTGCACATAAGCTACAGGAATTCGCTCTACCCACACCACTACAAGCTAATTAGTGTGTGAAGTAGATCCCACCACTTCCAAACACTTGTGATGACCGTATCCTGGCCCAGCAATCAAGGAACCTCAATCCTCACCACTAACACCAGGGAGGTTGTCTCCTAGAAGAGGAAAGGATAACTAATACACACAGTAAAGTACTATTTCCCTTAAGTGCACACAGAGATCACAGTCAGTCTGGGGCTGGCTGCTCCCTTGCTCACCAGATCCCCAATAAGTCTCCCCACTGGCACAGCTATAGGGTCCAGGTCTCAGCCTAACTGGGCAAGCTACAACCTCCCGTACCCTCTCTGTCCAACCACTGCTTCATGTCCCTGCCAAGTAGCTGACACAACGCACACGCTCTTTGAGATAAGTATTTATACAACTTCACAGACACTCCTGGGAAAGGCTGACACAGATTCTCCAACTGTGCCCCTTTACCCAGACTACACGGTAGTAATTACTGCCACTACCCAGTTAATAATATCAGCTACTAAAAGGCCCTTAAAAGGGTGTCCAATTATTACTGTGCAATATTAATATCCAATGGTTATATGACTAACAGTCAAGGCTTACTTTAGAGTGGCTTATTACAATAACCTCTATAAATATGCAATGTATTCTAGAGATTATCTCTACACAAAGCAGCCACAGGTAGAAGGTTTTAAAAATATTTAATAATAAATAATTAAAACACAAGACAAAACTACTACGCCACAGAGATATCTAAGAGTTCAGAGATCACACAGAAACATAAAGTAATACAGTAGGACAGGTCTGATTTCAAAGAAAAATACCTAATTAATCTTTACTAGCTTTAACTATTCCTACAAGAGCATAAGTAGTGTGCTGATAAGTTGGATATCAACATCAAAATGCTCCCTATCTCTCTCTTGTGAGACACAGTTTATAAAACATCACTAACAAATATGTCTCTGGGTCCTCCCCAGATTACATCATTTTTGACACTTAGGTTTTCCCAGTATTATGCCGCGGTGGTGCAGCGGTAGCATTGTTGCCTCACAGCAAGAGGTTCTCCTGTTCGATTCTTGGCTGGAGTGCGGGGAGTGCCTTCTGTGTGGAGTCTGCATGTCCTCCCTGCTGTTGGGTGGCGTTCGAAAGACATGCGTAAGTGGGCGTGCCTTCATTGAAGGTTGGATGTCAAGCTGGCACCTTGGCGTGCGTGAAAATCTACTGCCAGTCATTAGCGGACCGGTGTTCCACTGTGGCGACCCCTAACCGGGAAAAGCCGAATGACAAACAACAACAGGTTTTCCCAGTATTCATATTGTATCATCTTGACACCTACTGTGAGTTCCCAGGCTAATAGAAACTCTATTGTTTAGCAAGCTAACACCTGCACAGGAAAAAATAACACTAAAAGGCATTTCACATATATACTCTAGCAATTAGTCCTTATTTAACACAATAGACAGAATGTCTTCAGCCAGCCTGACTGGAACCAACTTTAAAAATCAAGGAATGTTATAAAATCATTTCAATTTCAAAAGAGAAATTTGAAAGGCTTGACTTAGTTTTTCTTTACAGCAAGAGGGTAATGTTGTAACAATCTTGAAGTTCACATTATACAGTGTTTTCTTTACACTCAAGAAACATGCCTGTATTTTACATTTATTATCAAGAAAACATGCCTGTATTTTACATTCATTTACAAATGCCAGAATTAGATATCAAATTCTATTTGACTAGGCTGGCAGCCTTCGCCCATCTCTCCCTAGTCGTCACAACTACATCTGTAACATCTATAGAAACACAATCTCTTACCAGCTTCTCTGAAGTATCCTCTAGCCTATATGTAACAGACATAATTTTGTACTCCAAAGTAAAAATCCTTCTCCTTCAAGACAACAATAATACAAACTCTGCTTTAAATTAGCAGTAGAAAACAAAAAAGAAACAGCAACCCAGTATTCTCCCATGTACATATTCTAACTTACCGAAATGTGGAGACATACATCCCAACCCAGGTCCCATCTCCTTCCCTATCAACCCCCCCCCCCAACTCCTATAAATCTCTGAACTTCACAACCCTTAACCTTCAAAGTATCAGAAACTAAATCCCAGAATTACATGCCTGGGTAGCTCACAACAAACCAGATATTATAGCTGCTACTGAGACATGGTTAAAACCCTACATAAAAGATGCTGAATTCCTACCCTCCAGGCTATGCTTGTTTAAGATCAGAGCCCTTAAAAAGGTGGAGGTATCACACTGATATACCCAAACACCTTTACTGTAGTCTCATATACTTAGTCTGTCCCACGTTTTTCCACAGCCAAAATATTAATGTTGTTGTTGTTGTGTCTTTCGGCTTTTCCCGGTTAGGGGTTGCCACAGCGGAACTCCGGTCCGCTAATGATTGGCAGTAGATTTTTACATGCCGAGTTGCCGGCCCTGACGCACAGCCTTCAGCAAAGGTATACCCATTCACGCATGTCTCCACACAGAAGACGCTCTAGCTGAGAATCGAACAGGACAACATCTTACTGTGAGGCGACAATGCTACCGCAGCACCACCACCGCAGCCAAAATATTAATATCCTTCCTAAAAAAGAATAACTGCAAGAACCTCTACATTGTAGCCCTATATATCCTTCCAGGCAGTAACATTCCCATATTAGAAGAAGTCCTTGCTTGGACAACAAATAATATAAAAAAATGAAATAATCATCCTGGGCAATGTAAAAACTAACTGGCTAGATATCTCCTACCATCATCCTTCCTTCAATAACAACCTATATAATTTCACCCAGCTAATTACCTATATAACTAGACCCAACAAAAACAATGACAGTGGCTCAATCTTGGACTGAGTTATGGTCTCCAACCCAAATAAAGTCTCCTTCACAGGGACACTCCTCAGTACTATTAGTGACCACCTACCTGCCTTTATACTACATAAAACTATCCCAACACTAAGTAAACACAAACTGGAGACTTACCCCACTTCTGCCCAACTACCCTTAACGAAACTTTAGAAAGCATCAATTGGGATGCACTAAAAGTCCTTCTCGTTGATGAGGCTGTCAAGTTCTTCAACTCAACATTTCTCAAGATCCTAAACAATCTAGCTCCACTCCGACAAAGAGTAAACATTATTCATGCCAATTGGCTTACTGGACCCACAAAGCAACTCATGGCTGCTAGGACAAAGCATGGAAATTATGGCAAAAAATAAAAAAATAAATCCCTCTGACCTCATACAGTATAAACAACTCCATAAGCAAGTAAAGCTTCTTGTCATAAAAAGTAAAAAAGAACATTACCTTAGTCTACAAAGCCATCATAAGCAAAACCCAAAAAAGTTCTGGAGCTCTATCAGTTCTTTACTAAACCCAGGCTCAAATAATAATCCTTGTCCAAATCCAGATAAAACACCCACTGAAATAGCCTCACTCTTCAACTCATATTTCATCAATGTCATAGGTTATCTTACTGCCACCTTTCCACAAACCAATTTAACTTCTTCAAATCCATCCATGCAAAATACCTCCACTTCCTGTATATATCCAGCTTTTCTCTTTCATCTATACCTACCACCACTATAAAAAAACTGCTGCTTAAACTCAAACCTGGCACCAAAGCTCCTGACAATCTACCTGCAGAGTTCCCACAAATATCAGCTAACTCTGCTTATCCCATCAGTATACTTCTTAACAGATCTGTTCAGGAGTCGTACGTGCCTACAGTTTTGAAAATGCATACATTCACCCTCTTCATAAAGGTGGAAACAACACAGACATTTCAAACTTTTGACCTATTGCTTTCCTCTCACCCATCTCTAAGGTCTTGGAAAAATGCATTCATACTCAACTTAATTATCTGCTTCACAACCAAATCCTTTGTCCCACTCAGCATGATTTTAGGCCAGGTCACAGCGCTATTACAGCTCTTATATCCTAAATGGTCACTGTTAACTGGGCCTGAGATGCTGCAAAAATTGATGTGAAGTTGTCCTATCTAGTCTTCATTCTTAACTGATGGGTTCGGAGTCAACTTGGCTGTTTTTTACAAGCTTGAGGTCTTCAACTAGCTCAAAGCTAATCCCCTATCCCATGATGTCCTAGTGTGCTCCCCAGATCTTGTTTGCCATGGAAACAGATCGAGCGTTGTTTGACTAGCTCAGGCTAAGTGGCAAATATTTTCATACTTATTACATGTTTTAAGCTGGTTATTTCTATCACTGTTGAGAATAGCTTGGTAGTAGTTCTACCACATAGTTTTTCTAATTTTTCTAGTTTAAAATTTAAAAATTAAAAATAGAATCCCTTTATTTCTGTAGGTCTTTTGTTTGTTCGACCTACCCTTACCGTATCCCGTCTTGTAGTTCTTAAGAGTGTTTTGATAGTGTATTTTTTGGCTTTAATCATTACTAAAGTGTGCACTTAAGTTTATAAGTGTTTAGCAGTTGTAGTCTATAGTTATACTTAATAGCCCATTTAATTTAGAGGGTTAGTTTGTCGAAAGGCATGGGAGTCTCCAGACACAGTGGAGCCTGACCCTAGGAGGCCTAATAAATTTATCACCAGCCCAGAAGACAAAGCTTTTTTAAAAAAAGGTGTTCCGGTAGATGCTATCGTGGTGGCGGCAGCCACTAAAACGGAGTTATTGGAAACATCCTCATCTGTTCATCCTCCAAATAAAGATTTGTGCAGAATGGACAGATATGGAAAGTGCATGTTTTCGTCAGCGGCCTTTACCCTCAGGTCTCTGAACTATTTACCCCACTTTACTAGGTTACAGAGAGATCTCAAAAAAGAGCTAAGAGATTCTCTCCAGGGTTCATTAGCTGAGGTGATACCAGAGAAAATATCATCCCAGCTCTCCACCCTCAACTCCTTGGTGAACTCGTCCATGAGGCTAATCCCTTATGCAGCCGATGGAGTGAGTAGGTCAGCGTGTTCAGGAATCGCCCTTAGGAGACACTCCTGGATGTGCCTCTGTAACTTTGCGCAACCCTTCAAGTCATCCTTTATAAATACCCCCTTTGATGGCTTGTCCTTGTTCAGGCCTAAAGTAAAAGAGACTTTAACCAGGTGTGAACAGGAGGGAAAAACTCTGTCTGCTGTGGAGTACATTTTTCCACCCCTTCCAGACCCTATCCCAAGAGTCAAAAGGGGAAAAAGATGTGGTTCTGGAAATCCCAGAAAGTTTTTCCTGACACATGTGGTGAACCCTCCTTCAAGGGCAGAGGAAGAGGTAATAACGGAAGACGCCGACCTTGCAGCAGAGGGGGTCCGCAGAACCAAGGCAACAGCTAATCTTTTTTGGGTAAGCCTTTTCAGCCCTCCTGAGAGGAGCCCCATTGTCTCACTCTGGAGGCAGTGGGAGACGCTTGTTTTTGTACCCAGTCGCCTGGCTAAAAATTACAAAAGACAGATGGGTACAAAGAATCATATCCAGAGGTTACTCAATACCCTTTTCAATGCTGTCTCCGCAAATCAAAAGAATCCCGGATGTTCCACCCAATCAGAGGGATCAAGCAACCATAGAGATTCAAAAGTTGCTAGAAAAAAGAGCCATCCAGTCAATCCCCACAGGCCAAATAGGATCCAGAACTTACTCAAGATTCTTTTTAGTTCCAAAGAAGACAGGGGACTGGAGACCCATATTGGATCTCAGCAGACTGAACAAGTCATTAAAAAAGACAAAGTTCCGGATGGTCACATTGCAGCCAGTACTTCCTTTTCTAGGAAAAGACAATTGGATGTGCTCAATAGACCTTCAGGATGCGTACTACCACATAAAAATGGACAGGCCATCCAGAAGTCACCTGCGCTTTCGGCTGGGAGCCAGTCATTATCAATTTTGGGCTCTGCCCTTTGGCCTGACTACAGCCCCCTGAGTGTTCACCAAATGCATGGCAGTAGTCATGGCTCACCTGAGGCAACTAGGATTCCGAGTGTTTCCATACTTGCTCCTAACCACCACTACCACCAAGCAACTACTCATCCAAGCAAGGGACACAACCTTAAAACTATTTGCACAATTAGGAATTACTATCAGCTACAAGAAATCTGGCTTATTGCCATCTGAACATACCATTTTTATAGGAACAGAATTAAATGTAGTCTCAATGATGGTAAACCTTCCAAAAGGAGAGAGAATTCAAGTTTTTTCGAAAACAAGTCCTGAATCTTCTACACAAAACAAAAGTTCAAGCCAGACAGGTTCTAAAGGTGCTGGATACAATAGCAGATGCTATTAAGTAATTCCCTTGGCATGCATGCATGCATATGAGGATCCTGCAGTGGCTTTTTTTTGCACAATGGTCAATGCAGACGCTTCCGATGTCTCACAAGATTATTCTGACGCAAGCCTGCAAAAGAAATCTACTTTGGTGGCTTCAGTCAGACCAGGTGACAGTAGGTAAACCCCTTGTTCTCCAGCTCCACTATCCACAGTGACCAGATGGGGGGGGGGGGGCATTATCTAGGAAGAACAGACCAAGGCATGTGGCAATAACATGGGGTTCACTTGCACATCACTATTTTAGAAATGAGAGCGATGCTTCTAGCGTTGCAGGCATTCCAAGGTTCTCTACCTGTAGGAATGATTGCAATCCAAACAGACAATCTGTCAGTGGTATGGTACATAAACAAACAAGGAGGAACCAAATCATATCCCCTTTGTCGAGAGGCCCTCAGAGTTTGGCAGTGGGAAACTTCCTCCCAACGCTTTCTAATAGCAACACACATCCCGAGAAGATCCAATGTGATTGTGGAAAAACTCAGCAGAGAAATACTGTTGCCTCACGAGTGGTCCTTCAAACAAGAGGTAGTGGAGAGCATTTTCCACAAATGGGGCCAGCCTTGCTGCGATCTTTTTGCCACTTCCACAAATAGAAAATGCAGCAACTATTTTGCCCTAATTCTCCCAACGGGAAATTCCCCGAGGGATGCACTGGTACACGATTGGTCTGTACAAGATCTAAGGAGCACACTAGGGCATCATGGGATAGGGGATTAGCCTCGAGCTAGTTGAAGACCTCGAGCTTGTAAAAAATGGCCGAGTTGGAGCCAAGAATCGGCTCTGAACCCATCAGTTAAAAATGAATGGTGAGATGGACAACTCACATGGAACGTTATGGTAAGAACATAACTTCTTTTTTCTTCACTCTTTCTTGACCTTTCTAAGGCCTTTGATACAGTCTCCCACTCTCTACTTCTCACTAAACTCTCTAACTTAGGCATCTCTATCCAACCCTAAACTGATTCTCAAACTACCTCACAAACAGGCAACAAAAAATAACCAAGTGGCAATATTCTTTTTTTCCATTCCTCAACACAACCACAGGTTTCCCCAAGGATCCATACTATGGCCCCTTCTGTTCAGTATTTTCATCAACAACTTCTACACCACTCCTAGTCAAGGTACTGTCATCCAATACGCAGATGACTTGGCCATCATCTGCTCTGCCAGTTCCACATCTGAACTACAGCAACTCATTTAAAGTCTCTCACTTCTACCGAAACATGGATGACCAATAATCATCTCACCCCAAACCCCAACAAAACTAAATTTAGCCCTAAAAATACACTTTCCTAAATAAGGATGAATTCACTATTCATTCTCAAAATAACACTGTCATTGAAGTTCTACCAAATACAAAACCACTAGGTGTCATAGATGAAAACCTAACATTCAACCCACATATTAAAAGCAACATCAAAAAACAGATCAAAACGTCCTCAACCACTCCACAAAACTATCCCTAGCCTCTTCCTTATTGCTACAATCTGTTCTATACAGTACCCTTCTTTTTACTAATATCCAGCCCTCTCTGAAATCCAAACTTGATTTGTGCTACAACAAAATTGCTAAATTCGTAACCATTGCAAAATATTCGTCTCACCATTGTTCCTCATTACACCTACTAAATTGGCTAGAACTCCCATGTTGTCTAACACTTACAGTTAACCACCGCATATAAATTCATTCAAAACATCAAACTGCCCTGCCTTTACTTCTCTACTTATTCAGTATCATCCAAATAGACCTCTCCCATCTGAAAACCAACTGCTCCTGAATGTAGAAAAAAACAAACCTTTCAGATGCTCAGATACTCCTTTTCTATTACAAAACTATGGAACACCCTTCCACCATCACTCAGGACTACCAGCAATGCAGCTCTCTTTAAGAAATGCCTGAGAGAACACCTTTCCTCTCTATGGCAGTGCACATGTGCCAAAACTGCACTTCCCAAAACCTGACTCTCTTGTGTAATACTACCCTATATTTTTATTAATTACTACTCTGTTATCACTCTTTCTGTCTCAAATCACTTACTTAACTAAATGCTGGTACTATCTGTTATATTTGCTCACCTGTATTTAAGCCTAAGGCTTCATAAGAGTTAATTATTCAGACTATGTTGCTAGAACCTAAGCTACTCATATGAGTAACTTAATTATCCTAACTTGTTATACTTAACCTGTGATATTCTAATTGTGTAAACTACATTATTCTTGATATTGTAATATAATATTGTACTTAGATTTTTACCTTGCTTATTCAGTTGTCATTCATAGCCTGTGGTACTCAACTGTGGCTCTTGCATTGTATGTACTGATCATGTTGATCTGTTGTATTGTATGTATTGTGGGTATTTTATTGTGGAGCTTTTCTCCCCAGGCCTCCACTGAAAATTGCCGCACTCTGACCCAGTGGACCATCTCTGTAAACAAATGCAAATAATAAATAAATAAAGCCCAAGTAACATAATGTATGTAAACTTTTCACTTTCCTTGGCCATATTGGATGTTTGTACTTGTCCAAACAGTGACTGACTTGTGATTTGGTGCATATTTGCACAGTGATTGGTTCCACCATCCACTCAGTTGAGGCCTTTTCATCCCCAGGCATATCTACATCTATAGGATATAGAAGAGAAATACAGTCTTATGAGGAGGAGCTTCTAAGTCAACTGCCTATCTCTAGCAAGAATAGAAGAAGGAATATATTTATTAATTAGATCAGGATTTTACAGCTGTGCTAAGGAATTGAATTCCACCAAAGCCTTTTCCCCATTATTTCTCTAAAACTACACCTGACAACACTCACTGTACTCCAGCAAATAAGGTGTCCGAGTTGTACTACCTTATGGTTTGCATCAGTGCAAAACCAACGCTTACTTCATTCAGACTCACTGTAACTATTCACACTATGTTACTGTCATTACTCTTGGTTTTGCCCATCACATCTTGACTTAGTTTCTCTATTAGTAATTGAGAAATCACCATTGGAATTTTTGTCCCATTTCCATGATTTGGGTAAAGATCTTGATAGGCTGATGCTTAAGGACCAAGTCTTAGCAGTTACTAAGACATTTGTTTTCCATTTTAGGAATATATTCCAGATCAAGTATTGTATTACTTGCTTGGTCTTAGGCAGTAGCTCAGGCTTTAATTATCTATGTATTGGAGTACTGCTGTGATGTCTGCTTTAGCTTCGTGACTCTTCATAGGATCCAGTGCTGATTTGTCTGGCTTACTGCTCATTTGGGGACCCCCTGCCTCTCATTTTATTATTAGATTTATTATTCTGTTTCTATTTATGTTTTATTTAAAAATATATTTATAATTTAATATTTTATTTCTGTCAGTGTTTCCTGTGGGAATTTCTGTTTGCAGGAGGTTTTATTTGGCTTCTATTTTGACAAATGCTTGATTTTACTGTTTTGAAACCTTCAGTATTTTCTCTCAGAAATGCATTATGTATGTGGGCTGTTAGAAAGTAGGGGCTGTCTTATACAGTCAGAACCACAAATTAATCTCACCTGTCTTTTCTGTTGCTACTATAGCAATTACCCATGGGTGTGGGTAATGCTAGATTTACCCGCGGTTGGTGTGGTTTGGTCATGCGGCTGAAACCCGAGTGACTAAACAAAGCCAACCATGGGAAATCAGCATTACCCACACCCAGCCGTGGGCTGTTGCTATTATACAATAACATTATTTAGGAAAAAAGTTAAACGATTTTCTTAAATAATGTCCTTATGTAATGGCGCTGTGCTGCTCTTCCTCTTTTTTCACTGTTATCCTGCGGCTTTCTTGATGTACTGCTCATATGTATGGGACTTACAGTCCCACGCTTATGCAGTACATCAGTATATATCGATTAATGAAGACTATGTTGCTAGAACCTAAGCTACTCATATGAGTAACTTAATTATCCTAACTTGTTATACTTAACCTGTGACATCCTCTCCCTATCTGAAACCTGGCTCAAGCCATACATCTCAAATAGTGAAATACTCCCAGAGAAGGGAAGATCTCCATTGCTTTTTTTGCTTCTTTTTAATCAAGAAAAAATGAAATTGGGGGACTTTCAACATATGAGAGAGATGTGACAGAGAAAATATAAGTAGTGAAGTTCACAAGAAAAAGAAACACAAGCTTCATGACAATTGATAATCAGATTATAGCTGTTTGTAAGGTTGATGTGGATGTCCTTCAAGGATGCATCCGCAGTCCTAACAAATGGGTTGTCCTGTCGTCAGGCAGCCCTTTTCCAAAGTCTGGGTCTGGCCTCGGCTGGTGTCGCACTTCTCCCGACATCATCTCTGCTGGACTTCGGGTATAAAGGCATCAGCCGACGCCATTTTCCTCAGTCTTTCTTGCCGCGTGAGCAGAAGCTGTTCGCAAGTGCCGGTCAGTCAGATCCAGAGATTACTACTACCGAATACTACAGACTTCTAAAGCTAAGTACCCGTTGGGGACTCTTTCTTGCCTCAGCCGATGTCAGAAAAAGTGAATAACTGTTTAACTTGTGAAACAAATACCTCATAAAGATTTCCACTCTTACTGCTTACCTTGTTTAGGCCCAGACCACGCAGCCTGTTTAGCCTGTGCTTCCTTCAACCGGTCGGAGTTTGCTGAACAGTTTTCGGCTCAGATTTTGCGTACATTATGCGTGGATCCTCCAACTTCTCAAATTATTAAGAAAAAACCGACACTCGCGGTCCACGGTTTCGGCGAAACCACGGTTAAGCAAACATGGTGTCTCGGTTTCGGCTGAAACCGAGCAAACGGGTCTATCTTCAGCCGAATCCATGACTACTACCGAGGCTCCTGCTACCCTAGTTGAATCGGCCTCTGAAGTTTTGCCTATTAATGTGGTTCCTCTAGAATTATCGGACACCATCCCTTTGGATGTCTCTACCCCAGCACGTGGTGCTGCTAGGCCTCCTGCAGCCATGTCTATAAAGGCCTTTGCCAGGGCTAAAGCAGCCAAATCTGCTAAATCTGTGCCTGTTAAGCCCCCCCCCCCCCCACAGGCCCAGTTCCAGTTCTCAAATGCTTACTCTGGCAGAGGATCTCATCTCTTTAATAAGGTGATCCCAATCTCACCCAGACAGGGCCTCTCAGCCTCCAGAAAAGAGACCTAGAGCAGAGCCCCCTGAGCCAGTGTCCTCAGATGATTCTTCTGATGTTTCAGACAATACAGACCATCCAGAGGCTCCTTTTTCTACTTATGAAGATTCCGATGCTGAAGAATCTATCCCTTCTGCCTCTCCACCAGAGGAATTTTCCTTTGGGGAAACCTTACATGCCATGAGAGAGCAATTCCAATGGCAGGGACAAGATTTCTCTGATTCAAGAAAAGGCTTAGGACCTTTCTACATTTACATAACATAGGCCCTTAGCTATACCTCCTGTTCTTCCTGTTGTGGATGATGCATTTAATGATGTTTGCACTGCTCCTGATACTTTACCTCCAGCCCCTGCCAAGCCCGATAGGTTTTACAGGGTCCCGGACACTCATCACCACCTATACAAGGCTCCTTGCAGATCCTGAGACTATCTCCCAGGGGCCTAAGGCAGTAGCACCTCAGCAAAAACCCTCTCCTTCTGAAAGGGAATCCAGGTCCTTAGAGATGGGGTAAAAAGTTTACACCTCTGCTACTCTCTCAGCTAGAGCTTTGAACTGTCAGTTTCATATGATCCAATACCAAGAGTTTATGCTTGATCAGTTAACTAAGAACTGTCCTCTGATGATTCCTTAGATAAGAAATATGTTTTAGAAATGGTGAATAACATTCAGCAGGTTAGTAACCATTCTTTAAAATGTGGCTATGATGCACTGGAGGCTTCATTTAGATCAGCCATGACTGGCACAGTTATAAGAAGGCATGCATGGTTGAAAGAACAGGTCTTGCGGATCATGTTAAAGCAAAGCTATTAGATGCTCCTATGGATAAGGTCAGTCTATTTGGTTCCCCTGCCCAGCAAGTAATGAAGAAAATGGAAGAGAAGGCAAAATCTGTACAAATAGTTAAAGATTTCTTACAGGTTCAGCCACCAAGGTTTAGCAGGAACTGGCCTTCAAAAATTGGTCCTTTCCAGACTCCTCTAAACCTCAGAGAGGCAGGAATAGACGTTCAGAGGCAGAAATCAATCCAGAGGAGGTGCCTACAGAGGACGCCAGTGGCAAGGCAATAACCAACGAGACACAGACACAACCACTGCCACTGCAACAGGACAATCACAGTGACTTGGCTCTGACTCCGCCTACCAGGGAACAAATAGCAGCACCCTTAGGCGGAAAGTTAGCCTTATTTTCAAAAAATTGGCACTATATCACAAGAGACAAGTGGATTTTGCAAACTATAGACCAAGGCTGCAGGTTTCATTTCCACACCTTACCAGTAAAAAGAGGAATGCCAAACCTACCTCCAAATCAAAAACAGAAGCTCTAAAACAGATAGCTCAATTAACAAAGATGAGAGCTGTGGAAAGGTACCACCTACAGAACAGGGCAAAGGATTCTACTCCAGACTCTTCCTAGTACCAAGAAAAGAGAAGTTGGAGACCTATTCTCGACCTGTCCGCCTTAAACACATTCATCATTGTTCCAAAATTCAAAATGCTGACCCTACAGCAACTTCTTCCCATGCTGGGCAAGGAGTGTTGGCTGGTAACTCTAGATCTCAAGGAGGCATACCTGCACGTCCCCATACGACCAAATTGCAGAAGATACCTCAGATTTCTTGCAGGATCAGAGCACTATCAATTCTCAGCATTGCCCTTTGGCTTATCTACTGTGCCCAGAGTATTCACAAAATGCCTGGCATCAGTAATCGCTCATTGCAGGCTACAGGAATCCAAATTTATCCATACCTGGACGACTGCCTGATACAAGCGGACAACAAAAGCAAGCTGACAAAAGACTTACAAAGAGTCATTTGCTTACTACAAGCCCTGGGATACACAGTCAATTTAAAAAAGTCAAGACTGATACCATCCCAAACAAGAACATTCTTGGGTGCAGAATTGGACACAGTAAAACAGATGGCATTCCTAACTGCAGAAAAACAAGAACAACTCCCTCTTTACTTCTTGGCATTAACAAAGCAGAACAAACTAACAGCAAGGAAAGTACTGCAGGCCTTGGGCTTCATGGCATCATGCATAATCCTGGTCCCCCATGCCAGACTGCATATGAGAAAGCTACAGTGGTACCTAAAGAATTTATGGTCTCAACACAGGCACAGCTTAGAAACCGAAATACCACTAATCCCATGCCTGAAACAAGAGTTCCTATGGTGGGCTTAAGCATGCCAGTCAAACCCAGGCTTGCCCTTCCACAAATTGCAAGCAAGCCAAACCATTACAACGGACGCCTCAGACCTAGGTTGGGGGGCACACATGCTGGACAAATGCATACAAGGATTATGGACTCCAGACCAGCTGCACCTGCACATAAATCAAAAAGAAATGCTGGCAGTAAAACTAGCAATCCAGAATTTCAGACCATTCCTCAAAGAAGGCCATTTAATGATAAGGACAGACAACACCACAGTCATGTGGTACATCAACAAACAGGGAGGCACTCATTCATACCCCTATGCCGAATGACTCTGGACCTATGGAATATGGCTCTGAGCTACAACATCCAGTTACAGGCAATATTTGTACCGGGAAAAGAAAACATCCTAGCAGACATGCTAAGCAGAACTACCTCGGATGCTCACGAATGGATGCTACACCCGGACATCTTCAAGGCCATCACAAAGAAATGGGGAATGCCACAAATAGACCTATTCGCATCCCCACTCAATCACCAGCTCAAGAAATTCTGCACAAGGACATACCACCCACTTGCATGGAAGGGGGACTCTCTATCCTTCAGTTGGAAAGGCCTGACAGCATATGCAGTTCCACCTCTTCCTTTGATACACAAGGTACTACTGAAAATCAAAGAGGAACGTCCAAGGATAATTCTGATAGCTCCAAATTGGCCAAGACAACACTGGTATCCATTGCTGAGGAGCATGTCTCGGGGGAGAACGTGGACACTACCCCTGATGCCTTTGATGTTAACTCAGAACGACTACAACATCATGCATCCAAACCTAAAAACTCTGCAACTGACTGCCTGGAACATTACATAACAGCAACTAACCCAGATTTATCCCAAAGGGTTAAAGACATTATCCTTGAGGCCCGCAGACCTTCAACAAGAAGGAACTATGCAGGAAAATGGAAAAGGTTTGTCATTTGGAGTACTGAAAGAGGAAAAGATGTGTCAAAGATAGATATTGCTAACATCCTGGAGTACTTGGCAGAGCTTCTCCATACAGGCCTGTCCTATTCCTCCATCAAAATACATGCATCAGCTATTTCTGCAGAATACAGCTTGATCCCCTGTCTTCTCACATCCTCTACTCAGGCAGTTCCTCAGAGGAATCAAGAATGTAAAACCTCCTAGGAAACCACCATTACCAGCATGGGACTTGAACTTTGTGCTAGAAAAATTGACACTCCCTCCATTTGAACCAGCAGCAACAGCAGATCTTCAAAACCTATCCTGGAAAACTGCTTTCCTACTGGCAATTACTTCAGCAAGAAGGGTTTCGGAACTACAGGCCTTAATGGCAGTACAACCGTTCCTAATCTTCCATCAAGATAGAGTGTCCATGAGAACTAATCCTACATTTATGCCTAAGGTGGTATCCAGAGTGTCTCTAAACCAGGCAATCCACCTACCTACCTTCTTTCCCAATCCACAGAACAGGGGGGAAAGACTGCTGCATACCTTGGATGTACATAGACAGTTGCGCTACTACCTGGACAGAACCAAGGCCAATAGAAAAACTGACCAGCTTCTAGTAGCTTATGCAACAGGAAGGGAAGGAAAAGCAATTTCCAAACAGACAATCTTCAAGTGGATAGGAAATTGCATAAGATTCTGTTACTCCTACCATGGAAAGCAAATTCCACAGAACATAAGACCTCACTCTACAAGGGCTACAGCCACTACCACAGCTTTCTTACGAGGAGTGGCTACCAAGGACATTATTGAGGCGGCTACTTGGACCTCCGTGCATACATTTGCCAAGCATTACAACCTCTATACTCTAGATCCCGAGCAGGGTTTGCCACTGCTGTATTGCAAGGGATCCTAACTACACCATAATTCTTCTTCCTCCTCCCTAGTTTGGCTATGGTATTCTACCCATTTGTTAGGACTGCAGATGCATCCTTGAAGGACATAGTACAGTTTTGTACCTACCATAAATGTAGATGTCCGAACAGGATAGCATCTGCAGTCAGGATTACCCTCCTTCCCTCTGTGGTACTCCTAGGGTATTTACCCTCCTAATAGCTAGCTAGGGGGATCTCTTATGGTGTATTTGTTTGTATATATGTACATACATGCTTATTTTTGTGTTTGCCTACTATTTTTTTGGAAACATTGGCATTTACCCAAAATTTAGTTTTCCAAGAGGGCAACTGGCATCTGGGGCAAGAAACACTGAGGAAAATGGCGTCGGCTGATGCCTTTATACCCGAAGTCAGTGCGACACCAGCCGAGGCCAGACCCAGACTTTGGAAGGGCTGCCTGACGACAGGACAACCCATTTGTTAGGACTGCAGATGCTATCCTGTTCGGACATCTACATTTATGGTAGGTACAAAACTGTACTTTTCTTTGCTTAAAGAGTGTTCTGCAGACAGATAATTCTGGTGGTTGTGTTCCTTTGCATGCTCTAGAGATATTTTGGCTAGAGTCCTTTCTGTTGTTTCAGAGAGTGATGAGGAATTTGATGTGGACAGTGGTGATTTCATAGTTGACAGTGAGTCCATTCACTCTGATTATTCAGAAGGTGTAATCCGAAATAGGTGTTCACTTTTCCTGAGATTATTGTTATGGTTAGTGATGTTTTTTTTTCTTGGGAGCAATTGGGAAGTACCCTGAACTAGGCAGAGTGTATGATCCATTCCCACCCACCCCCATTACAATTACCTTTATACCTAACTATTCCTCCCCTTCCTGTCCCACTAGCCACTACAATTCCACTTCCTGCCTATTGCCACAACCATTTTACTAATCTGTCAATCTTGTCAACACCACTTCATCTATACCACTGTCTCTCTACCTACTCTATCTGACCATATTTTATTCCAGCATGTATTATTTTCTATTATACCATGACCCACCATTAATATTCCAAAACGTGTACGCTGATTGGTCAGCGTGCATGTTGTAAATCGACTTATACTAATGGAAAAGGTCCGTCCCGGACTTTTCCATTAGTATAAGTCTTTAAAACTGTCTCGCTATGTTAAAGGAGTTTAACATAGCGAGACAGGTTTAAAAAAAGCAACGAAGATCTCCGTTGCTTTTTTTAAAGCTGTCTCGCTATGTTAAACTCCTTTAACATAGCGAGACAGTGTGTAAAAAGCAATGGAGATCTTGCTTTCTCCATTGCTTTTTTTTAAACCTGTCTCGCTATGTTAAATGGGTTTAACATAGCAAGGCAGCTTTAAAATAAGCAACGGAGATCTCCGTTGCTTATTTTAAAGCTGTCTCGCTATGTTAAACCCATTTAACATAGCGAAACTGTGTAAAAAGCAACAGAGATCTTGCTTTCTCGGTTGCTTTTTTCAAAACTGTCTCGCTATGTTAAATGGGATTAACATAGCGAGACGGCTTTAAAATAAGCAACGGAGATTCTCCGTTGCTTTTTTTAAAGCTGTCTCGCAATGTTAAACCCATTTAACATAGCGAAACAGTAAAAAGCAACAGAGATCTTGCTTTCTCCGTTGCTTTTGCCCACAGTTCCAATGTACTGCGTAGTACATCAGAACTGCCGCAGAATACCAGACAGCTGCGGAAGGGCAGCAAGGAGGCATTATACAATGCCATTATTTAAGAAAAGTAATTATTTTTTTCTTAAATAATGTCATTATATAGCAATAACCACTTCTGGTGTAGGTAATGCTGGATTTACCCATGGTTGGCTTTGTTTGGCCACAAGGGCCGCCCTCATGACCAAACCATGCCAACCGTGGTAAATCAGCATTACCACACCCATGTGTTATTGCTATAATATCTTCTACACTACTCCTTATTCTCTCTATCTCCACCTCTTACCACTCCAATCTATCTGACCCACTCCTATGTTCACCAACTTCTCACTCATACAACATATATCCAACTACTTCATCTTTTACTATCTCCCCTAATCTCTTTATTACCTCTATCTCAAGTCTGTATAAACTATCCATAATACAGGTTTTTAAACCTTCCCACAAAGCTAAGTCAAAACTATACAAACTCCATCTAGCATCTACTACACAGTCTCTCCTCACTAAAAGCCTACTTTGTTCTGGAGATATCCATCCCAACCCTGGCCCCTCTTCTCTCCCGAAA
The DNA here is from genome assembly GCF_019279795.1 of Protopterus annectens. Taxonomy (NCBI): domain Eukaryota; kingdom Metazoa; phylum Chordata; order Ceratodontiformes; family Protopteridae; genus Protopterus; species Protopterus annectens. Next base: position 1,009,122,654 of record NC_056747.1, on the reverse strand, counting down.
ACTACCTCTACACTGCCCCATCTTACTCCTTTAACAGTCACCAACCTCAGTCACAACAATCATCTCCATCCAAATACTTAACTATTTACTCATTGAATATTCAGAGTCTAGCAAATAAAGTCACTGAGCTGCACTCATGGATAGCTCTAAATACCCATCACATCCTCTCCCTATCTGAAACCTGGCTCAAGCCATACATCTCAAATAGTGAAATACTCCCACCAGGGTATAATATCTTCTGATCTGATAGACCTGTAAAAAAAGGTGGTGGTGTGGCCATCCTCTACTCAAACATTCTTAACCTCTCACCATACCCTTCCCCAATTCCTGACTTCCTCCCAGCTGAAATCATCATCCTTAACTGCCATCTGAATCCCCACAAAAAACTTGCAATTGCCTCTATCTACCTTCCTCCTGGTAACAATCTGCCCATTCTTGGAAACATCCAATCCTGGTTCTCCCACAACATACCATATGAGACACTTATCCTTGGTGATGTCAACATTGATTGGTCCAAACTCACAACTGACTCCCCCCAACTTAGTATCCACCTACACGGCTTCCACCAACTTATAACATCTCCCACTCGTTTCCATAAAAATTCCTCTTCCAGCTCCATCATAGACTGGATCCTTACCAATCCCCCCCCCCACCAATACCACAATCCCACCACCTTACCTGACTCCCTCAGTGATCATCTCCCTACCACCATCTTAAGACTCTACTCCCATATTCTTAAACCCCACCTTATCAAAGACTGTTGAAAACTATCAACTTTCAATTCATCCCAATTTAACTCCATTCTCCACAACATAGATTGGTCCATTCTAAAACACGTCCCCTTAAACGATGCTGTAAGCACTTTCAATAGCATCTTCATGAATACTCTAAACTCCTTAGCTCCCTCTAGGAAGATCAGAGTAAAATCAAACCATGCTCCCTGGCTTTCCAAAGAGACTAGGTCCCTTATGAAACAAAGAGATCATGCTTGGAAAACCTGGACTAAAACTAAACAACCACCTTTTCTTCAAAAATACAGACAACTGAGGAACCTTGCAAAAAAACATACAACTAATGACAAAAAGTTATACTATACCTCTGCTCAGCTTAACAACAAATCCAATCCTCAAAAATTTTGGTCAACTCTCAACAACATCCTCTATCCTGGAAAGCCCTCTAATCCCTCCCCATACCCTAACTCTTCCACTCAGGAAACAGCTACCCTCCTGAATAAACACTTTATCTATTCCATCCAAAATCTGGTAACCTCTAAGCCAAACTCTACTTCGACACCCACCTCTCCAAGTCCCACTAACACAACTTTGTTTTCTTTTGAGCCAGTTCCCATTACTTACATCAAATATCTACTACTCAAGCTAAAACCTTGCTCTCCTTCCACTGACAATCTATCTCCTACATTCCTCAAACTTGCTGCTGACTCAATTGCCTATCCCGTATCTATAATAATTAATCAATATATTCTGGAATCAACTGTCCCCACCCTTTGGAAATCTTTCTTCACTAGCCCTCTTCATAAAGATGGAAACTCGACTGACCCCTCAAACTACCGACCCATTGCCATTCTGTCCCCCCTCTCCAAGATATTAGAAAAATGTATTCACTCACAGCTTCTCAATCACCTCCTCACACACCACTTACTTACCCCTACCCAACATGGATTTTGTCCTCACCACAGCACCACCAGTGCCCTCCTCTCATTCACTCATATCATTGCAGAGACCCTAGACAACAATAAACTCATTTCCTATCTCTTCCTAGATCTCTCCAAAGCCTTTGATACTATCTCTCATCGTCTACTACTATCCAAACTTGCAAATCTCCACCTATCCCCCTCTGCACTTGCCTGGTTTAATATTTACCTATCTGGCAGGGAACAAATGGCTCTCATCCTCCTCACCTTTCCTTCCCATCTCCACTGGTGTTCCCCAAGGCTCCATCTTGGGACCCCTTTTGTTTAACATCTTCACCAATGATCTTTGCACCTCATGCAAAGAATCCTCCCTTATTCAGTATGCTGATGACTCCACACTTATATCCATCTCAAATAACATTCCTGAATTACACTCCCTGACCCAACAGGCCCTGCTATCCACTGAACAATGGCTCTCTCACAACCTATTGATCCTAAATCCCAAAAAGACCAAACTCCTACTTTTCCTTCCCCGTTCTCTTTTTCATCACAAAACCTCCTTTTTTATTACATCTTCTAACAATACAAATATCCAACTTGACACCCACACAAAACTCCTAGGGGTCATTATCGATGACAAACTCAAGTTCAACCTGCACATACTCCAATGTATAAAAAAAACAAACCAGAAACTAGGTCTGTTATATCAGATCAAAAAATTCCTAACTCCTGAATCTAGACTTACCCTGGGCCAGGCACTCCTCCTCCCCACCCTCTTGTACGCCGCCCCAGTTCTTACCAGTATCCAGGCCTCCACTCTAAACAAACTGCAACAGACTTACCATAAAATAGCCAGATTCATTACTAAAAAAAAAAAAAAAAATACTATCTTGTTTGCTCATTTCCCACCTTTTCTAGCCAGTACATATCCCAAGCTTTGCTTGTCTCAGGACTTTATTTTCTGTGCTCAGAGCTATCCAGACCTTGCATTGGTAGAGGGAAGTCTTACTGCCTACCAGTGGGACTGGTGAGCATTGTACTGCCTATCTAACGCTAGAGGAGTGGTTTCCAGCTCTGAAATTGTAATTTTATTAGCCTTTTGGGCTGATTTCTATCCCTTTCAACTTTCTGGCTTAAAAATGCGTGTGTTTGCATATTTTTCACATTGTGCAGCACTGCGAGGCTACAATTAAACTATTCCAGGTGCCAGAAAGTCTGCTCTTCAAATTTTCCCTTAAAACTAGCTGGTTTCTCAGTAGTAGCACTAAAATCTGAACCCCTGTGACTAGCACTTGCTCTAGAACCTGCTGGAAAGCACCAGGAAGCCTGAAACAGATACAAGCACTCAGCTCTCCTTGTCAATAAGGAGAAATTAATCATAGGCACTAAACAGCCTATAATTGCAAAGTACATTGCAAAGGTAAGGGAAAACAGCTCTTAAACTTTACATAAAAGCACCTAAACAGGCATGTCCAAGGGTCAGCTTCCAGTGATTTTTCCTGTCCACCTGGTGAATCTGGGCATACTGGGGCAATGCAGCAACTGCCTCATGTACACAGACAATCCTCTCCTCCTACCACCCAACACTACAACCTGCGAGAGATGCACTTACGTAGCCAAACTGGAAGCAAAGCTCTCTCCGGCTAAAATTGTGCTAGACAGTCAAGAGGAGAAGGTTAACACCTGCATCACACCTCAAGCAACTCATAGCCCTTCAAAACCCACACCATCAACACGCACACATAGCAACACTAAACCCACATATGCGGAGGCCCTTAACATTAACCTGCCCAAGCAACAAGGACCTCCGAAGCCAAAACGCAAACAAACACCAGTCACAATCAAAGTGACACATAGCTCACAACACCAGTGTGTCATCCAACAACAGCCCCTAAGGCAAGACAATGTACCCAACACTTTAGTCATAGGTGACTCTATAGTCAGACACACCGATGTCCCACTCACCAGACTGAACAAGGAGAAAATTACAGTCAGCTGCCTGTCGGGTGCCAGGATCTGCCACATAACGCATGCACTCAAGTCACTCCACAAGTACAAATATGACTCTGTCATTGTCCATGCTGGAGTGAATGACTTGAGACGTACCTCCCTGGACTTCATGAAAAGAGATATGGAAGAGCTCTTGGATCATGTGACACAGGCAGGTATGACCCTAGCCCTGAGTAGCATCCTACCTTCGCCAAGAATGATACCACAGTATAAGGACAAAATGATTGACTTCAACAATTGGCTAAGCTTCTGGTGTCATTCAAAGGGGATCCAATATTTGTCTGCCTGGGAAGACATGATCGCCAAACCACGATGCTTTGCCAGAGATGGTCTGCACCTGTCACCCCTTGGATTCAGGTTACTTGCTAAAGCTCTTGCCACCCCTATAGTGCCTTTTTTAGGCAAGGTTCAAAGGATAGAACCACCACCGTAACAAATAGAAGTAGGCAAAATCTGAAGGTAATGCTACTCAATGCTAGAAGTCTAAACCTCAAAATGCACTCTCTCGAGGCACTCCTAAAAATGGAGAACATCGATATCTGTGCAGTAACTGAGACCTGGTTCAAGGCTCCAGAGAGCACCCCTGCAATACCAGGCTACAACTCTTACCACACTTTTCGGCCACAAAACCAGGACTGAAAGACTAAAGGTGGAGGAGTGTCCTTATTCACCAAGGATATTCACACCTCCAGGCTAGTTGCCCAACACAATGCATCTGAAATTCTCCAGGCGCAACTAACACTAGGTAAGACTGCAATCCAAATTGTAGCTTGCTACAGATCCCCAACCATGCCCCAAGATTCTCACTACACCTTCTTTCTAAACATACTGGAAAATATTAAGATACAACCAAACACCCTAATACTGGGTGATTTTAACTACCCTGCCATTAATTGGGAAAACTACTCAGGTACCAACTCCTTTTCCAACGGTTCTTGGAATTCATAAATTCCAATGCCCTGGATCAAATAATCCATTGTCCCACCAGGGGCTCCAATATCCTAGACCTGGTCATTACCATCATGGGAGATAGATGCTCCACACCAGTGGTCACCCCCTCATTGGTCAGGTCTGATCCTAAGCAAATCACCCTTGACATCCACATCCCACCCCCACCCCCCAGTAAGGAAACCTCCTTAAAAAACTTCTCCAAAGCCAACTTCAAGCTACTGAAGTCAGAAGTGACAAACTTCACAACATCCTCGCATACGGGATCTGGAAGTTCGACTGCAGAATCCTACACTAAGGCACTGTACGAGCACATCCACTCGTGCATGAATCGTGCCATCCCAAATAGAACCAAGATGCCCTTCTCCAAAAAAAGGAAGCCAATCTGGTGGTCCCCTGCTATAAACAAACTGTACAACAGAAGGAAGAAACTGTTGCAAAAAAGAGGAAAATCCCAGGATGCAAAAAACTCCCTCACCAGCCTCAGTAAGAAGCTGAGATCCCCTCATAAAATCCTCAAAAGCTAGTTACGAAAATAAAATTGCCAAGGATTCCAAAGACAACCACAAGGCATTCTCTAGTTATGTCAAGAATCTAAATGGCAAGGCTCAGATCTGCTCTGAGTTACAACAGAATGGCATTAAATATACTGATCCCAAGGATATTGCCAATATCATGGCAAATCGATTTAGTGCCAACTTCACCCCACTCTCACCCCCTAAAGGGCCCATCTCAATACCAAAACATTGCCAAATTCCGATAATCACAGCCACACAGGTAGAAACCGCACTCTCCAAAGCTAAGAATACAGCATCCATGGGACCAGATGACATCCCAGGCTGTGTACTACATGAGCTACAAAATGAACTGGCACCTCACCTAAGTGTCATGTTTAATCATAGCCTCACCTCAGGCTTCGTACCCACTGAGTGGCGCACAACTACAGTTATCCCGCTCCACAAGGGAGCATCCACCTTGGATCCCGAGAACTACCATCCCATCAGTCTGACAAGCCTGATTTGCAAGGGCATGGAATGCATTATCATGGAACTTATAAACAAAGACATTGGCAACCTTCAAACACTAGACCCCACCCAGTTTGGGTTTGTGAAGGGCCAATCTTGTCTCCTGAATCTGATTGACTTCTTTGAATCAGTCTCCAGAGCTGTGGACGAGGGTAAGGCAGTCCACACAGCCTATTTGGACCTCGCTAAGGCCTTTGACACCATTCCCCACTCTGGAATCATAGATAAACTTATTAAGCTGGGCATAAATCCCTATGTCACTCGATGGGTTGCTAACTGGCTTACTGACAGAACCCAGACAGTAAAAGTAACCGACTCCAAATCCAGCTCCAGACAAGTGACAAGTGGAGTACCTCAGGGTTCAGTCCTGGGACCACTCTTGTTTGGCATCTACTTATCTGAAGTACAGGCCAACACTAAGGGACTCTGGCTAACAAAGTTTGCAGATGACTGCAAACTGGGAGCCAGTATTGAATCCCCAAATGATGTGGATATTCTACAAAAGGGCTTTACAGAAGCAGATGCCTGGTGCCAGAGCCATGGGCTCAAGCTTAATGCCAAGAAATGTATAGTCATCCCCTTTGGAAAAAAACATGTACCCATGAATTACCACATAGGTGGCAGTACACTAAACATCGAAAGTGTGATGACAGACTTAGGGACACAGGTGGACAGTGGTATCACTTTTGATAACCACATTGCCGCAACAGTCAGGAAATCCTTCTATGTGGCACACCTCATCACTAAGGGCTTTTCATCCAGAAAAAAGGAGGTCATTGTCCCACTGTACTCATCCCTCATTAGACCCATTATAGAGTATAATGCCCCATTTGGTATGTACCTCACAAGATATCTGCAACAGCTTGAAAGGCCACAGAAATACCTCACTAAAAGAATCACAGGCCTAAAGCAGATGCCATATACTGACTGTCTAAAAAAACTCCAGCTATACTCTGTGGCATATCGTCTACTCAGAAGTGATCTCTGCTTAACATACAAGGCCATGTCAAACCCTGAGCTGTTGGACATGCTCCACTTAAAGAAATCCCAATCCCTCAGAGCCACGCGCTCCAGGGATCTAAATCTTGTCATCACAATGAACAAAACATGCTGGAGAGATAGGTTCCTGAGCCAGAGACTCCCATACTCTGGAATAGACTGCTCATACATATCAAGCAGAGCGCCTCTTTGTCCCTCTTCAAAAGGAACCTTGATGATTGGATGGGAGATAGGAAATTCACCCCGGGGATCATGTCAGTCACCCTGCTAGATAGGGGCCTGGAGAAGTAAATATTGTGGGAAGAAATATCCAGGGAATTGTTTTGGCTAGGCTTGCATAGGCCCTAGGGCTGATAGCCTAGTACTAACCTATGAACTAACTCCCCATACAACTCACACCACTGCATTTCTTTAAACTCTCTTCAATGGCTTGAACTTCCCCAGTTTCTGCTATCTTATCAATTTCATATGCTACACTCTATTCTTTATAAAACCCTCCTTCTGTCCATCTCTATTTTCCTTAGTCTCCATCTACATCTCATCCTGGACCCTCCGTACTTCTAACCAACAATTACTTGACATCTACCACCCAAAAAGGTCAGTAGGCAAACTACTCTACAAACACTCCCTTGCCCATGCTTGGAACAAACTTCCCCTTGACTTACGTTCAATCTCCCACACCTCACACTTTAAAAATGAACTAAAAGCTTATTTTCTCAATTCCAGAACCTGCCCTTGCCATGACCCTACCTAGTTTTTCTTCCCTTTATGTACCCTCAAAAGGACCATACTTAGTACCTCATTACACCTCTCTCTCCAATGTGTCTACTATGCATTTGCACAATTTTATACAAACAAAAAATTTTCATTGTTGACCTATTGAACTATATCAGTGTAAAATTGTTACTTAGCTTCTTTTTAATGCAGCTTTAACTTTATGCATGTATCCCCAACATATGTGAATCGTTTTGCTATAACTGCTATTATATCAATGTTGTTTAAAATTGTACTTGTTTTAAAATGTGTTACTGGAGCTTTTCTCCTCGGGTCTCCACTGAAAGTGGGCCACAAGCCCAGCTGGACAAACCCGGTTAACAAATGTCAATAAATAAATAAATAAATAAATTAATTATGGAGGATGAAATGCCCAATTCTGTGGATATCCTTCCTCTCTTACCGGCCTTGGAAGATGTTTATAAAGCTGCATGTAAGACAGCAGTATCTATTCCAGTGCTGCCTAAAATGGCTCATAGAAAATATAGTGTTTCCTTGGATATGACAGGTCTTTTTCTCATTTTCCTGCTGACCCAGTTGCAGTCTTCCCAGCTGTCTCAAATAAAAAATCCTTGTCTTCATCTAATCTGGCTTCCCTTGATAAAGAGGGAAAATGGTTAGATCTTCAGAGCAAAAGCATTTCACTTTCTCCTAATCAGTCTTTTAGAATGTTGCAAGTTACATAATCTTACTGTATGCATGGTTACATAATCAGAACTTGTCTGATGATTTAAAAGCCAAAATTTTGAATGTACCTTTAAATTCCAAATTGCTGTTTGGACACTCTGTTCCACAGATTCTCAAACAGTGGGATGACAGAGGGAAATTAATGCATGGGGTATCTAGGATGTTTCATGGACCTAAGTTCTCCCCTAACAAGGCATCAACCTTCAAGGGACAGAACAAACAAAACTCCAGTCAAATAAAAGTCAGGGATCTAAAAACAAATGTCAGGAGCATAATTCTTTGAAACCAAACAAGAGGGATTCCTTTCCAAAAAAGAATCAACCCCCTGCAAAAGAATGACTATGCTGAGTCACAGAGTACAGCTACCCTCCTCTTGACCTTCCTTTTCTTCTTCACTCCCTCAGGCTCTCTCAACTGCAGCCTGGCTGCATGTAGTCTCATACAAATGGGTTCATAGAATAATTTGGAGACCATACACTTGGCAGTGAATAGAAAACACTCCTCTTTCAGGAGAATTCCCCCATATTCACCAGACCAGAGAGAGCTTTTTCCTCCAGTGTTGCATCACAGGGTAGAAGTAGGGGGTCATAGAACCAGAACATACAACGAAGAACAAAGACCAGGATCCCAGTAAATCAAATTTATTCCTCTCTGACGTCTCGGCATACACTGCCTTCTTGGAGTACTCTTGGAGTAAATACATTTGATTTATTGGGATCCTGGTATTTGTTCATCGTTGTACTTGCCGCTATATTTTTTTTTTGTTTTGCTGTTGTGTATGCTGCGGTCATAGAACCAGTGCCTGCAGTACACAAAAGCAAAGGATTTTCCTGCAGAATCTTCCTGGTACGGAAAAGGAGCACTACTGGAGACCCAGCCTAGATTTATCCTTTCTAAGCACCTTTGTAAAAGTTTTTTAATGCAAAATGTTCACTTCACAGTTGGTTCTAACATTGCTTCCCAGACCATTGTTTCATGGTGGCTCTAGATCTCAGATTTGCTTATCATCATATTCCTATTGCTTCCATTGGACAGTTTTGACATTTGCTGTGTCTGGCTTTCATTATCAGTTTTCTGCATTACCCTTTGGGCTGTCTACTGCACCTCATATGTTTGCAAAGTATCTAGCCTCAGTGGTTGCCTATTGCTGAAGCCTAGGCAACCACATTTTTACTTATTTAGATAACTTGATGACTTGTGCAGATACTGTATACAGGTGCTTGGAGTCCTTAGACATGGTTGCATCCCTGCTTTCCCACCTGGGCTTCAAATTAAACCTTCAGAAGTTATTCCTTACACCCTGTCAATGAATGGCTTTCCTTTGATGTTTGATAGACACAGTAAAAATTATGGTTTTCCTTCCAGAAGACAACATTCTGACTTATCAGGGCATTTTCTTGGATTTTTCTCTTTTAGACGTGACCTTATCAAGAGAGTTCCTCAAAATTCTAGGTTTCATTGCATCAGTGACCCTCATGATACCACTAACCAGATTACACATGAGAGAAACTTAATGGTACTTGAAGAATTGTTGGATGCAGCACCTTCATTCCTTGGATTTCCAAGTTCCAGTAACAGGAACTGCAGTAGGAAAATAATCAAGTGCCTTTGAATCCAGAGCTCCATTTCTGTCTTTAGACCCCAGTGTAGTCTGTCCAGATGGACTCTTCAGATTTTGTGGGGGGAGCAGTACACAAACACTTAAAAGAGATGTTGGCAGTGATTCATGCCTTAAAAGTTCTTCACCACTTATTGACTCTGGGTCTTCTTCTAGTGGTCACAGACAACACTGTGATGTGGTACTTGAACAAGCAGGAGGTGGAGGGGTACAATGTCATACTATCTTTGCCATTTGGCAGTGATGGCCTGGGAACTGGCTGTACTACATTCTTTACTTCCACAGGCTTCACACATTCTATCAGAGCAAAACACAGCCTTAGACAGACTAATCAGATCCTGGACAGACTCTCACGATTGGAAGCTCTAAGTGGAAGTCATCTAGTACTTGATCCAGATGTAGGGAGCACCTCAAGTAGATCTGTTTGCCTCCTTTCAAAACAGACAGCTTAAACAATTCTGTTTAAGACATCCTTACACCAATGCTTGAAGACAGACACTGTTTCATTCCCACAGTTGGGAATGTTCCTGAAAGCATTTCCACCCTTTTCACTGATTCCTAAGGTACTTACAATTCAGAAAGCATTACTAAAGATTATTGTGGTAACCCATTTTTTACCCAAGCAAAGTTGGTTCTACCGTTTAATGAAATTGGCCAAGGGCAGTTATCATTGGGCTTCCTCAGAGTGGATTTGCTCACACAACATTAGGAGCGAATGGTACACCTCAACTTATAGCAATTGCAACTGACAGCTTAGTTGGTTCTATTTTGATACCCTTTAGGCACGTGTTCCATGAGGATGTACAACAGGTGTTTAAGGAAGCAAGAAAACCTACAGCTGGAAAAATCTTACCTTTGTAAGTGGAATAAGTTTTTTAGATGGTGCCTAGCCAATAACCGAGTTCCTGAAAGGGTTTCAACCCCTCTGGTTTTGAAATATTTGTGTGAGCTACATAGAGACGGTTTGTTATATGCTTCTTTCAAAGTGCATCTTGCGTCCATCTCAGCTTGTCAACCCATGGATCCCCCCATTCATCTCTTTTTGTGGTCAAACAGTTTATGAAAGGAGTGTTCCACGTGAGACCCCGTCAAAAGCAAATTCCTCCTCCCTGGGATCTCAACTTTGTTCTTAAAAAATTGACCTTAACTTCTTTTCAACCTGCCTCTCAGACTGATTTATGCCTCATTACTTGGAATGCTCTGACATCTACAAGGTGTCTCTCTGTTGCAGGCTGTCCAGGGGGGGCAAACCTTTCTGATTTTTCACAAGGACAGGGTTGTATTATGCACCAGTACATCATTCATGCCTCAAGCTGTTTCTGAATTTACCTTGAATCAAGCCATCAATCTCCCAGTGTTCTATCCTGATCCAGAAAACAAGGGATAAAGGATTCTACATACATTGGATGCACACAGGCAGCTCGAGTACTACCTTGACAGAACAAACTCCTTTAGAAATTGTGAAAAATCTCCTCAGACCTCTTAACCATACCAAATTCCTCATTAAATACCAGTTTTGAGGGCAAAATATTGGGGTGCCACGAATTCCTGAGTGAACCCTTTAATTTCTGAATTTCCTGTTTTTTTGTGTGCATGATGTCAGCTTCTGCAGACCGGTCTGTGTTCAGGCACTCATCTTTCTTCCCTGGCTCATCTCCAGTCCTCCTCCAGCCAAAAAATATGACAAACAAACAACAGCTTCTTTTACTTTTTTGCAGGAAGAATTGTTGATTACTTTTTATTGTGTGTTTGAACTTGTTTATTACTTTTAGTGTGTGTCTGACAGCTTCTTTTTGTGTGTGAGCTTCTTGATTAAGCTCATACCACAAAATAGTCTGTCTGTCTACTGTACAGGATACTTACATACCACTGAGACCCCCCCCCCATACTCACCTATTTAGAAACCTTGCTTCTGTCTCTCTCTGCCATCTATAAGTTAGCCACTACCCTAGTGTCAACTCTCTCTTAGCTGTACTCTTTTTTTGTTTTTCTGTTTGTGGTTTCCTTTTAACTGTTTTTATCTTACTGCAAATACCTGTGTATACCTCGCTATAACATCTCTTCCTTCTCTGACTACACCTCCCCATCTCTTCTTCTTACCTGATTACTCTCACTGCGTGCTGCTCCTTACTGTTTCCCTCCTGGCCTGCTGATTGTTTCTTGTGGTGACTGCCGTTTCCTGGCCCATCCCACTCCGTTTGCACTTGCTATGCTCGGGCTCACTTTGCTCACTTCCCACCCCCATTCCCACCCACCCCATGTCATTTCCTTTATACCTAATCAACTAATCTATTCCACCCCTAACTCCACCTCTTCCTATCTGCTAAAACATTCTAAACTCCTTACCCTTCTTTACTTGTCACTTCATAGTTTAGTATGCTGCAGATCGTCCTTCTTCCTACATATCTCCTACTCTCCTTACAGGTTGTTTCACTTAAATTTTACTTCAACTAACAGCTCTAACAACTTACTTTTCCTGTTCCCTCACCCACTCCTCACTCCATCCCAATCCTACTTCCCCACCTTAGGCCATGGCTATTGCAACCCTCTCTACTTTCCTCTTGCCTCCATTACTTCTCCTTCTCATTCCAACATATTGTACTACTCTATTACCACCTGTCCATAGAGATCCCGCTAATCCCCATACTAACTGTTTCTCATCTCTGCAGTACCCTATTACAATCTCCTCCTGTATCTTTTCTATGAACATCCCTCTGCCTAAAATCACACTTCCTCCCCCTCACTCTCTAGCATCTAAAACCAAGACTACGTACTTGACTTACAACCCATTTAATTTCAAACTTTACCAACTTCATGTAGCCCTGCTTCTATCAGGCGACATACATCCAAATCCTGGGCCCATCCATTACCCCACCATGCATAACTTTACCTCTCCTAGCTTAAACTCATCCTATCCAAACAAACATATTTCCTATTAATCTATGAATGCCCATAGTATTCTAAACAAAGTTAGTGAAATCCATACCTGGATAGCCTTCCACACCCCTGATGTCATCACCCCAACAGAGACTTGGCTAAAACCACAAACCTCTGATCAAGACATTCTCCCCTCCTGGTTATAATATACTCTGCATAGATCACCAAAACAAAAAAGGGGGTGGCATAGCCATCCTTTACTCCAACCACCTCACCATTACAAGTATTAATAAACCTATCCCATCCTTTTCTCCTGCTGAACTACTTACAGCTAACCTTAAAATCAATGACCACACCACTATCACAGTAGCAGCCATCTATATTCCTCCAGGAGAAAACATTCCTCTGCTTGAAAATATTCTTTCATACTTTTCTCAGCACATCCCCAATGAAACTATCCTCCTTGGGGATGTCAACATTAACTGGTTAACTCTCAGTAATCCAAACTCTAGTACTCATAGGTTGGTACAAGGCTATCGGCCCTAGGGCCTATACAAGCCTAGCCATAACAATTCCCTGGCCATTTCTTCCCACAATATTTACTTCCCTGGACCCCAGTGTAGCAGGGTGACTGACGTGATCCCCGTGGAGAATTTCCTATCTCCCATCCAATCGTCAAGGTTCATTATGAAGAGGGCCAAAGAGGTGCTCTGCTTGACATGTATGGGCAGTCTATTCCAGCGTCTGGGGAGTCTGTGGGTCAGGAACCTATCCCTCTAGCAGGTTTTGTTCATTGTGATGAAAAGGTTTAGATCCCTGGAGCATGTGGCTCTGAGGGATTGTGATTTCTTTAAGTGTAGCATGTCCAACAGCTCTGGGTTTGACATGGCCTTGTATGTTAAGCAGAGATTGCCTTGGAGTAGACAATATGTGACAGAGTATAGCTGGAGTTGTTTTAGATGGTCAGCATAGGGCATCTGCTTTAGGCCTGTGATTCTTTTAGTGAGGTATTTCTGTGGCCTTTCTAGTTGTTGCAGATGTCTTGAGAGGTACATACCAAACGGGGCATTGTATTCTATAATGGGTCTAATGAGGCTGAGTACAGTGGGACAATGACCTCCTTTTTTCTGGATGAAAAGCCCTTAGTGATGAGGTGTGCCACATAGAAGGATTTCCTGACTTGTGGTGATGTGGTTATCGATGGTGAGACCACTGTCCACCTGTGTCCGTAAGTCTCTTAATACACTTTCGGTGTTTAGTGTACTGCCACCTATGTGGTAATTCATGGGTACATGTTTTTTCCCACAGGGGATAACTATACATTTCTTGGCATTGAGCTAGAGCCCATGGCTCTGGCACCAAGCATCTGTTTCTGTAAGGCCCTTTTGTAGAATATCCACATCATTTGGGGATTCAATAATGGCTGCCAATTTGCAGTCATCTACAAACTTTGTTAGAGTCCCTTAGTGTTGGCCTGTACTTCAAAGAAGTAGATGCCAAACAAGAGTGGTCCCAGGACTGAACCCTGAGGTACTTCACTTGTCACTTTTCTGGAGCTGGGTTTGGAGTTGGCTACTTTTACAGTGTGGGTTCTGTCAGTAAGCCAGTTTTCAACCCATCGAGTGACGTAGGGATTAATGCCCAGCTTAGTAAGTTTATCTATGATTCCAGAGTGAGGGATGAGGTCGAAGGCCATGGCAAGGTCTAGATAAGCTGTGTGGACCGCCTTACCCTCATCCACAGCTCTGGAGACTGATTCGAAGAAGTCACTTGGGTACAGGAGACAAGATCAGCCCTTCACGAACCCAAACTGGGTGGGGTCCAGTGTTTGAAGGTTGCCAATGTCTTTGTTTATAAGTTCCATGATAATACGTTCCATGGCCTTGCAGATCAGGCTTGTCAGACTGATGAGGTGGTAGTTCCCAGGATCCAAAGTGGATCCCCGCCTTGTGGAGTGGGATAGCTGTAGCTGTGCGCCACTCAGTGGGCACGAAGCCTGAGGTGAGGCTATGATTAAACATGACACTTAGGTGAGGTGCCAGTTAATTTTGTAGTTCATGTAGTGTACAGCCCGGGATGTCGTCTCGTCCCATGGATGCTGTATTCTTAGCTTTGGAGAGTGTGGTTTTTACCTGTGTGGCCGTTATTACTGGAATTTGGCAATCTTTCAGTATTGAGATGGGCCCTTTAGGGGAGAGAGGGGGGGGTGAAGTTGGCACTGAATCGATCTGCCAGGATATTGGCAATATCCCTGGGATCAGTATATTTTATGCCTTTTCTGTTGTAGCTCAGAGCAGATCTGAGCATTGCCATTTAGATCCTTGTGGTTGTCTTTGGAATCTTTGGCAATTTTGTTTTCGTAACTAACTTTGGAGGATTTTATGAGGGATCTCAGCTTCTTACTGAGGCTGGTACAGGAGTTTTTGCATCCTGGGATTTTCTTCTTTTCTGCAACAGTTTCTTCCTTTTGTTGTAAAGTTTGTTTATGGCAGGGGACCACCAGATTGGCTTCCTTTTTTGGAGGAGAGTGTCTTGGTTCTGTTTGGGATGGCACGATTCAAGCATGAGTGGATGTGCTCGTACATTGCCTTAGTGTAGGATTCAACAGTCGAACTTTCAGTTCCTGTCTGCATGGGTGTCGTGAAGTTTGTCATTTCTGACTTGAGTAGCATGAAGTTGGCTTTGGAGAAGTTTTTTTTATGGAGGTTTCCTTACTGGGGGGTGGGGGAGAGATGTGGATGTCAAGGGTGATTAGCTTATGGTGAGACCTGACCAACGAGGGGGTAACCATAGGTGTGGAGCATCGATTTCCCATGTTGGTAATGACTAGGTCTAGGATATTGGAGCCCCTGGTGGGACTTTGGATTAGTTGATCCAGGGCATTGGAATTTATGAATTCCAAGAACCGTTGGGCAAAGGTATTGGTACATGAGTAGTTTTCCCACTTAATGGCAGGGTAGTTGAAATCACCCAGTATTAGGGTGTTTGGTTGTATCTTAATATTTTTCAGTATGTTTAGAAAGGTGTAGTGTGAATCTTGGGGCATGGTGGGGGATCTGTAGCAAGCTATAGTTTGGATTGCAGTCTTACCTAGTGCTAGTTGCACCTGGAGAATTTCAGACGCATTGTGTTGGTCAACTAGCCTGGTGGTGTGAGTATCCTTGGTGAATATGGACACTCCTCCACCTTTAGTGTTTCGGTCCTGGTTTGGTGGCCGAAAAATGTGGTAAGAGTTGTAGCCTGGTATTGCAGGGGTGCTGTCTGGAGCCTTGAACTATATCTCAATTACTGCACAGATATCGATATTCTCCATTTTTAGGAGTGCCTCGAGGGAGTGCATTTTGAGGTTTAGACTTCTAGCATTGAGTAGCATTGCCTTCAGATTTTGCATGCTTGTACCTCTTACGGTGGTGCTTTTGTCCTTTAAAGTTTGCCTAAAAAAGGCACTCTAGGGGTGGCAAGAGCCTTAGGCAGTAACTTAAATCCCAGGGGTGACAGGTGCAGACCATCTCTGACAAAGCATCGTGGTCTGTCGATCATGTCGTCCCAGGCAGACAGATACTGGATCCCCTTTGAATGACACCAGAAGCTTAGCCAGTTGTTGAAGTCAACCATTTTGTCCTTATACTGTGGTATCATTCTGGGTGAAGGCAGGATGCTACTCAGGGCTAGGGTCATATCTGCCTGGGCCACATGATCCAAGAGCTCTTCCATATCTCTTTTCATGAAGTCCAGGGAGGTACGTCTCAAGTCATTCACTCCAGCATGGACAATGACAGAGTAATATTTGTACTTTTTGTGAAGTTACTTGAGTGCATGCGTTATGTAGCGGATCCCGGCACCCGGTATGCAGCTGACTGTAATTTTCTCCTTGTTCAGTCTGGTGAGTGGGACATCAGTGTGCCTGACTATAGAGTCACCTATGACTAAAGTGCTGGGTACATTGTCTTGCTTTAGGGGCTGTTGTTGGGTGGCACACTGGTGTTGTGAGCTATGTGACACTTTGGTTGTTATTGGTGTTTGTTTGCATGTCAGCTTCAGAGGTCCTTGTTGCTTGGGCAGATTACTGTCAAGAGCCTCCGCATATGAGGGTTTAGTGTTGCTATGTGAGGGTGTTGGTGGTGTGGGTTTAGAAGGGCTATGTGTTGCTTGACGTGTAGTGTGGGTGTTAACCTTCTCCTCTTGATTGTCTAGCACAATCTTGGGTTATTAATTTGTCAATCATATTAATTTATATGGCTTTACTCAGCTAATCTCCCAGCCTACTCATGCAAACAACTCTCACAAATCTAGTACTCTTATTGACTTGGTACTTGTATCTAATCCTTCCAAATATCATAACCCTGAAACCCTACCAAACACCCTGAATGATCACTCCCCTGTAAAATGCTTAGGTTCACTCCTCACTTCTCAAAACCTCCTGGATTTATCACTTGTTGCAAACTCTCTAACTTCCATCCAGAAACCTTTAATGCCCTCCTCTCTAAAGTAAACTGGAAATTCTTTACCCAGCTCCTACTATAAGAAGCAGTCCTGGCTTTCAACTCCACCTTCCTTAGCATCTTAGACTCACTTGCTCCCCCTTGCAAAGTCTGAATTAAATCCACCATATCTCCTTGGCTTTCAAAAGCCACTCGTACCCTTATTATAACTAGAGACAAATTATGGAAAAAATGGTCACAAACTAAGCTCCCTGCAGACTTGCAGAAATATAAAGAACTCAGAAATCTGACAAAAAAACACATAAAGATAAAAAGGACTTCTATAACAAACATCCTACAGCCCTAAAATCTAATCCTAAAACATTCTGTAACTCTATTAACCAAATATTGCATCCTAGTAATCTTAGCTCCCCCATTCCATGCCCAGACAAGACATCTGAAGAGACTGCCACTATCTTCAATACCTATTTTATCAGTTCAATATCTAAGCTACTGAACCCTAACCCAAACTCCTCTATTACTAACATCTCCAATTTTTCTGAACGTAATCCTAATAATGTATTCTCAAATACCTTCTTTCTCAAACTTGTACCTACTAGCTACATCAAAACTCTATTCTCTAAATTAAAACCATGCTCAGCATCAGCTGACAATATTCCTTCCACTTTTCTTCTACTAGCAGCTGACCCTCTTGCTCTCCCTGTATCTATCCTAATAAATCGCTCTGTCTCTGAATCTAAAGTCCTTTCCATCTGGAAACAATGCTACACTCTACCTATACACAAAAGAGGTAACTCCTCTGATATCTCCAACTTTAGCCCTATCGCTATCCTCTCTCCTCTCTCTCTCTAAAATACTAGAAAAATTTATTCATAGACAAGTTATGCAGTATCTAATATCGGAAAATCTGCTTACACCCTCTCAACATGGCTTCAGACCCAAACATAGCACCACTACACCTCTATTATCCTTCCTCAACACTGTCTCTATAGCCATGGACGACCATAATCTTATTTCTTGCCTATTCTTGGACCTCTCAAAAGCTTTCAACACTGTCTCACACTCTCTTTTGCTGCACAAACTGCATAACCTCAGCTTCTCCTCTGATACTGTTGCATGGTTCTCCAGCTACCACACTGATAGATCTCAGTGAGATGCCACTCTGCAATCTCCCCTCCTCTCCCTGTAAAAATGGGTGTACCTCAAGGGTCTATTCTAGGGCCTTTACTTTTTAGTATCTTTACTAATCTGCTCTATACCTCCTGTCCTCAGTCATCTTTAGTGCAATACGCAGATGACTCTACAGTCATTACCACAGCCAACTCTCCCTCTAAGTCTTCTCAGCTACTCAGGCATCTTTTAACTTAGTTGAAACATGGCTCTCCAACAACCAGCTCATCCTTAACCCTAAAAAAAAAGCTGATGTTCATCGTGTTTCACTGTTGCAGTCATCACTGTAGGGTTCTTCCTGCCGGCAGGAAGTCCTCGGTTGGCCAGAATCCCGAAGTCTGGGTCCGGCGTCGGCTGTTCAGTCATGCTCCCTGACGTCAGAGCGCTAGGAGTACAAAGCTGCCAGCCGACGCCATGTTCTCCAGTCTTTCTTGCCGTGCGGTGAAAGCAGTTCGCAAGTGCCGGTCGGCTGACTCCTGATATTTTTTCGTGCTTCAGTCTGAAGACTTACTTCTTCTCAAAGCTAAGTACCCGTTGAAACTTTTTCTTGCTCCAGTCCGATGTCAGAAAAAGTTAATAATTGCATTTCTTGTGGGAAGCAAATACCTCATAAGGATTTCCATTCTTACTGTATTCCTTGTTTAGGCCCTGACCACGACGTAGCTAGTTGTCGGTTTTGTGCTAGATTTAACCAACGTACGATTAAGCGGAGGTACGATTTTGCTTTTCACTACTTTGGTAGACGATTTAATTATAAAATGTCATCGGACACGCTTCTGACTACCGGAGTTCACAAACGACGCAAGGATAAGGACAGGCCTCCGAGGTCCAAATCAGACGACGTTTTACAAGCAGAGCCAGCTACAGGTTCGGCCGTCGTCAGTGAGGCGCTTTCGCAGCCTCTGTCGTCGGCCATTTCAGAACCGATTGCCGAAATGGACTCCCACGAGGAGCCAACTAGGCCTTTGAGCAATCCAGCACTAAGCTCTTAGGCATAACCATCAACGATCAGCTTAAATTTGACTTGCATGTTAATAACTGTATCAAAAAGATTCATTCAGAACTAGGGCTCCTGTACCGTAACAAGAAATTCCTTACCTCTGAAGCCAAGATTACTCTCTCTTACCTACCTTCTACCCAGTGTAATGTGCAGTTCTCAAATTCTCAGATCTTAACTCAACACTCCTGACCAAACTTGAATCTACCTACAACAAGGTTGCTAGATTTGCTGCCCAACAAACCTACAAATCCCATCACTGTCTGTCTCTAAAACACCTAAACTAGCTTGAATTACCCCACCAGCTTCTTCTCTCTTAGCTCCAGATTATCCAATCTGATATTGTTAATCCTCGTTCATTCCTTACGCACGGGTATCGGTTCCGACCTCGGAACCAAGACGGCCATTTTCCAAGCTCGCGTCAGCTTCAAACTCTCGAGCCAAACTCTTACCCACGATTCCCCTCTCCCTGTTACCCCAGATTTCATTTGCCGCCTTGCCATTCGGTGGTGTCAAGCTACTGCTCTTGAGCAAAGTACAGTTATTTGTTGTTTAATAATCTTTCTTATTACTTTTCTGCCAGAAAAGTTTATATTTCATTATCTCTTACCCTATCGCATTTAGCGTACATATTTTCTTCAGGTTTTTCTGATCTTTTCTCTACCTTTTTACCGTGAGGTATTCTCTCTTTACCATCGTTGGTAATCCTTCCCTTTTTTCTCAAAACTTTGGGTATTCTTTTGTACCATTGCTGGTACCCTTTTCTATTATTTAATTTGCTGTCATGGCAGATAAGAAAGGTAGTCCGGGGTTTAAGCGGTGTTCTGATTGTGGACACAAACTACCTTCTTCTGATGCACACTCTTTGTACTTTTATTGTTTGGGGGCGTCCCACTTGTCTGTTGACCCGCTATGTACTATTTGTGAGAACTTTTCGAATAGAACCTTGTTGGAAAGGAAAAACAAGCTGTTACTGAAGGGACTTCTTAAATCTCCCTTTTCAGAGGCTATTTCTGGGTCGGAGGCCTCAACCCCTCCTAGAGCCAATAAGAAAATCTTGGATGTTCCTACCAAGGCTAAATCTTTGCCTTCGTCCCTGGCTGGGGACTCCCGCCAACCAAAACCTAAAAAGGCTAAAGTTTCAGCTCCGGAGCTCACTCAGTCAGCCCCAGTGCTTTTTGTGCCTAGACCTTCGGCACCGAGGCCTTCGGCTCCACTAGTGATCTCGGCTCTGTCTTCTCCTGCAGCCTTCACTATATCGGCACCAAGGGGCTCTGCAGTTCAGACTAGTACCACTGTATCTGCACCGACCGTTTAGTCAGCGCAGACCTTGACCTCGTCGGCTCCGAGGTCTTCCTCAGAACCAACGTCTTTATTGTTGACTCCAGTTTTGTCGGTTCCAGCTTCAGAACTGACGCCTTTATTGTTGACTCCAGTTTTGTCGGTTCCAGCTTCGGTACCAATAACCACTTTGGCACCGATCCCTGTGCCGGTGCAGACCATGACCTTGGCACCAATGTCTTCGGTGCAGACAACCGTAGTCCACTCTCTCTCGGCACCGTTGTCCTCGGTGCGGATGGCTGAGCTGGGCACCGAGTTTGCCTCTTCTCTGGACAGGCCTGTTTCTCCCTCAGTCTCCGTGAGGTCCACTAGAAGCCTTTCCGAACACGATGTGTTGCGTCTTGTGGATCAGGTGCTCTTTGCGAGAGGTATCCCACCCCTCAGGAACTACCCTTCCGTGGGAGGTGATCACCCATCTCCAAAGACCCCTTCTTATTCTCCTCCTTCATTGCCTTTGAAGTCCATGGATATAGCACAGTCTTCCCCTTCTGTGATTCCCTTTATGGATCTCACTAAGGAACCGCAGTTGCCTTCATGGCAGGAGAGTTTTGCTATGACCCAGGATGTCAGTTTTGACACGCATAGTTGGCTGCTCCACAGCCATCCAGGGACTCCGGGTCGGCAGGCTGAGCCACTTAGGGGAGGGGTGACCCCTGTCATTGACATGCAGTCCTCTTCAGGTGGACCAGCCTTCCAACTGATGGAGAAAGCATTCACTGCTACTGGTGATGCTGGACTGTTTATACCTTCACCCACCTCTGGTACACTGGTTTCACAAGTTGCACCTAGCAGACACCGGGTGCAAGGGCCTCAGGAATTATCCCCACAGGAATCCCCTTTTCCGCTGTCTTCTCCAGCTTCTCTCACTGAGGAGGTCCACTGCAAAAGTTTGTGTAAGAGGAAGCACATGGACTCCACAGAGGAGTCCCTCACCGAAGACACAGATTTCGATGAGGGGGAAGGATCCCCCCGGTCACCCTCTGAGGTATCCTTTGGTAATATCCTCAAAATCCTGAAACAGAGAGGTGACTGGCAGTCTTCTAATCCGACCTCTGAAGAATCTGTGTTCCTGCAGGCCTTTCTTGCCCGGCCCCCTACCTCCTGGGTTACTCCACCTGCCGATGAACTTGTCCGGCTTATAGTGCAGCGTGCTTGGAAGGCTCCTGATACTGTCAAAGCTATTCCCCAGAGGCCAGATAAGATTTTGTCCCCTCCTGCTTCGGATCCCCATTGGTCCAAAGGTCTTCCTGTGGATGCTTTGGTGGTGGCGGTCGCTATGTACTAAGAAGAAAGCCAGATTGTCCATCCGCCTAACAGAGAGTCCCAGGCCCTGGACAGGATAGGGAAGTGCACCTTTGCTTCAGCGACCTTTGCTATCAGGTCCCTGAATTATATGGCACACTTTACCAGGCTTCAAAGGGATCTGATTTCCGAGCTCTCTGAAACCTTGTCTGGTGCCATGTCCGATGTGGTCCGTAACAAAGTGGCCTCTCAGCTGGCCACCATTGAATCAGTATCTAACACCTCTATGCAACTGATATCTCATGCATCAGAAGGAGCAGCTAGAGCAGCGGGTTCAGCGGCAGTCTTGAGATGACATGCCTGGATGCACTTGTGCAATTTCACGGAACCCTTTAAGGCTTCCTTTCTTAACGCTCCCATTGAGGCCTCCTCATTGTTTGGGCCCAAAGTTAAAAGCACACTGGCCAGATGTGAACAGGATGGTAAGACCCTTTCTGCCGCAGGTGTCCGTTATTCTTCCCCTCAACGTGCGTTCTCCCGAAACCAAAAGAGTGGGAAGATATGGTTCAAGAAATCTCAGGGTCCTTTCTGTGACACACAGGCTGAGTTCTTCCCCAGAGGCAGAGAAGGAAACTCACAGGGAAGACGCTCCTTTCAGGGCAGAGGGGGTCCGCGTAACCAGGGTTCCAGGGATTCTTTCCCTGGTCAATCCTACCAGCCGAAGAGCGGCCCAACTTCTTTCCTGTGGAGGTGGTTGGGGGACGTTTCTCCTTGTACCCTTCTGCCTGACTAACCATCACCACCGACTCGTGGGTACAAAGGATTATAACCAGAGGTTATCATATCCACTTCGATCTTTGTCCTGCCCCTTCGAAAAACCTTCCCGACATTCCATCCAGTCAAAGGGAAGAAGCAGCACTAGAAATAGAAAAGCTGCTAAGCAAGAGAGTCATCCAAATAGTCCCTCCAGACCAGATAGGATCCGGATTCTACTCAAGACTATTTTTGGTGCCAAAGAAAACTGAGGGCTGGAGACCAGTTTTGGATCTCAGTGTATTGAACAAGTTTGTGAGAGTACAAAAATTCTAGATGGTCACAATGCAGTCTATCCTCCCGCTTTGGAAAAAGACGATTGGATGTGCTTGATAGATCTTCAAGATGCGTACTACCACATAAAAGTGGACAGGCCATCAAGAAGATTTCTGCACTTCCAAGCAGGAGCCAGTCACTACCAGTTCAGAGTACTGCCCTTCAGACTCTCTACAACCCCCAGATTGTTCACAAAGTGCATGGCAGTTGTCACAGCTCACTTGCAACTTCAAGGATTCCAGGTGTTTCCATACCTAGACAACTGGCTCATTTCCGCCCCCACCAGACATCTACTGGAAGAAGTCCTGACATACTCTCTCCTCACTGTTCAAGGGCTAGGCATAACCATAAACTGGCAAAAATCCAACCTCACTCCATCTCAGTCAACAGAATTCATAGGGGTTATCTTGGACACAAAGAAATGCAGAGCTGCTATTCCAGATCACAGAATTCTAAGGATAAAGCAACAACTGATTCCAATACTTTCAAGGGAAAAATCCACGGCTCACTCGGTCCTACAGCTGTTGGGTTCCTTGGCAGCCTTCATCACCATTGTTCCCCTGGCCAGGTTTCACATGAGGCTTTTACAATGGCTACTGCTTACCCAATGGTATCCTATTCAGCATCCTCTTTCAGCCATGATTCGAGTAACCCACAGGTGCAAACAAGATTTAAATTGGTGGATGACACACAATCCATCACAGTGGTCTTGCCCCTTCTCCCCTCAGCAACCCAAGGCCACAGTGACTACGGATGCCTCCCTGATGGGGTGGGGGGGGCTATGTCAGGGTTAGACAGTCCAAGGCACTTGGTCCGAACTGGAGGCCCATCTGCATATAAATGTTCTAGAGCTGAGGGCGGTGCTTCTAGTGTTGCAAGCATTCCATCCCCTGCTGCCATCTGGGACAATTGCAATTCAATCAGAAAACACGGCTGTGGTCTGATGCATCAAAAAGGAAGGTGGAACCAAATCTTACCCCCTTTGGTGAGAGGACATGAGGATATGGCAATGGGCGATGGCTACCAACCATTTTCTTCTAGCAACGCACAGTCCTGGGAGTTCCAACATGATAGCAGACAGACTACGCAGGTGTATTCTTCAACCTCATGAGTGGTCCCTGAATCCCTTGATAGCGGCAGAGATCTTCTACCACTGGGGTCGTCCTTGCTGCGACCTCTTTGCATCCCCGACCAACTACAAATGCAGCAACTACTTCGCCTTGATTCCCCCTCCGGGACAGTCACCCAGGGACACTGTAGTCCACAATTGGCCCTCGGGTCTTCTTTATGTATTCCCACCTTTCCCCTCATTCCCCAGTTTCTGAAGAAAGCCCGTCGGTTGAAGAGCAAGGTGATCCTCATATTACCATATTGACCTCGACAGATTTGGTTCCCCTTCCTTTGGCCTCATGTACTAGATCGACCATGGATTGTCCATCCAACTCCAGAGTTGATCTCACATCCACAGAACCTGATTCATCCCAACTTAAACAGCCTGAAGGTCTCGGCTTGGTTACTCCAATTCCCTTGATCGCCAGGCAGAATGATCTTTCTTTACCAGTACGTGATATTCTCATTGCATCTCATAAGTCTTCCACTAGAATCAATTATCTGAGCAAGTGGAAAAGATTTACCTGTTGGCTGAAAGATAAACAACTAGATCCTTTCTCAGCACCAGTGTCGATAATACTAGACTATCTGGCCGACCTTTTTCAATCAGGTCTATCGGCCTCTACCATTAGAGTTCACTTGGCTGCAATTTCTAATTTTCATGACGGTGTCCAAGATTCCTCTCTTATGTCCAACAAATTGTGCAAGACTTTCATAAAAGGTGTGAATCATCTGAAGCCACCTTTTAGAGAACCTATTCAACCATGGGATTTATCATTAATTCTACAAGCTCTGACAATGCCACCTTTTGAACCAGCCTCTTCTTGCGACCTCGAGTATTTGTCATGGAAAACCTTGTTTTTGGTCACCATTACTTTTGCCAGACGTATTTCTGAGCTTCAAGCTTTATGTATCAAGAGTCCATACTTGATTTTTCATAGAGATAGTGTCTCTGAGAACTAATCCATCTTTTCTGCCTAAAATGATCTCTGAAATGTCCATTAATCAAGCCATTGAATTGCCAGTTTTCTTTCCCAATCATTCAAACAGAGGAGAGTATTGCCTACATACCCTAGATATCCACAGGCAAATTTGTTTTTACTTAAATAAGACTAGGCCCTTTCGTAAATCTGACCAGTTATTTTTGGCTTTTTCTGGACCTAGATTAGGATCTGCTGTTGCTAAGGTCACATTAGCTAGATGGTTGAAGGACTGTGTGACCTTCATTTATACACAACGCAACATCTCCTTGCCTACTACCATGAAAGCTCATTCAACAAGGTCGGTGGTGACTTCTGCTACCTTCCATGTCAGAGCTTCCTTACATGACATCTGTGCAGCTGCAACTTGGGCTATGCCTCATACCTTCATCAATCACTACAAATTGGATTTGGACTCCAGGGGAAGAGCATCTTTCGGTTCTATGGTGCTCAGGAATGTCCTTCCATGAGAGCCTCCCAGGAATAGAGGTAGCTGAGAACTCTGTCCCATGTGTAAGGAATGAACAATATCAGATAAAGAATTTATGTCTTACCATAATGTTCCATCTGTATTGTTGATCCTCGTTCAGTCATTACGACCCTCCCTCCTTCCCCCTCCTGTGGTTTCTAGTGGATCTCACCATCCGGTTCTCTTAGGATATTTGACCAGAGGTAGCCTCTACCTTCTTTGACTTGCAAACTCATTCTGAGGTAACAGGGAGAGGGGAATTGTGGGTAAGAGTTTAGCTCGAGAGTTTGAAGCTGACGTGAGCTTGGAAAATGGCGGCTCGGTTCCGAGGTCGGAACGGATACCCATGCGTAATGACTGAACGAGGATCAACAATACAGATGGAACTTTATGGTAAGACATAATTTCTTTTTCTGTCCTATACCAGCCTTCCTACTTCCCAGCACTATCCCCTGTCATCTCCCATTATTCTCCCTCCAGACCTCTCCGAAGCTCTAACCAAGGCCTACTACAAATCTACAAACCTAAGTCTAAAGTTGGACGCAACATGTACAGCTATCACCCCACTATTGCTTGGAACAGGCTCCCACTAGAAATCAGGACCCTTACACATCCTAAACAATTTAAGACAGGCACCAAAGAGCACTTTAAAAGTTACTGGTTCTGCCACTGCACTCTCCCTCCTTAAACATCCCCTACTTCTCATACCTTAATCTGCTTTCTGCCCTTAACTCACTCTTCTCACTAACTCTCTCTAATCTTCCTTGACTAATCTTTCTACTGTCTTCTAAAATCTATTAAGCAAATCACCTCAGAGAAACATTCTGTTTTAATTGTCTTGCCTTCATGCAACTGCATTATGATAAAACTGGGATTTTGTAACTACTTACCCCAAAAACTATATTCATCTTGATGACATATTTATTTTTATACATCTTGAAATAGTTCTGCTATACTCTTGATTATTAACACTGTATAACATTGTATGGCTACTTAATGCCTTGTAATAATCCTGTAATATTGCTGTTTAATGCTAATTTGTACTGAAAATTAGTTAATATGTTGGAGCTTTTCTCCCCAGGCCTCTGCTAAAAAAGGACTCTTCAACTCAGTTGGACAATCTCAGTCAACAAATGTAAAATAAAATAAATAATAATAATAATTAAATAAATAAATTACTTTTATTGTGTGTGTGAATTTGTGTATGTGTGTGTGGGGCATTTAACTGCTGATTAGAGTTACTCAGACTCAAACCCTGTACCTTAGGTACAAGGAGCAAGAGCATATCTCTATCCATACCACCACACTTGTGATTTAAGGAGTTAACTAGTTCTCAACTGTCCTATGTTAGTCTGTACGTCTTAAAATTTGTGGTTTTCTGGCAAATCAGTGAGAACTGAAGTCCCTAAATAATGATAGCCATTTAAGTTTCAGCCTTCCTATCTTTCAGGAGAAGCATAGTAACACAAAACATTTTATTCTAGCAACTTTTCTAAGATTATACAAGCAATGTTTAAAATGTGTCCCTGGTTTTGGGCTTTTGTCCTCCCCCCCAATAAATTTTGGCTTTTTCCAGATTTCTTGTGCTGCATAGCTCTTCAGGGGGAGAGAGGTTTAGTGCTGCTTATGCCAAGTCTGTTTCTGTTGTTAGTAGCACAACAGGTAGAATACTTGCTTTTGATGCAGAAGGCTGTGGGTTCTACTCCCACAGTATGTAGATGGATTGCTGATACTGTACTGTGTTGTATTTTAAAGGGGGGGGGTGGATGCTGCAGTCATGAGAATTTTTTCATGTAACATAGGCAGTTTATTCCTCAAGGGCAACAGTCACTTTATTTGTAGATGAAACAATTAAATATTAAGTTGTTTACTAGCCGCAAACAAGTTACAGATCTTACAGATCTCTTTAATGCGTAATTATTTAGATGACTTTTACTTCTGCAGAGACTGTGCATATTTACTGATACTGGTGGACTGTAGAAGTTTAAGTAGACTTTTATGATGGAAATGTTTTAAATTGGGCAGTTTTGTCATTATTGGTTCATGCATTTTGTTTCATTGCTTACTGGAAAAATGTTCAAAACAATAAATTTAAAAAGCGCTCTAACAAGTGTGCTGTATTATATAAGGAATGTAATTTAATACAGTCAGGAAGGTGTATCAAAGCACACATGTATGTTTCATGTGCAAAGGGCCTATGATTTGAAAACAGCCCAAAGGTAATCTTTATCTGCCACTGGCCAGATGCATTTTCTTTGAATGTGGGTTTCAATGCTTTCTCAATGAATATGAGTTTCAAGGGCAGAGAA